>NC_056737.1:828316912-828666912 GCF_019279795.1 Protopterus annectens | reverse complement strand
TTAGTAGAGTGGAGAGCAGCAGTGACATAGAAGGATTAAGCAGTAAAGCTGAACTTAAGATTGCAACCTGTTTATATCCCAAGTCAGCAAAACAAATCAACAGATTTCCTTATCAGAAAAAATGTGACTATCTCCTGAGTGAACAGTGGATGAGGATATATTGCTAGACATAATGAAATGGGGGCATTTAGAAATGGATGCATTTGCTTCACATCTGAATTATAATCTAACAAAGACTTGCTTGAGAATACCTCATCTTGTGGCATTAACAGTGAATATATTCTTGGTCCCTTGCAATCGGGTCTTCTTTGTGCATTTCTATCAACTTTCCTAATTCCAAAAGTTCTGTTAAAAGTAAAATGGAAAAACTCATTGTAATAGCCTCCTTTTTACCTAGACAGACATGGTTCCATCTGCTAAGCTAGATGTCAGTAGCAGGACCCTTGGCACTAACTCTACACGACAAATTGCTTATATAACAGTGAGTGTTACACCTGTCCAAATGCTATTAGCCTGACATCTTTGGAGGCTGTAAGTTTTTTCTTAATAGACATCTCTCTATTATAAGAGAAGCAAAAAAGGCCAAATACTATAAAGTCCTGTCAGCCCAAGTGAATAATGGCCTCCCTTTGGTGTTAAGGAGGGTCTGTTTATAAAGACAGTGTCTCTGACCCTCAAGCTCTACAATATCTTGCCTAATTATTTAATGCAGATTTGATGTTATCTTCTAAACAGTACATAGTTCAATCATTTCATTGTTTATCTATAGCGCCTCATGGGAAAACAGTTTCTGAAGAGTATTCTACTTTTGAAACCCCTAGACATCTAGAAGTTCCAGCTTGGGACCAGAATTTTATAAATAAAAAAATAACTTTAACCTTACCTGTGTTTCAGCCTATCAGTTGTAATGACTGGAGTCCTGTCCAGGATTAGTTTCTTTGTTAAGTGCCTACAGTGTATAGAGGTAGGTTCTAGCTCTCCTGTTACCTTGAACTGAATAAAACAGATAATGGAAAATGAATGAACAAAGGAAGAATTCTAATGGCGACATTTTTTTATTTTGGAAAACTTTCCTTTTAGTGTTAGGTATTTCAGCTAGAAAAAAAATTGGTTTTGAACCGCATGTCTTAACGTGTAAAGAGCAACATGTAGTCTTCCACAAGGACAGGTTGCTTTAAAAACAAATTGCTGTTTTATTGCTAACTGAATTAACTCTGAACCAATTTATCTGGCATCCGGGGAAAGAATTTTTCACAGTAGTGACATTTACAGAGCTCTGATAAATTATGTGAAAATACAAACTTGTTTGACAGGCTGGTTAGCTGAATGTCTTTTATGAAAGGAAAACAAGAGTCACTTGGTAACCAAACAGATCCTTCATAAATGGCTAGCCAGCTGTATTGTTTCTGCTGTGACAATACAATAACACTTTGGAGATGTTAGGTAGTGCTCCAACAGTTCAGTCTTCTTCACAAGTTTGCCTGCTCTGAGTGTGTTTGAGGCTGATATATATGATCATCCATCTATAACTTTTCTAAACATAAAATGGGCATTCAAGCAAAGGCAGAGAAATGTTTGTTTGGCAGTGCTAAAACGGGTGCTTTAGACCAATCACCTCATTGTGAAACCTACGGTATACTCTGTTTGTACTCTTCAAAACCATGTAAGTGATAAAAAAGAAAGAAATGTATATGATTTCTTCCTGCAGAGATCC
This sequence comes from Protopterus annectens, assembly GCF_019279795.1. Taxonomy (NCBI): domain Eukaryota; kingdom Metazoa; phylum Chordata; order Ceratodontiformes; family Protopteridae; genus Protopterus; species Protopterus annectens. The sequence goes on along the minus strand of NC_056737.1, from coordinate 828,665,198 downwards.
TTTTGAAGTGCAAACTACTATTGTTATAAACTCCACAATAACAATAGATGTATGGATACTGGGATCATTGCAGCACACAGGCTCTCATTCACCACTGCCCTAATAATATGCATATAACAGGTCTTGCAGCAGAAATATTTATGGATATTGCTACCTTCTCACACAAACACACACACATGCATACACACATGCACATACATATGTATTATGATTATGTGAGCATTTCTATGTTTTTAAGGTAAAAGTTAAACTTTTCATGTAGAAGTTTATTCAAAAACTGTTTTAAAAAGTTTAAAGAAAAAAGTATTTCTCTAGCTATCTGTTGTCATCTTTATATAGGTTTATTTGTAAGAAATGTATCTAGAGATGCATTATCTAGGTTCATGACTAGTATTCAAAGTATAAAATGTAACAATTTCATATAGTTTACCAGTCTACAGTGAAAATTCCTGATAAATTTCTAAACGTCAAAATCGAAAAATTAATAAAATGTACAAATAAAATGTGGATATTGTTTATTTATTTATTATTTATTTATCTTAAATTTGTTGTCCGGGCTAGTCCAGCTGGGTTGGAATTCTTTTTCAGTGGAGATCCGGGGAGAAAAGCTCCACAAAAACATAGACACTTAAGATTTTGACTAAAGTAACATGATACATAAATATTGTTTCACACTTCTAAAAACTAGTGTGGTCTCCTTTAAGGCCCCTGAGCCAGTGGTAAACATTACTCAAACCGCTGAATCACTTACAAATGCCTTCTACCAGCACCTACAGGACTGCATGGATCAGGCAATCCCAAACAAAACTAAGACTCTCTGTACCAAAGGCAAGCGTCCAGTCTGGTGGACCCCAGCCATAAACAAGCTCTACAACAAAAGGAGGAAGCTACTACAAGATAGAGCAAAATCCTTGAAAGGTAAGACACCTTTGATCATTATAAGTAAAAAACTAAGAGCTCTCATAAAATCATCCAAGGCAAATTTTGAGAGAAAAATCGCCAAGGACTCTAAAGAGAATCATAAGGCCTTCTTTAGCTATGTTAGAAACCTAGGAGGAAACTCCCAGATATGCTCAGAATTAGTTCAAAATGATGTGAAAATTACTGAACCTACACACATTGCCAACATACTGGCTGACAGGTTCAGTGCAAACTTCTCCCCTCCCCAAAGGAGAGATATCTATTCCAGAGGATTGTAGCCCCCAAACATCTCCAACGCCCAGGTGAGAACTGCCCTCACTAAGGCAAAAACACAGCATCCATGGGACCGGATGGTGTCCCGGCTGTGTGCTTCATGAACTCAATGAGGAATTAAACCCACAGTTAGGACAGCTGTTTAATCTTAGCCTCACCTCAGGATACGCACCCAAGGAGTGGCGACGCGACTGTGGTCCCACTTCATAAGGGCGGTGCCTCCACAGACCCTGGAAATTACCGCCCCATTAGCTTGACAAGCCTTATCTGCAAAGCCATGGAGAGGATCATAATGGAACTCATAAATAAAGACATAGGGAACTTGCAGACTTTGGATCCAACTCAGTTTGGCTTTGTCAAAGGCAGATCCTGCCTCTTAAACTTGGTTGACTTTTTCGAGACAGTCACCAAGGCCATTGATGAGGAAAGGCAGTCCATACAGCCTACCTCGACCTGGCAAAGGCCTTCGACACAATACCCCACTCAGGTATCATCGAAAAACTCATCAGCTTGAATGTAAACCCATACATCACAAGATGGGTTGCAAACTGGCTAAGTGACAGAACCCACAGGGTCAGAGTTGCTGGAGCCATGTCAGACTCAAAGCCTGTCACAAGTGGTGTCCCACAGGGCTCAGTCCTGGGTCCACTCTTGTTCGGCATCTACTTTTCTGAAGTACAAGCAAACACAGGAGGGTTATGGCTGACAAAGTTTGCAGATGACTGCAAACTGGGCGCCATAGTCGAAAACACATCTGACACAGATATCCTCCAGAAGGGCCTCACAGAAATGGATAACTGGTGCCAGAGCCATGGCCTGAAGTTAAACGCCAAAAAATGCATAGTCATACCCTTTGGGAAAAACAAGGCTACCCCTAGCTGCCATATAGGTGGGAATCCACTGAGCACAGAAAAAGTCATCAGAGATCTGGGGACCCAGGTTGACAGTAGCCTTCGCTTTGACACTCATGTTGCTAAAGTAGTTAGGAAAACCTTCTATATCACCCACCTGATCATGAAGGGATTCACATCTAGATCAAGGGAGGTCATCGTCCCCCTGTACTCATCACTTATTAGACCTATGATTGAGTACAATGCCCGCTCGAATGTATCTGACCAGACACCTGCTGCAGCTTGAAAGGCCCCAAAAGTTCCTCACCAAAAGGATAAAGGGTCTCAAAAATATGTCTTATGCTGCCCGACTGAAAGAACTCCAGCTCTATTCAGTCTCATACCGCTTGCTCAGAGGTGACCTGTGCCTGACATATAAGGCCATGTCAAACCCAGATTTGATGAATATGCTTCACCTCAAAAATCTAGATCCCTCAGAACCACAAGGGCGGAGACTTAAACCTTGACACGGTTATAAATAGAACGTGCTGGAGGGACAGATTCATCACCCAGAGACTCCCTATGCTGTGGAACAAAATCCCGGTACATGTGAGGCAGAGCACCTCTCTGGTCTTGTTCAAGAGGAATCTTGACCAATGGATGGGAGATTGCAGATATACCCCAGGGATTACTTCAGCGTCACTGCTTGACAGAGGCACAGCAAAATGATAGGCATAGTTTTTATTCAAACTAAAGGGGTGGCGAAAGCCACATAACTATGGGCTAGGCTTATAAATGCCCTTGGGCAGATAGCCTAGTATGAACCTATGAACCTATGAACCTATATCTTCCCACTTCCACACTCCCAAACTAAAAATACTAACTGGGAGATGTACTACTGTTAAGATAAATATAAAAGCTGTTTTCCATCAAGACTATTAATCCCTTTTATTCCAAGGCAGTTTGTAGTTGGACTCGGTATATTTAGTGTTTGGAGACGGTGCAAGGCACAAAGCCCCTCTTAGTAATAATGATACTTTCATATTTTTTATTTAAATATGTTGCAAATTAAAAATGCCTTGTCTGGGTAATGCACTTTAAGAACAAATGTAATATGTGCCAACACTAGAGGATATGTTAACAATCAGTATCACTATGTATGTTGAGAATAATACTTCATTTAATTTTAACAGATGTTTGTTAATTATGAAAAAACGATGCAAGGTATTTAGAATGAACTTGCAGTCTTAAAACTGTCTGTCATTGAAAACAATAATTCTAAATTACTTCTGAATGAGAAATTGTACAGAGATTGATCACTGCCTACGAGCTCAGTGAACTGGAGGTAGACGCTGCAGAGAATCAGCTCTATATAAAGTACATGAAAACCATTATTAACTTTTATTTTCTTTACCTGTTGCTCCTACAGATGTTGATTTATTTTATGGGATAAGCAGTGCACTTCAGATTTTATATACCAGTATGATACCTTGCTAAACACTGCTGTATAGTGCATTTTGAATCAAAGTTTAGGCACAAAGCTACTTTCTGCATGGCTTTTAGTTATATTCCCATTTATTCTGCCTTGTTTCCTCTTTTTATGGCTTCTCTTGTCTGCCATAAGTGCATTCTTGGTGGAATCTCTGTCTGACTGTTCCTTGGCATTGAAAAAGAACAGAGAAAGGTATGCAATGTATAGTATTTTATAGCTGGGTTACCCACCAATGGCCACAACAAGGAATTGCAGCAATATTCACCGGGGAATCCAGCTACTAAAAGTACCTCTTCAAAGACATAATTCTGCCTATAACAGTAATTTAAATTATATATACGATTTCCTGCAGCAATTACCCTGTTATTTGCACATCTACTAATACTGTGAGTTTATGATGTAGCTGTACTTTCTCCTGACATGCAGCAACTGAACACTTACACTTTATACATCTCAACTTTCCAAATTTTCATACAATGTTCAGATTTTTGACTGATATTTTTGATCTGTGTCTTATGCAATTTGTAGTTTTCTGCCCAATCAGTGAAGATTGAAGTCATAAAATAATGACATACATCTGAGTTTCAGACTTCATATCCTCAGAAAAATTAATATAAATTTAAAACCTATTATTCTAGCGATTTTCTAAGTTTATAAGAGCAATATTTAGAATTAGTCCATAATTTTGGGCCTTTGCCCCCCCCCCCCCATTATTTTCAGCTTTGTCCAATTTTTTTGCAGCAAGAGGTTAACATATAGAGCACATGTCAAATAAAATGTTAAAATATGTTTTCATTTTATTAATTGCTTCTGTAAAAGTCAGTAGCCTAATATGTTTCACATGAAAAACAGTTTTTCCTCACAGGGCCTAATCATCTGCTGGTACAGATATGTTTCATTTTATAGTACATTTATATTTTTCTTATCACAGTATCAGAAGCAGAGTTATCACTATATTATATGAATTCAGCATTTAGTAGGTTAACAGCTAAATGAATCAACAACCTGTACCACAGCACTCATCTTGTCAGTTCAAGAATTCTTGAACAAAGCCAATAACTAATAGGAAGAAGCAAACCCCAAATCAGGGGGAGTACACAAATGTTACTCTTATTCACTTAAAAAGTTTACATAGAAACAGCTTTTGCATCAACATATATTTTCTAAAGTATAAAAAGTATTAATTTCTAATATCTGGCATTTGTGATTTAATGTAATCTGAGGAGATTTACTATAACACAAAATAATATATAATAATCAATCTGAGGGTCATGCTGCTCAACGCTAGAAGTGTAAATCTGAAAATGCACTCGCTCGAAGCACTCCATAAAATGGAGAACATTGACATTTGTGCTGTAACAGAGACCTGGTTCAAGGCAGCAGAAAGCACCCCTGCACTACCAGGCTATAACTCATTCCACACCTTTCAGCCCCAGAACTTGGACTGAAGCTCCAAAGACGGTGGTGTTTCCATATTCATAAAGGATGCACACACCTCCAGACTGGTAGCCCAACATAACACATCAGAGATACTTCAGGTGCAGCTAACATTGGGTAAGACAGTGATTCAGGTTGTAGCCTGCTATAGGTCCCCAACAATGTCCCAAGACTCACACTCCACATTCCTAAGCACATTGGAGAATATTATGGTCCAACCTAACACTCTCATACTGGGTGACTTCAACTAGCCCTCCATTAACTGGGAAAACTACTCATGTACCAATACACTTGCCCAACGTTTCCTGGAATTCATTAATTCAAATGTCCTGGACCAGCTTGTTCTTACCCCCACTAGAGGTAGCAACATCATTGACCTGGTCATTACTAACATGGGTGATCTTTGCTCTACACCAATAGTTAACTCTTCCCTGGTTAGATCCAACCACAAACTAATCACCCTGGAAATCCACATCCCTCCCAGCCCCCCCCCCCCGCAAAGGTAACCACCATGAAAAACTTCTCCAAAGTTAACTTTGAGCTCCTAAAAACAGAGGTGGTTAACTTCATGGCACCCGTGCAAATGGAGAATAGTTGCATGACTGCCAAATCATACACCAATGCACTGTACAAACATGTACACAAATGCATGGATCTCACCACACCCAAAAGAAACAAGATGCTCTCCTCCAAAAAAAGGAAGACTATCTGGTGGTCCCCTGCCATAAACAAACTCTACAACAGAAGGAGGAAACTGATGCAGAATAAGGTGAAGTCTCAAGACTGGAAAAACTCCCTTATCAGCCTCAACAAAAAGTTGTGATCCCTCATCAAATCCTCTAAAGCTAGCTATAAAAACTGAATTGCAGCAGATAGTAAAGACAACCACAAGGCCTTCTATAGTTATGTAAAGAATCTCCATGGCGATAACCAGATTTGCACTGAGCTACTGCACAATGGTACCTCCTATACCAAACCAACAGATATTGCCAATATACTAGCTGACAGATTCAGTGCCAGCTTTACCCCCCTAAAGGACCAATCACAATACCAGTAGATTGCCAGGCACCCAGTATTACTGCTGCACAGGTTAAAACATCACTGTCCAAGGCCAAGAATACAGCTTCCATGGGACCTGACAATATCCCTGGCTGTGTTCAACATGCACTACAGAGTGAACTGATACCTCACCTGTGTACCCTGTTCAGTCACAGCCTCACCTCAGGCTTTGTGCCTACCGAATGGTGCATTGCTACAGTCATCCCTCTCCACAAAGGAGGAGTGACTACAGATCTTGGGAACTATTGCCCCATTAGCCTGATAAGTCTGATATGCAAAGCTATGGAGCGCATCATCATGGAACTAATAAACAAGGATATAGGGACTCTCCAAACTCTGGATCCCACACAGTTTGGTTTTGTGAAGGGTAGATCATACCTGCTCAACTTGGTCTATTTTTCTGGGTCAGTCACCAGAGTTGTGGATGAATGGAAGGTGGTTCATACAGCCTACCTTGATCTGGCCAAGGTGTTTGATACCATTCCCCATTCAGGAATCATAGAAAAACTCACTAAGCTAGGCATCAACCCCTATATCCCTATGTGGGTTGCAAACTGGCTCACGGGTAGAACCCACAGTGTGAAAGTAGCAGACTCCAAGTCAGACTGCAGACCAGTCATGAGTGGAGTCACACAGGGTTGAGTCATGGGTCCTCTCCTGTTTGGTATCTACTTCTCTGAAGCCCAGGCCTACACAAAGGGTCTCTGACTGACAAAGTTCCCACACGATTGCAACTTGGGAGCTATTATTAGCTCCCCAAGTGGTGCTGATATCCTACAGAAAGGCCTCACTGAGACCAACGATTGGTGTCAGAACCATGGCCTTAAGCTCAATGCCAAAAAATGTATCGTCATCCCCTTTGGGAAAAACCCAGTTTGCATAAATTACCACAGCGATGGTAGTCCACTGAACACAGAAGGTGTTATAAAAGATCTGGGAACATAGGTTGACAGCAGCCTCTCTTTTGACCACCACATTGCCACTGTGGTCAGAAATTCCTTCTAGGTGGCACATCTCATTACTAAGGGTTTTGCATTCAAGAAGAAAGAGGTCTTTGTCTCCCTCTACTCTTCCTTCATTAGGCCAATCATTGAGTACAATGCCCCATTTGGCATGTACCTCACTAAACACCTGCAACAACTGGAGAGGCCACAAAAGTACCTCACAAAGAGGATCCTAGGCCTTAAACACTTGTCCTATATGGACAGACTCAAAAAACCCCAACTATTCTCTGTCTCATATCGCCTGCTTAGAGGCAATCTCTGCTTGGCTTACAAAGCCATGTTTCATCCAGCTCTGTTAGAAATGCTACATCTAAAGAAATCCCAATCCCTCCACTCCACATATTCCAGTGACCTCAGCCTTATTACCGCAATCAACAGAACGTGCTGGAGGGACAGGTTTATAACCCAGAGACTGCCCTTGCTATGGAATAAACTTCCCATACATGTCAAACAGAGCACCTCACTGGCCCTCTTCAAGAGAAACCTTGATGAGTGTATGGGAAATAGAAAATTCACCCCAGTGATCACTCCAGTGGCTCTACTCGACAGAGGCACTGGGAAGTAATGTCGGGTGGCACGATGTCAGGGTAATCCTATGGGCTAAGTTTGTAAAGGCTCCAGGGCCATTGGCCTAGTACACACCTATGAACCTATAATAAAATACATGAGGCAAAATCAGGGATGTTCTGCAAACTCAGGGACGATTGAGAGCTATCCCCACAATTCAAAACTGCCTACATTAAGTATACATTTAGTGTACACCATTCTGCGTGAACAGACAACACTGACATAACTCACCCCTTCTTCCTCCTAATGTTAGTTTTTCTACTGATATTCTTGCAGGTTTAAATATTGACAGGAATTCATAAAGGTTACCACAAAGTGTAGACTACATGTACACTTAGTGTAATCGTTCTGAGTGACTAGAAAGCACAAAAAATGTGATAAGAATGTTCTTCAATACATATCGCGTACACTTAGTGTAGGCTTTATTGCATCTGGCCCTATGTCTATACCTATCCTGTTTGGGCAGAAAAGACAGTTAAGGAATTTCTTGTGAGTTTTAATGCTTAATAAGTTGCTTAACATTAATTATGTCATTCAAACCAACAGATGAATGTGTTCTTAGCTTTAAAATTATATTATTTATTTATTGTTCTGTTAAAAAGTCCATTTTCAGTTTCTTAAAATGTTGCCATTGTGGTAGGAATAGCGATGTTTTAGCACTTTCTTTAGTTTAAGTGCAGTTTATTGCAACAAAATGCAAAATCAAAGTTTATTTACAAATTAAATATAAAAAAAGAACACTTTTGATTAACACAGTTCTGGTCAACTTGCAGTTCATCTTTTGTGCTTTCTAGTCCAATTTTAATATTTATCAGTGGAACACAACGATCCTTATAGTTCACAAACTTGGTAATGTAGCACAGGACGGGCTGGCTTGCAATTTCCAGGAATATCCATAAAAAGGTTCCTGGCACTTCTTAGATAAATCCACCGGCTATCCAATGATTCTTCTGGTACTTCCACAACTTCCTCTAGTTAGGGTCCATCAACAGTTTCTATTCTCAGCTTCAAACACCTCCTATCAATGAGCTTGAAAGCCCAACTTTTTAACAACTTTTTCAAATGTTTCATATTGACTGGGCTGTTATAGGATTTCCCTACTATAATATACTGGCTATACATGCAACCGTTAAGTTCTAACCATAATACATGGTGTGTGTGTGTGTGTGTGTGTGTGTGTGTGTGTGTGTGTGTGTGTGTGTGTGTGTATGTGTGTGTGTGTGTGCGCGCATATATATATATATATATATATATATATATATATATATATATATATATATACATGGATTCGTTTCACTTCATCGAAAAACCATTTCACTGGCACCCATTTCACTGAGACCAAATCACCTAAAGTTCATTTCACTGAAAGTTAATTTCACCTAAAAATCATTTCACTGACAAGTAGTACTCTAAGGCAAGTCAAAGGTATATGTCCTTTTCCCCACTGTAGTGTGATCTTGGTGTTAGTATATATAATTGGGGGGTGTGGGGAGGCACGACATTGGGGGGTGTTGGGGGTAGCCCCCCACTTAATTTGGTTTTCTGTTGTCTGGTTTTGCTTTTTACATTATTTGGTAAAACCCGACTAGGTGGGGGGCTACACCCCTCAGAACCCCCAATGTGGGGGGCTGTGACCCCAACTATAAATATTAACACCAGGATCGCACTACAGTGGGGAAAAGGACATATGCCTTTGACTTGCCTTAAAGTACTACTTGTCAGTGAAATGAGTCTTAGGTTAAATGAGTTTTAGGTGAAATGAACTTTAGGTGATTTGGTCTCAGTGAAATGGGTGTCAGTGAAATAGTCTTTCAGTGAAGTGATACGAATTCATATATGTATATATGTATATATATATATATATATATATATATATATATATATATATACAGTTGCATATGTAAAACAGCCACTCTGCCGCACCTTGTTTTTCTGTTGTAATATGTTTATATTTACATTTCAGACTCACACAACCTATTTAAGTGGCATTTTAACATATATTGCATCTGTTAATAAACATCAGCCACATACTTTTGCAATTTTTGATAAGTGGCCCATTTATATATTTCCTCCAGTGTCCACCTACTTGATAAAATAGGTAAAACATTACAGGATTTGTGCTGTGGCTGAGAAAGTGCACCTGCCTTGGCTGAGTAAAATGATTCAAGTTAAAGTAAAATGCTAGTTATAAGATGTGACAAAACGTGTAGATAATACAATTTAAATAATATCCTGTTGACTTGTAAGGCTAAGGCTGAGTGCAGTCAGGCCACGGAAAGATACTAAAATTTGTTCTAGCCACAGAGAAGACATTTTTATCAAAGTGGACAGACAGACAATCTTGTTCATATATTTTAAAAAAATGATATGTTCTTTTGTAATAAAATGTCTCCTTTGCTTATTAGAAGGTAGTGTGGTTATACAGATGACACAAAAATTGCACCTTCACTGGATCTGTATATGGAAATAGCAGCTTTACCTCACTAACAATGTGATGCAGGTACACTGCCCATACCTCTCACCTTCTTAGCCCAATACATCTGGGCAAAGCCTGACATAAAGGGGGTACAAAGGCCAAAAAATAGGGACAGATTTTAAATATTGCTCTTATAAACTTAGAAAGTTGTCAGAATAAAAGAGTATGTATTAAAGTGCATTTTCTAAAGGATATATGAAGTCTTGAAGCTCAACTGTATGATATTATTTACTAATTTCATTCCTCGGATCATCCCAGTGATTTGCCAGAAAAACTAAAATTTTATGAGGAACAGACTGAAATTTTGAGGCAAAAATCTGGACAGTTGAGAGGTATGCTGACTACCCCTTTGCTCATTTGGAACTATATGGAGTTTTGGTCATTCATGAGCTCACTTTTATAATGCTAAAACCTTTGTTGTCATCAGTAATCGTTATTTTTTTGTATTTTGTAAATTGTTTTGATTGGAGTAGAAGATATGTAACTACAAAATGCTGATTTAGCATGGTGGTTTGTGGGGTGTAGTTTTATAGTGCATAAATGGTTTAGCACATATCTTTGTAATGATGTACTGTAGCAGGAGAATGTTTAAGGTTTCTGGAGTATTTTGTATTGGAGTTTTACTGGGCTATTGTCTTTAGGTAATTTCATGGCTTTCCTGAATCATTTTTAGTTGGTTTTGACTTTTTTTTCATTGCTATTAATTTTATGTTTATGTAGTTTGATGCAGAATCAGTTTCTACTGCATTAAGAAACAGCATCAACATTCGAACCATTCTTGCCTTTTGTTCTCTACTATTGGTGTAATGCAAAATACCTGGATCTAAACTGAATGTGTAAAGACAATATGTTTAAGGGTGACTTTACCCAGGACTACCCAAATCACTGTTTTATTAAACACAACAAAATACAAAGGTTCATAGTGGGGCATGTTGGTGGTAACAAAATATATTTTTCAAGGACCAGTAAAATACAAGATATCTTCCAGTGGAATGTGATCCAAAATCATACCATGCTGAAGTTTGTCAATGTTGTTAGAGTACAGGCAGAACGAAACTGAAATGAAGCACAAATTATAACAACACATCAGCTGGACGATATACTATTACTTTTGAGAACAGATTTTGAGAAATGACACGTCATCCTTTAGGTCTGTAAAATTTGAAGTGTTAGGCAAAAAGAAGGAAATGCTCTTTTTTGAGAAACATTTTAAAACATATTTGCTTATTCATCTAAAGGCATTACATATAGTAGTTGTGTTTGTTTTCTTCTGTACTGTTAATTAAGCTAACCACAATGCCACAATCCTGTTTGGAAGTAAGAGACAAAGCTGCAATCATCTTATATAGTCTTTAATTTCTGTCTTACTTTCTCAGCTGGTTCTGACATGATATTCTTTTACTAGAAGGAGGTTTGCAGCAACGTGTCAAAGACTTATCCTTCATCACTTCTTTATCAAAGCAACAGACAGAATCTAATCTCCTGCCAGTGAGAAAACCTGGTTTGCTTATACAGTCATGTATGAATTTGTTTTATTTTATTTGTGTAGGTAGGTGGACTGGACTTATAAGAGACAGTTTTAATCTATGACTTAATTATAGAAATAAAATAGAGCATGTAAACAAGTTAAAATGTACATTATACGTAATCATCCAGGCCCCAAATAAAATTAGTGACATGAAATGTCCTAATAAATGTATGTGAAACAGCCTCTCTTATTCTAGTATAGCATAATAAAACAAGACTATATGCAATTAGCAGATGTAGCAACCAGAAGACAGCATGTTCCCAACTTGAAACCGTAATCTATAATATATAAAAAGGGAGGCATTAAACAAGACTTGTGTAAATTTTATCTATATTTAGTCAACACTTGGAAAATAAAAAAGCTGTGCACTATCTTTAACAACAGGTAAGAGGGCTGTATGGAATTTAGCAAATGTTGGAGAGGGAATAGTTCTGTTTACATGTGGAATGTTCCAGAGTTGGAGCCATGTACAGAGAGGATTCTGCAGCCTCTAATTAATTAATAAGAATGAAGAGATAAGGTGAGTTGGAAAGAACAGAAGCAAACAGACCTGCTTGGTTTCTCAAGGAGATGAAACAGAGGGAGAGAGAGTGACAGAGAGAGAAAGAGAGAGAGAGAGAGAGAGAGAGAGAAAAGGGCAATGATTACAAAATAAATTTATAGGTGAAAGTGTAGATTAACACTGAGGATAGTCTGGCATTTAGTCAAGAGGACTTAAGATCCAAGCCATTAATGAGATGCTTCTTGTGCTGAGGCTACAGAGTTTAAGCATTTTACCTTCATTTGCCTACTGTTTGACTGAGCAAGTACCTTAACCAAACAATGCTACTGGTTTGCCCCTGAAAAAGGGCAATTTGCCCAGTGGGTTTAACCAATCAATAAATGGATAAAATAAAATGAAAAAATATATAGATTATTATGTACCTTAAAGAGACAGAAAAACACATTTACTAGGCATTTTAACAGATTTGCTCACAGTATAAACCATCATAGGTTCATAGGTTCATACTAGGCTATCTGCCCTAGGGCATTTATAAGCCTAGCCAGAGTGTGTTTGGCTTTCGCCACCCATTTTAAATTAATTTTGCTATGCCCTTTTTCGAGGTTAGTATACTGTGCCTCTGTCTAACAGTGACACAGAAGTGATACTCGGGGTAAACCTACGATCTCCCATCCACTCATCAAGATTACTCTTGAAGAGAGTCAATGAGGGACTCTGCCTAACCTGGACTGGGATTTTATTCCAGAGTGAAGGGAGCCTCTGGGTTATGAATCTCTCCCTCCAGCACGTCCTATTTATTTCAGTGCTGAGGTTCAAGTCTCTCGAGCGTGTAGCTCAATGGGATTTGGATTTTCTGAGATGCAGCATGTCCATTAATTCCGGGTTGGACATGGCTTTATACATCAGGCACAGATCGCCTCTGAGCAGGGGGTATGCCACTGAGTAGAGCTGGAGTTTCTTTAACCGGGCAGCATATGGCATCTGTTTGAGCCCTTTGATCCTCTTGGTGAGGTACTTTTGGGGTCTTTCCAGTTGCTGCAGGTGTCTGGTAAGGTACATCCCAAAAGGGGCATTGTACTCAATTATGGGCCTGATGAGGGATGAGTAAAGAGGCACAATGACCTCCCCTGATCTAGATGTGAATCCCTTCATGATTAGGTGGGCTATATAAAATGTTTTTCTAACCACTTTGGCCACGTGGTTGTCAAATGAGAGATTGCTATCAACTTGGGTCCCCAGGTCCCTAATTACTTCTTCTGTACTTAATGGATTACCACCTATGTGGTAATTTGTGGGCACTTTGTTTTTGCCAAAGGGGATGACTATACACTTTTTGGTGTTTAGCTTGAGGCCATGTCTCTGGCACCAGTTGTCTGTTTCTGTGAGGCCCTTTTGGAGGATGCTTGTGTTGGCTGGAGAATCGATTATGGCGCCCAGTTTGCAGTCATCTGCGAACTTGGTCAGCTACAGTCCTTCCATGTTGGCCTTTACCTCCGAGAAATATATACCGAACAAGAGAGGTCCCAGGGCTGAGCCTTGTGGGACGCCACTTGTAACTGGTTTGGAGTCTGACATGGCTCCAGCAATTCTAACCATGTGGGTTCTGTCCTTGAGCCAGTTTGCAAGAAGCTTATCTATAATGTCCGAGTGGGGTATTGTATCGAAGGCTTTCGCGAGGTCCAGGTAGGCTGTGTGGACCACCTTCCCCTCGTCAATGGTCTTGGTGACTGTTTCAAAGAAATCAACCAGGTTTAAGAGGCAGGATCTGCCCTTAACAAAGCTGAACTGGGTAGGATCCAATGTCTGTAGGTCCCCAATATCTTTATTTATGAGATCCATCATGATCCTTTCCATAGGTTTGCAGACCAAGCTAGTCAGGCTTATGGGGCGATAGTTTCCAGGATCCGTTGAGGCACCACCTTTGTGGAGAGGGACCACTGTTGCTGTACGCCACTCTTTGGGTACATATCCTGTAGTAAGGCTGAGATTGAACAGTAGTTTTATGTTTGGGTTTAGCTCTTCTTGGAGTTTATGTAGGACGCAGCCCGGGACACCGTCTAGTCCCATTGATGCTGTGTTTTTTGCTTTGGAGAGGGCAGCTCTTACCTGAGCATCTGAGATGTCAGGGGGGCAGCACTCTGCTGGGATAGATATTTGCCCTTTTAGTGGGGAGGGGGGAGCAGAAGTTTGCGCTGAACCTGTCAGCTAGGATGCTGGCAATGTCTGTGGGTTCAGTGTATTTTTTGTCATTTTGGACTAATTCTGAGCATATCTCGGAATTCCCACCCAGGTTCCTAACATAACTAAAGAAAGCCTTGTGATTATCCTTAGTGTCCTGTGCAATGTTTCTCTCGAAGCTGGCCTTAGACAATTTTATGAGTGCCCGTAGTTTTTTGCTAATACTGATCAGAGATGCCTTCCCTTTTTGGGATTTTGCTCTATCATGTAGTAGCTTCCTCCTTCTATTGTATAGTTTGTTTATGGCTGGGGTCCACCAGATAGGATGTCTGCCTTTGGAGGATTGGGTCTTGGTTTTATCTGGGATTGCATGATCCATGCATTCCTGAAGGTGTTCATAGAATGCGTTTATAAAGGATTCTGCGGTCTGGGCCATATTTTCCACAGGCCCGGGGGCTTTGAACGATTCCACCTCGGTTTTGAGGAGTGTGAAATTTGCTTTAGGGAAGTTTTTCACTGTGGTTTTCAGGGCAGGGGGTGGAGTCGGGATGTGAATATCCAGTGAGATTAGTTTATGATCTGATCTTACCAGTGAGGGATACACTTCTGGTCTGGAGCATAGAGTCCCCATGTTGGTGATGATCAGGTCCAGTATGTTTTCCCTCTTGTGGGAGTGGTAACAAGTTGTTCCATAGCATTTGAGTTTATAAATTCTAGGAACCTTTGGGCTAGGGTGTTGGAGCTAGAGTAATGCTCCCAGTCTATGTTTGGGTAGTTGAAGTCGCCCAATATAATGGTGTTTGGAGACACCTTCATATTTTCCAGTGTTGTCAGGAAGGCTGAGTGGGGTTCCTGGGTTTGGGAGGGTGGTCTGTAGCAGGCTATAAACTGGAAGGCAGTTTTACCCACTGTTAGTTGCACATGGATAATCTCTGATGCTTCATGCTGTGCCACCAACCTGGAGGTGTGGGTATCTTTGACAAATATTGATACTCCCCCTCCTTTTGTGGTTCAGTCCAAGTTTTGGGGCTGAAAAGCATGGTATGAGGTATAACCTGGTAGTGCTGGGGTGCTCTTGGGAGCCTTGAACCAGGTTTCTGTTACTGCATAGATATCGATGTTCTCCATGCTAAGGAGAGTTTTGAGTGCGTGCATCTTGAGGTTTAGACTTCTGGCGTTGAGTAGCATTACTCTTAGTTTCTTATCCCTTGTGATACCTATGGAGGTGGGTTTGTCTTTTGAGCCTTGCCTAAAAAAAGCACTATGGGAGTAGAAAGAGCCTTTGCCAATATCCAAAAGCCCAGGGGTGACAGGTGCAAGCTGTCCCTAGCGAAGTATCGTGGCTTGCCGAGCATGTCATCCCATTCTGACAGGCATTGGATCCCCTTTGAATGACACCAATACTTTAGCCAATTGTTGAAATTGATCACCTTGTCTTCATAATGTGGCATCATTCTTGGTGAGGGTAAGATGCTACTCAAGGTCAGGGTCATACCGGCCTGGGCTACATGCTCAGAGAGCTCCTCTATGTCTCTTTTCATGTAGTCCAGGGAGGTACGTCTCAGGTCATTCACACCAGCATGGACAATGACTGAGTCATATTTGTTCTTGCCTTGGAGTGACCTGAGTGCTTGCGTTATGTGGCGGATCCTAGCGCCCGACAGGCAGCTCACCGTGACCTTCTCCTTGTTCAGCCTGGTGAGCGGGACGTCAGTGTGCTTGATGATAGAGTCACCTATTACAAGTGTATCAGGTGGGTTGTTTAGCCATAAGGGCTGTGACTGTTCGGCACACTGGCTTTGTGAGCTATGTGTTGCACGTGTTTTGTTTTGGGGTAGCGGTTGCTTGGGTGTCTGCTTTGGAGGTTTCTGCTGCTTAGGCAGATTTTTATTTAGAGCCTCCAAGTATGTTTTTGTGTGTTTATGTGTTTGGTTTGCTGTCGTGGTAGGTCTATGTGAGACTGGAATTGTAGTGAGTGTGGTTTCCTTCTCCTCCTGACTGGTTTCGCCAGTACTGAGTTGAGAGAGCTTAGCCTCCAGTATGGCTATATGGTTGCATCTCTCACATGTGTTGGAATATGTTGGGAGGAGGAGAGGGTTGTCTGTGTACATGAGGCAGTTGTAACATTGCCTCAAGATTCCCAGATTCACCAGCTGGACCGGAGAGGAGATTGACAACTGACCTTTGGACATGCTAGAATAGTATTGGGAATTCCTTTATAATTGAAAAAAAAGGGCCAATCGGGAACAAGGTACTCAAGGGGAGTTTGTGAGGGTGTAGTGCTTTTAATTTTTTAGTGCTGACTTATATAATTGCTTTAGTGAGCAAGTGCCAGGTATCTTAAATGCAATGTGTTACAGGTAACTTAAATGCAAAAACGATAAACAGTAACTTTCTTTCAAGTGAAACAAGGAAATAAGTACAGTAAGCAATGAAGATATCACTAGGGATCCACAGAAACGCTGAAAAGCCGCATTTTAGGTGGAATTAGCATTTCTGGGAAATAACAAGCAAACAAACAACAAGCATACAAATAAAGCTAGATTCAGCAGGCCTGGATCTAGTCTATGCTACAGCAAACAAGGTGTACCAATTTCAGTAAAAAACAGTTCAAATATGCAGGCACTATAAGCCTTTAACCAGAAATTCCCAGCTCAGAAGGGCAGAGTCCAGCATCTCCTCCCACAAGAGTGCAGACCACGAACCTTCTTAATGTAAAATAACTGGCCTGAAGCCCAAGTGCTTAAACCAGAACTAATACACTTATAGAATAACAGACACTGAGCCTTCAATCAGCAGTTCCCAACTTAGAAGGATGTAAGCTACCTGTCCTGCCACCACAGTGCAGGCCACAAACCTTCCTAATGTAAAACAACTGGTCTGAAGCCCAAGTGCTTAATCCAAAAGACTTAGAATGATAGCTACACTTTAATCAAGTTACTACCAAGCAGTAATAAATACAACTGAATATTTTAAAGAATGCCTGGATTAGTGCTCAAGTTATACAAACAAAGCTAGATTCAGCAGGCCTGGATCTAGTCTATGCTACAGCAAACAATGTGTACCAATTTCAGTAAGAAGCAGTTCAAATATGCAGGCACTATAAGCCTTTAACCAGAAATTCCCAGCTCAGAAGGGAAGAGTCCAGCCTCTCCTCCCACAAGAGTGCAGACCACGAACCCTTTTAATGTAAAATAACTGGCCTGAAGCCCAAGTGCTTAAACCAGAATTAATACACTTTTAGAATAACAGACACTGAGCCCTCAATCAGCAGTTCCCAACTTAGAAGGATGTAAGCTACCTGTTCTGTCACTACAGTGCAGACCACAAACCTTCTTAATGTAAACAACTGGCCTGAAGCCCAAGTGCTTAAACCAGAATTAATATACTTTTAGGATAACAGACACTGAGCCCTCAATCAGCAGTTCCCAACTTAGAAGGATGTAAGCTACCTGTCCTGCCACCACAGTGCAGGCCACAAACTTTCCTAATGTAAAACAATTGGTCTGTAGCCCAATTGCTTAATCCAAAAGACTTAGAATGATAGCTACACTTTAATCAAGTTACTACAAAGCAGTAATAAATACAATTGAATACTTTAAAGAATGCCTGGATTAGTGCTCAAGTTATACAAACAAAGCTAGATTCAGCAGGCCTGGATCTAGTCTATACTACAGCAAACAAGGTGTACCAATTTCAGTAAGAAGCAGTTTAAATATGCAGGCACTATAAGCCTTTAACCAGAAATTCCCAGCTCAGAAGGGCAGAGTCCAGCCTCTCCTCCCACAAGAGTGCAGACCATGAACCCTTTTAATGTAAAATAACTGGCCTGAAGCCCAAGTGCTTAAACCAGAATTAATACACTTTTAGAATAACAGACACTGAGCCCTCAATCAGCAGTTCCCAACTTAGAAGGATGTAAGCTACCTGTTCTGCCACTACAGTGCAGACCACAAACTTTCTTAATGTAAAACAACTGGTCTGAAGCCCAAGTGCTTAAACTAAAAGGCTTAGAATGAGTGACACCAAGCAGTAATAAATACAATTGAGTACTTTTAAGATGACGCAAAAGCAAAATAAAGTAGGAAGAAACACAAATACAGTAAAAGCAGATACATTTTTTTTTGAGTGAGCAAATGAGATGGGCCCAGGAGTTACAGGACAGAAACAAGTGCAAATGCAGGCCTTCAAATCAGAAAGTTGAGAGAGATGGAAGACCGCCCAAACGGCCAATAACTACAAATTCTGGGTCAGAACCACTCCTTATGTGGTAGACGGGTTATCTAGTGCTTACCACTCCCACTGATAAGCTAGAAGGCTTCCCTCCAACACAGAAAGGCTTGGGGGGCTCAGAAGCTTACAAATAGTCCTGAATACAGCAAATCTGTATCTGGAACACTAATTACAGGAAAGGTAGGAAACAGGCTTACAATTTTTTTTTCCAGAAAAGTAGCAAAAACAGTAGTAAAAACAATTCACATGCAGTGCAAGCTGGCACACTTGAGTATGTAGCAATATTAGTCCACACACAGTTTGAAAAAATGTAATTAAATTAAAAATGACTAAAAGCAAGTGCAGTAAGGGTTTATTAGGTAGAATGCGACAAAGAGATGGGACTGGGGGAGTGTCCTAGATCAAATCTACAGTGGGGCGGGCACTGCAAAAGCCACCAAATTTAAACTACAGCCAAGAACGGGGGGGGGGGGGGTTAAGGTGGGGAAAAGTTTCAACAGAGATGTGAGGAATCAGAGTGCAAATTATAAAACCAAAAAAATATATACAGATCTCTGTATATTTGCAGAACAGTAAGACAACAGATTTCTAAGCAACAATTTAGCTCTATAATACAGAATAATACAGAAAAATATACTCAGCTCTATATATTTGCAGATAGTCTTGTAAGGCTGTCTCTCAACACACAGGTTCCACTTTAAATGCCTCTTCTGATACTAATATGAAAGTAGCCTCTTTTGGAGAAGTGAAATTATGTAGTGTGAACCATTAAAGTGGTGAAAAACTATGTGCAAGTACCATAATAAGGTCTCCTTTCAGAACTGTTTCCTCTTTGATCAAGTCCTTAGTTCCCAAGCACAATTCATCAACAAAGTTCTGTGTATCTGCAAATCAGATCTGAATTATTTATTGGCAACATCTATAATCCATATAAACTACAAACTCTTTTACAGAGCTTTCACTTGTAATATTCAATAAATGACACAGAAACAGTAAAATATTCTAGTGTGAGAGTCATCATGCTTTATAAGGCTGTTTTGAATAATTTAGGGCTGTGCAGCAAGAAAAATCCATGTGGGATTCCCAACAAAACTGAAGAAGTCAGCGTTCCTTAGATGGATTTTAAAAGTCAGTAACGTCCTCAGGAATAGTGACATACTAGTGAGATAGAGAATTGTTAGACATTGCTGCAGAAAATGTATGACCTACTTCATTGGTGGAGTCAGTAATGTCAGGTTTCAGCATTAATTTCAACAAAACAGCTAACTTTATTACAAGTGACATAGTAGCTCAGCAGAAATTATAACACTTTAGCCTCTCACAACCTGTTTAGAATCAGCAATACATTGTGGTTCAGGTTACTTCTTAAAAGGACTACACCATACATTGGTATAAAAAAGACAATAACAGTATATAGGTGACAGCAAGAACCATACAAGTATGTTAGCAGCTTTATACCACTTATCATCACATCTCCCCCCTTAAGCAAAAAAAATCACATTTTTCAAAATTATGCAGTATGAAAATGCACAACTTTTTTGCACCATTTTGAGACGATCCTGGAAAAGCAAATAACCATTCTTTGTGAATGATATAGCAATACACAAAACATTATGGAATGCATAGTTAATGTTTACTTAACTGACCCAATTACTCTACTGCATGACTGATAATATTTAGGAACACTGATAATCATTCTACTCTTAGAGACATGAGAACTATTTAGACTGAAGTTGGAACTAGTATGGAAACTTGCAAAAGGAAAAGTTTGAAGCATACTGTTATGACAGTCACTAGACAAAACAAAGTTAACTACTACATCAGGAACAAGAACAGTCACACTCGCATTGTTTAGGTAAGACATGATCTGTCATTATAATTAATTGGACTTGAAATTTCACTCATCTCAAATATTTGGTTGAAGTAAATCTATGATCCATATTGGACTTGAACTTTCACTCTTGTCTCGAATATTTGGTTGAAGTAAATCTATGATCCGTATTGGACTTGAACTTTCACTCCTGTCTCGAATATTTGGTTGAAGTAAATCTATGATCCATATTGGACTTGAACTTTCACTCTTGTCTCGAATATTTGGTTGAAGTAAATCTATGATCCGTACAGGAACAGATTTGCCCAACATTGATCTGATTATTTTTGGCTTGAATTGGTTAGGCTGGCTCTATGGAACATTACATTCAGGTTGACACTCATCAGGAACCAGCTGGACATATCATCTATGATGTCAAACTATAGTACCATCTTTAATTTTCACTATGTGGGAACCTAATGTAATCATTGTTTGCAGTGTTGCACCAGTAGTATCCCTCTTTTTCTCCCCTCTGACTTTAAGTGGACAGCTTAGCCTGTTGCAGGACAGGGAGCAGTTTGCAGAATGCTATGGTTATAAAAAGTTTTGTATGAAGCTTTGGCTTTTTGGTCATTATGTTTAACTGTATGAAATGGAATAACTCTTGGGTAAACTTTTGACTCTAACATTGGCATGTCAGTTTGTATTTGTCTTTCAAGCATTTGCTGAGAAGAGCTTACTGTTATGGCATCATGTGCAGTAGCTCAATATGACATGAGAGTTTTGTGAGGATATGTCTGTTTAACATCTTTTTGTATGTTTGTACTACTTTTTCAGCTTCACCAATAATTTGCAGATAGACTTGACATAGTATGAGTAAAGCAATATTCAGAGGCAATCTGTTGGAATTCACTGGCATAAACTGTATATTATTGTATGTAACCAGTTTGATAGGTAGACCATACCTTGAAAACATAGTGATGAATCTAGCTGTCATTTGTTGGCTAGTCATGGTTGGTATGTGAATTATTTTGATGACACAAGAGTAATATTCAAAAACAAGGTCATTTTTGTATTCAAACTAACACCAATCAGAAGCTACTATCTTTTGCCAAGGACCTTATAGTAATGGTGCTGACACTAGGGGCTCATGTCTCTGTAATAGTTTAGGTACAATACAAAACTGACACTTTGACACTAGGGTGATAATGTCTTGTTTGATATATGGCCACTAGTGACATTGTGGCTTTTTCTCAGTATTTGGTGACACCTTGATGACCCTCTATAATTTCATGTGGTGCTTCTAGTCATTGATTTAGGGATACTATAATTCTGTTTTGGTGTATAAATAAGCCATCATGCTCTGACTCTTGCTTTCGCTGTGTAATGCTTATGTGTAAGCTGTTTAGTTTGTGTCTAATTCAGTAATATATTTTGCTCATGTTGGATAAAACTTGCAACTCTGGATCATTTTGGTACCGTGTGTGGCAACCCTGCACTGGCCCAGTAATCAAGGTGCCTTAATCTTTACCACTGGCAACAGTGGGGGGGGGGGCATATACACTGAGAAGATTACAAGTACACACACACACACACACACACACACACACACACACACACACATACACGCACACACACACACACACACACACACACACACACACACACACACACACACACACACACACACACACACACACACACACACACTCACTCTTTGAGGTTTGATTTATATACAAACACACACGCACACACACACGTCTGGGAAAGGCTGGCACAAGTTTACTAGCTATGTCCCCTTTTGCCCAGACTTTAAGGTAGCTTTCTCTGTTATTAGCTACTCTTATCAGCTACTTTTAAGGCCATTAATAAAGGGTGTCCAATCCGACTGTGGAATGTTACTATTAATCCAAATGGTAGTCTGAGCAAGACTTGCAAGGCTATTTAGGAGTGGCATGTACAGTGTCACCAAATACATATGCAAGTACTCTAAGACCTTAAATATGTCTCATGAATATCAGCGACAAAGATAGGTTTAAATATATTTAATAATAAATAATAAAAGAACAAGACAATACTCAGAAAGCAAACACAGTTATTTCAGAGTTCAAAATCATGGGAAATATTTTAAAACAACATTGCAGGACCATCTCAAATAAATACAGAGAACATCTAAAGTAATCTTTACTATATTCCTATCTATATCTAAAAGAGATAATATGCCCTAAGTCTTACTTACAGCAAGGAAAGTGCAGATGATGGTGACGATGAGTAGATGTTCTTGCTAGGTCCAAGACAAAATACAAAATGCACAGTCTCTCTCTGAGAGAGTTCTTAAATTAATATCAAATTTTACTGCTGGGTTAGCTTGGATGACACCTGACTTCATTTCCCAGGCTAAACAGAAACTAACAGAATTTAACATTTCTGTGTGAAAAATACATATCTCTCAGATGTTTGCAGATCTTGGGAGTCATAAAACAATAAAACATTTTTACATTTTAAACCCAGCAATTACTTCCCTTTCAAGACAATACAAAACTTCTAGCTCTAGACACTGTGTCTGCTACACTGAAACTGAGACAGAACTTTTATAGCACAATGATAAAGCAACTTAATTTCAATTTATTTTCTTAAAGTTTTGCAAGTTAACCCTTTTATGTTCTAGTTTCTACTGTTAACACATATAGTTATATAGGTATTGCCTACCATTATGTTTTAAACAGAAGAAGCAATGATAGTTTCTGTTTCAGATAAAGGTTGTTCATTTATCAGCTTTCTAGAAAACATATCTGCAACAACTAGTTATCTATGCACATATATTGCTTTGGTGTTGAACTTTCTGAGTTTCGTGAAGAGTCTCTGGTACCTTGATGAAGTGTTTTGCCTAAGTTATATGAACTCATTAACCAAACTAGTAGTTTATGGTCAGTTTAGAGATGGAAACTCTCAAGTCCTAATAGATACATGGAGAAGCTTTTACAAGCCCACACACACTCGGAAGACATTCTTTTTCTAATTAGACATATCTGTTTTCAGTGTTTGTTAACATTCTGGAGCAATAGGCAAGAAGAAGGAATACTTAAGTATCCATTTGTTGTAAAGCTGCAGCTAGGCCATAGCTACTAGCATCTGCACTCACTATCACATGTTTAGTGACATCATAGTGCTATACGACTGGAGCTTTTATTAGCATTTCTTTTACTTAACTGAATGCTTGGGCTTGAGCATGCTTCCAGGACCATAGCCCATTTTCTTTAACAGGTCTATTATTATTATTACCAGCTCAGGTTTAAGCAGGACTGGACTCTTCAACAAACTCACCTACATTGACTTCAAATATTCTAACAATTAAGCCCATCTCACATGTTACAGCTCTGCTGAGGTGATTATTTATGTACAGACCATCTAGCACCTAAACCATGTTTGACCTTTCCACTCAGAACTGGCTAGAAATTTACCTGAAATGTACTTGAGTTTGACCACAGGGCTATGACTTTCAGTCTCTGCTTCATGCAGATCATGTGATATCATAGTAACATTGACCCCTGTATCAATCTTAAAACTCACAACTGGTCCATAAATCAGAATTTTAACTTGCCAGTATGCTTCTACATACAACACACCAGTAACTGAACCTATGAGAAAAGCTTTCTGCACATTTTCAATTTCATTTAAATTTTCTGAAACAACTTCTTTAATTTCCTTTGTTTTACAAACAGCAGCAAAATGGTCCTGTATTTTACATCTCTTATATGTTATGTGACATGTACCGCACTGCTCTGATTCATTTTGGTAATGGTCACACCTCATGTATTTGTCAGGTTTACTCTCCTCTGCTTCTCAAACATTCATTTAGTTTAACCACTATTATGCCATTTATGGAACTTGCCATTAACTTTACGTCTTATGTAGCGCACATAATTTGCTATATTTAAATTAATGTTTTGCCTTTTAGCTACTTCAGCCTCCTGGCAATTTGTATTGCATTTTCTGTAGAGATTAACTTCCTCAAGCTGTAACTTTTGAGACTCTTCTTCATCAGGCAGTCCAATCACAATTTTGTCTCTTATTTGGTCATTGTTTATGATATTAGAGCCACAGCCTTCTGAAATTTCATATGATCACCTTACAAAAGCTTCACCACATTCATACTTTGCTTGTAGACACCTGCAAAAACATAATCTCTCATACATTACAGTTCTTTTTGGCACAAAATGCTCATTGGGCTTGCTTATTACTAATTCATATGTAACATAATGGTGCGCTGTAAAAGCAAAGGGACTATCTGCCCATGGAATATAGAAATATTTACCTGGATTTAATTTGTTTCTTTATCTAATTTCATTGCTACATGAAATTAAGTTTATCTCTGTCCCCATGTAGGCTATCAGAATTTATTTAACAACTTTATTAAGTTATCACTCAAGACATAGGCACACATACATTAACACAAAAGAAAACAAAAATAATATACTTTTCATACATTAGATAGTGTTTTCTTTCTTTCTTTGCAACAGCCATCATACGCTCCAGCATTACATATATCATGCAATTCCTGCCTTCTCTTAAACCTCATTCCTCCTACTTCTGAACACTAATTCCATGTATTGTTCCTTCAAATTCCATTAATTTCTCCCTTGCTTTTCTAAAGATTGCACTTCCAGTTCTTTTATCTCTTTAACTATATCCAGTACTTCAGTTACAGCTGGTTTAGAGTTTGATTTCCATTTTTTAGTAATTGTTTTTTTGGCAGGCAATAGCATTAAACTAAATAAGGGCATGCGGTGTACAGACAATGCAAATCTTGTATCCAAGCTCAAAAGAACCATTTACTTAGTTATAGAAATGTGCTCCTTTAATACTTCTGACAGTGTACTCTGTAGTGTAGTTTTAAAATCTGCCACCTCATCACACTCTTAAAAACATGTTCCCAGTTAATTTTCTTTCCCACTACACCTTCAGGATTTGCTATCTACTTGAGGAAAAATATTTTGAAGTGTACTTCTTAGGGCTTAAAATATCTCAGCAAACACTGTCAAGCAAAAATCCTAAACCTTCTGGACTTTGCTGACTAGCAAAATGGTTTTGAGAAATCAAGTAGGTCTGGTGGGTTACACTTTGCCATAGCAGAAGAAATTTCTGGAAAGTATAGTTTACTAATTTGATTAATCTAGGATGTGTATTACAAAACATATGTACTTCTTGGTAAAGGTTACACAATTAGTATGGTGATTCTATTCTCAAAATAAGTCGGGTGGAAGGTAGATATTGTAAAATTATACCAAATGCTGGATGGTAAAAAAAAACTTGAAGAAGTAAAAAAGGGAGAGGTAAGAAGGAGAAGTCTTGTTTTAGCCATTTGAGGTAGCAGAAAAAACGGTGAAGACAGAAGAGCAGAATATGGAAAAAGACACAGAATTATGGGACTAGTGGAAGTGGGGAAAACAGGAGTGCAGAAAAGAAAGGAAGAGGATGAAGAAACTCAGTTGAATACTGGGATGGAATGTATAGCAGTTTAGGAGGGATAATATATGTAGCCACAGCATGAAAAAGTAGGTTAAGGACACTTCCTGCAATGGTGGCAAAGAGGGATAAAGCCCTGACTACAGCCCAGGTGATCCGAGTTTGATTACTGGCTTGGATATTTGATGGAGCAGGCAGGGAGGATGGGTGAGCTCATCCTTTTGGAGGGGGGATGGTTATTCCATCCTGGTTTGCTGACCTACTCTGATGATATGGCCTTGCATGAAAAGGAAATGTCTGCCATGATGTGGGGAGCTGGTGCCACAATGATGTGCATGTGGCTGTCCATTTCGGTGATGGCAGCCCCTGTTGGCACATGTTGGGGAGAACACATACATAGACTAGAAGACATAGATGGTCCTTGCTTCATCCTTTCACCCCCTTTCCTATTCTGTGCTTCTTTGTATTCTTAGAGGTTGGGGACATTATACCTTGCAGAATCTCATCTAGTGCAAATACTTACATCATCACTGAAGATAGGGGTTAGAATATAAAAATGAAAAAGGGTGTCGTTGCTGGGATAACAGTGATAGGCTATACCTCACAACTGTCCAGGTTTTTGCAGAATGTCTTGATTTGTGCCTCATATTTTTGGTTTGTTCCTCATAAAATATAGTGATTTTCTGGCAAATAATTGTGGACTGAAGTCACTAAATTATGACAGACATTTGAGTTTCAGACTTTGCATCATGTAAAAAATTGTCAATGCAAAAAGTATTATTTTTAGAGGCTTTGTAATAATTAAAATCTGTACCTTACTTAAGGCCTTTTGCGCCCATTATTTTTGGCTTTCTCCCAATTTTTTGTGCTAAGGGGTTAAGAAAAATGTTGAGAGCACATGGCTGCCTGGATGATAACCCCCACTTCAGACATGTAAGTTTGATTGAGGGGGGCTTGATGGTTGAAAGAACAGAAGTGAGAGGAACTGTGGGAGTTATTCATAAAATAAGGGTCACTTTGAGACCAGTAGATGCAAATTTTATACAGACTAAAATATATGCCAAAGAGATTAACACAGGAGAGGAGAACAAGGAGAAATGAGCGCTGAATGTTTGGAAAATGAAATGTAGGGGAAGTTGCATATGTACTTTTCAGAATATCACTAGCTTAGATTGGGGTCGGGTAAAAGGTTTTTGGGAGAAAAAGGAAGAGCTCGTAGGAGTGGTGTTTGGGATAAATGGAGAAGGGATGGGGTGGGATAAGGAGTCTAGGCAGTTGACAATGATGATGAGTGTATAGGACAAGAGTCATATGCTAAAGAAATGGAAGGATGAATAAGGGAAAATTAACTTAAACTAGATAGGATTCTGCAAGTTATAATGGCCTGAAACTGCAAGAATATGAGGAAGTATAAAATAGGAAAGGGGGTGAGAAGATGAAGCAAAACTGGGAAGAGGTGTGGTTATCTTAAATATTACAGATGAATAAATTAAACAAGGCAATTTGAGAGGAGCAGGGGAAGGTAAGATATGAAGGATAATATATAGGGTGGGGGAATCGGATGTATAAAACATAATTTGAAAGGATAAAAGTAAAGGATAAATAGGAAAGAACATGCATAAATTGGAGCGGTATGGAAATGAACTGAGACAGGATGGAGTAGGGTATGTGCATGTCAATGGTCTGGCTGAGTTGAAGTTTACAATGATGTAAAGCAGTTTGAAACAATAAAATTATTCTACCTGCTATTGCTGTATATGTAAATATATTTAGCATAAACTAATTAAAATATAATGTGTTCTTTGGAGGACTCACAGAATGTGAAACTGCAGCTGATTAATGTGAATAGAAAATAAATAAATAATAAATAATAAAAAAGCTTCACCATAGTCATAGCCATGCTTTTAAAATGACATTGTTTAAAGAAGCATTCTTTTTTGGTATTATTAAACCAAGAGGCTAGCAATGTCCTGTACAGAAGCAAAAGCCCATAAAGTAAATTGTATCTATAAAACTTCCCTCAGAACTGAAACCTGTAATTTAGTGTGGCTAAAACAAAATCATTGTGTGGAGACAAACTTGGAGTGGCTAGTTTGCACACTAAACAGCACTACTATCATATCTTAGCACAATTTAACCTAGTGTAGTGCCAAACAAACCAAAGAGACCACCCAAGGTGACCTGTACAACCCAGCCCAAGACCTACAGTAGCCCAATTTCAGGTCCTTTCAACATGGATATGCTATTTCCAAATGTCTCCGTAGCCAGCTTGGTAGATATGGGTATCGACTTATATTCACAGACAACCATTTAATCCTTAAAAAACAAATACAATATACTAGAGATGCACATACACAATTTCACTGGAGGCAAAAATCTTGCATGCAAACAAGGTTATCAATAACACCCACACACTACATCCAACACACATAGTGTCCACCACACACATAGACCAACCTATGCTGAGGCACTAAAAAGCAATCTTCCCAAACCTCAAAGACATCCTAAGCCCATAAACAGTAACTCCTATTCTCAGCAATCTCTAAGGCACTCACTAAAAGCAACACCAAACACCACACAAACTCCTAAACTCTGTGGTGCCCCAAGAGCCAAGCCCATAAAGCAAGCCAACACATTACCCAGGACTCTTGTCATTGGGGACTCCATTGTACGACACACATATGCCCCACTCACCAGACTGAACAAGGAGAAGATAACAGTTATTTACTTAATTGCAACCAGGATCCACCAAGTTGTGCATGCACTCAAGTCACTATACCATAGGTACCAGCATGATTCTATCATAGACCATGTGGGTGTTAATGACCTGAGATGAAATTCAATGGACTATGTGAAAAGAGACATCGTCGATCACTCTGGAAAAGGGACATTGTCGATCACTCTGAATATGTGTCTCTGGCAGGTATATGCCTTACATTTAACAGCATTCTACCTTCACCAAGGATGATGCCACAGTATAAACAAAATATAACTGACTACAATAGTTAGCTTTATTTCTGGTGTCTTTCCAGGGAATTCAATACTTGTCAGGATGGGAGGACATGGTGAACAGACCACATTGCTTTGCAAAGGACGGTCTGCATCTGCCTCTCCTAGGCTTCTGAAATTTGGCTAAAACTTTATCCAACCCCTCAGAGCCTTTTTTAGGTAATGCCAAATAGACAAACCTACTCACGTAACAAATAAAATCCAAAGAAACCTAAAAGTTTTACTGCTCAATGCTATAAGCCTAAACAAGAAAATCCACACCCTATATGCGCGCCTCACTCTAGATAATATAGACATCTGTGTCGTTACCTAGACATGGTTTAAATCCACAGAAAGTAGTCTGGCAGTGCAAGGCTTCAGTGCCTTCCACACATTTAGACCATCAGCTGTACAGATAGGGACAAAAGATGGAGGAGTCTCAATCTAAATTAGCAACAAGCATAACTTTACGTTGGTTAAACAAGACAAGGCCCTGGAATTTATCCACTTGCAAATCACCATAGACAAAGTCCCATAATATATCCTAGCAAGGTATAGGTCACCCTCTATGTCCCTAGAATCCCATAATTCATAACTAGTCCTACTGGAAATACTCACCATTAAACCAAATATCCTATTCATGGGAGACTTTAACTACACCTATAGACTGGGAAACATATACTTTCTCATACTTGCAGGCACGGTTCTTGGACTTTATTAACACAAATACCCTTGACCAGATAGTGACACACCCACTAGAGGTTCAAACATACTGGTCCTGGTATTCACCAGTATGGGAGAGCACTGCACCCCCTGTATCATGTCCTAACTGGTGAGGTCAAACCACAAAGCTGTCATGTTCAAAATAAAAAAAATAAACTCAGTAACCCTTGCAAACTCCTGTAACAGTTAGGAATTCTTCCAAATCAAACTACACCTTTATTAAGCAATAGTTTATCAAAATTCAGTGCTCCTCCCAACCCCGAATTCACAACAACCTATGTAGATTTGTTCACAGAGACCCTGGATAGCCATGTAAATGGCCGTATAGAGGCTGCTGCACCTACTAGAAGTAAGCCCAAAATAAACTCTAAAAACAAACCACACTGGTGGAATCCTAGCCTTAATAGGGTATATAACAAAAGGAAAACAGTCATGGCCTGAAATCAGGAAGAGCAACTCCCATAATGATAGGAGCTTGCTAGTTAAACTAAACAGAAAACTAATAGGACTAATTAAGTCCAACAAGGCCAATTATGGGTTAGGATAGCCTGAATGGATAAAGACAACCACAGGGTCTTCTACAGCTATGTCCGAAACCTCAAATGCAGCACACATCAGTGTGCTAAACTGGTGGTCAGTGGTGCTATCTTCACTGAGTAGAGCAACATAATGAGTTTGCTGGCTGTCAAATTCAGCTCAATCTTCACCCCACATCCCCCCGCCTTCCTCCATGAAATATCTAGTAGCATAACTTCCCCAGCTATTAACAGGAAGCAGGTCCTGACTGCTCACATTAAGGTCAAAAACACAACCTCATTGTGCCCCAACAATATCCTGGGTGCCTCCTAAATAGCTGTAAACATAACCTATCAGGAGCACTTGAATCAGTTTTCGACTATAGCCTCAAAACACGCTATATAGCAGGGGAATGGAGGACTGTAGCACTTCACAGGGGTGGGCCATCAACTGACCATGGAAACTGCAGACGTAATAGTCTGACTAGTCTAATATGCAAAGCCATGGAATGAATTATCATGGAAATGATCAACAAAGACATAGGCAGCCTTCCGACACTGGATCCAACCCAGTTTGGCTTTTGTCAAGGGACGATCATGCCTATTAAACTTGGTGGACTTCTTTGAGAAGGTCACCAAGGCAACAGAAGAGGGGAAAATGATGCATACCACCTACCTGGACCTGCTTAAGGCATTTGATGCAATACCTCACTTGAGTATAGTTGACAAACTAACTGAACTGGGGATAAACCCCTACATAACTCGCTGGATTGGTAGACAGCTCATAGACAGGAACCAAGAAGTCAGGATTGGTGATACCAACTCAAGAGACCGGTCACCAGTGGATACTACAGAACTCTCTGATGGGACTGCTCCTACTTCTTGGGGGTAAAGGCTAATGTCAGGAGCTTTTGGCTGACCAAGTTCACAGATGACTGCAAATTGGGAAATACCAGTACAATCAGTCACATTGCTAGTGGATGAACTGACAATCAGGGTTGACCTTAGCAATTGCAGGGCCCAATTTGGTCCATTTTTTTGGGGCCCTCAGTTAACCCCCTTACATACCACTATAACTCTCCTGTACTTGTTGCATTCCTAGACTTAATAATATTTCCAGTTATCAGAATAAATATGCAATTATTGCCTATTAGAAGTGAAACAATTTATTTATTAGCTTATATTTTATCAAAAGGCATATTAAAACTGAAGTAAGTTACTGAATTTTTGGATTACTCCAGATCCATCATCTCCTGTAGCTCCTCGTTCAGGTTCTGTGTAACTCATTCAGGCACACTATAAGGGGCCAACTTGATGGGTCATTGAGGTCCTGCATTTACATTGTGCTTCCTCCGTTGGATGCACTCTGGCTTACCAGTAAACTGTTCCCATAATCCTGCTGTACAGCCCAGATCTCCTGAACCTGGGTAGGATATAGTGACACACTTCCCCCTTGATTTCCCCAAT
Source organism: Protopterus annectens (assembly GCF_019279795.1). Classification (NCBI taxonomy): domain Eukaryota; kingdom Metazoa; phylum Chordata; order Ceratodontiformes; family Protopteridae; genus Protopterus; species Protopterus annectens. The sequence continues at coordinate 828,633,729 of NC_056737.1, read as the reverse complement.
ATTTGTTTTCCTTTTTTTTTTTTTTTGGGTCAGCCTCCTTTCCCACATACTATACCAATCTTACTCTACTTCATCCAATGCCCAGCAGTTGTACAAACTGGAAATACTTGGTTTGCGTATTATTTTTTCCATAGAAACATTATAGTATATCATGTTATGACAGTCTACACCTACTCTTCTTACTAATATTACTGACTGAATTCTTGCATGATGTTTAGTTATGATTGTATTCATTTTTATACATAATATCTTCATGTACACATCTTTGCATGCTTCTTCTTACATTTACCACTGCTGTACTGGTATTGATTACAATTTATTATTTCTTTGGTTGTATTTCCAGCCTTCTGAGACTGACAGTTGTCTAGGTGGATCAGTACTGTACCTTGGTTGACAAACTTTAAAATAAATAAGTTATCAGTGTAAGTTAAGTGCTCTACACACTGCAGTGTCTACGGTAGATGCTGCAGACAACACTAAGTGGATCAAGCTAGTACGAAGCAAGCTCATTTTGAAATATGTAACTTGATAAAAATCTTGTGACTCCTCAGGGTCTCCAGCTGTCACCTATCATGCCCATGTCCTCAGATGAGAGGACATACTGGAACAAGGAGTCAGTGGGGCGGTGCTTAATAGTTGCTGGATGAATGGGGTTAAAAAAGAGCATGAAGAACTTTAACTTCCATTATACATCATCTCATATTACCACTCTCATCCCTCTCGGGCTTCTTAAAGCTGCTCTGAATGACTAGAGTTTCATACCCAGTTAATTTCCATACCTTGTTGCAGTCAATGTGTTTCCACAACACCAAAACACCACATAAAACTGTAGAACTTCCTCAAAATGCTCAACAATAGTCATAGGAATATTCTCAGGCCTCTCTTTAAAAATGGCATTGCCCTCACACTACCCCCATTTATAGCTATTACTGAAGGTTTATTTTTATTTATTTTATTTGTTAAATAAGAGGACTAATACATGCAGATGTTTTTCAGCCATATTCCAGGTCACAACAGCAATAGTAAGGGTTTATACAGGTATAATTTAGAGTAATCACTAAGCATCATGTTAGGGCAGGTGGGAGAATGACCTACATGGATACATAGAGAACATGCAAAATCCACACAGGTTATTCAACTTTCTGTAACACATTTCCCTCTGAAAACCCCTCCTCAATCCATTCCAAGTATTTTCTAGCTTTAAGTTTCTGCTCGTTCCCCTATTTTGTACGTAACGTAGTGAGTCTAACTGTTCCTTTTAGAGTTTTCCCATTTTCAGCCAAGTCATTCAGTTTCCTATTCATCTCTACCTCCTACCACTTAGTACAAACACCTCATATTTCATTTCTCTTGGATTATTGTACTCCTGTCTGTGTTTGCAGCAAACATTTCTCTGCCGTACACTCTTGTCACAAGTCTTAGTGATCATAAGTGAACTCACGTCATATTAAAACTGTATAGCTCATCAGATGAGGAATGGAAAGCACAATTACAACTAGTCACAATTCTGGGGCAGCATACATATCTGTTGACCTCGCAAGACCCAAACATAGTGAAAGTTTTGAAACATGAGGAGAATAAATCTTCCCTTATTAGTCTAGCAGAAGCATATCAGCATCAAGTGGGAATAGAAATCAAACCAGAAGTAAATAAAAATAAGGCAGCAACTGAATGTGCCAAAAAACAAAATAAAGAATATAAGGTGAAGGATCAGATGAGAAGTGAAGAAATGTTGATCAGGATCGAATGCAGGAATGTTTAAGGAGAGGCGAATTCAAACCAAAAAATTAAAGGTTTAATATTGGCAGCCCAAGATAGTGGGCTATGTATATGTTGGTTTACAAAGTCCATTGAACATGTGGGAGAAACAGACAAATGTAGGTTTTGCGAAACAGAATTGGAAACAGTTGCACGCCTTCGTGCTGGTTGTGATATACTAATGGCAGAAGGACTGTATACTGAAAGGCATAATAATGTGGCAAGACTGCTGCACTGGGGATTGTGCAAACATTATAATATTGAAGTAGCTGAAAAACACTGGAAGCATGATCCAAAAAGCATCACAGAAAAAGATGAAGTCTACATCACATGGGATCACCTATTACCAACAGTTCAAAAGATATATGCGAGAAAACCAGATATAGTGGTCCATGAAAAGAAGACAAAAGTAGCATTGATCATTTAAATTATTACACCCAGTGACTACAGCACCTTGCGTACAGAGAGACACAAAGTCATAAAATATCAGGATTTGCAGGCAGAAACAAGAGCAATGTGGAAGAAAGATACCCAGACAATTCCAACTGTAGCACGAGCAATGGGTCTTATAAAAAAGAATCTACAATTGTATTTAGATATGTTACCAATACATGTAACTCCATACAAATTGCAGAAGGGGTCATTACTAGGCATATTTTGAGTGCTGCGAAGAGCACTTCTGGCTGACATGAAAGATTGAAACAATACTAATTTCATGAACTTTAATCATACTTTGACTTAGGAATGGGGTCCATTCCCGTCATGGTATTAGAAACCCAAAAAATTTGGAGAAATTAAAAAAAGGGAGAAACAGTATCTTTATGCTTATTTTTAGTTTAATTTTTATGCTTAATAGGTGTGTATTTTCATATTTTTGAGACTGACTATTCTACAGTTATTTCTTGTAATTGTATTTATTCGCAACTAAACATAACACCCCATATAAGCAAAATAAACAAAAGAAAACAGTGCCTCTCTATCAGTGTGTCATGATATACAAAACCATATGGTTAATCCAACCAGTTTTGGGTTCACAACCCTGTTGAGCCCTTAGCAACAGCAACTGACCACTATGGGACTGTGAACCGATAGCACAGTGAGCCTTACAAAAGGCATGAAGCTGCAGCTCCTAATAATATTGGACTAGTAATCCAAGGAGTGAAGACACCAGAACAAAGGCAGCTTGGAGTAAAAGCTTTATTAATGTAATACAAATTAAAAACATTATGAATAATAAAACTCCAGGGCATGCTCTCTTTCAGTTTTCTATTAGTCACGCCAATATAGTAATCTGGACATTGTGTGTATTTGGCTAAATAAACTAGATGTTGTGTTTCACAGTTACCATATGAATTTATCACAAAATCTCTACCATATACTTAATGTTTCAAAGATTTTTTTCAGTATATATGTATGAACAATAGACACATTTATTACATTTAAAAATCCCCTTCTTTTTGCTATGAAAAAATTCTTGGGTTGTTCCTTGTAGCACAGTCTATTTTTCAGGTTGGATGATCTTTTATATTCAAAGGTTGGTTTCACTGGTATAACATTTTGTAATTGTGGAATGTCATGCAAAATCGGCCAATACGTTTGTATGATCTGTTGTATTGAACGTGTGTTCTTGTTATAGGTTAGCATGCACTGTGATACGGTGAAGGGTTGTTTAATTTTTGATGATTGATGACAGGTATATAGTATTGGTTTAGCTTTTGAATCATGTAAACTAATGACTTCTGCTTGTAATTGTAATATTGCCTTATTATTATAGCCTCGAGATATGAATTCTTTTGAAGTTGTACAAAGATCTCCTTTCATTTAGTCATCATCAGTCTTAAGTTTGGCAACCCTCAGCATCTGATCTTTGGCTACATTATTAAAAATAAAATTAGGGTGCATGCTTGTATGATGAAGGTATGTGTTCTGCTTTACGTGTTTCTTATATAGCACAGTTTGTAATTCCCCTTCCTGAATCTTTATGACTGTAATATCCAGAAAGTTAATCCGATGGGTTAATATTTGCTTCTTAAAGCTGAGAAACTCTATGGAATGTGAAATATAACAGAAGGAATCTTCAAAGGATACCTCTGAGCCATGCCAAACAAAAAAAAAATATGTACAAACCTTCTGTAGAATTTTATTCGAGCTTTATAAGGATTCACATCTGTAAGTATATGTTGCTTTTACCATATATAAATTACGAATCTGGCATATGAATTTGCTACTGGCGTGCCCATGGCAATGCCACTCTTTTGCGTAAACAATTGTTTTTGGAAAAGGAACACATTATTGGTTAGGACCTGTGTTAATAGTTCACAGAGCAGAGCAATGTATTCCTGCGAGTATGTAGAAAATGTGTTACGATATTCAGCCACATATTGTATTCCAATGTGATTCGGTATCATGGTATAACGTGAATCAACATGTAGCGTAATAAAGATGCACTCTCTTAAGTCTTCTGCTTTTACTCTAGATATTTGTTGGTGAAAGTCATTAGTCTCTTTAATAATTGTGTCAGTATGTTCAAGACCTTGGATTACTGTTTTAATGAAGACAACTGGATTAATCGTACAGCTCTGTTTTTATCTGAATATTATAATAATACTGGACTAGCCATTATGCAGTACATGGCAGGAATTGTTGTCCACCCCATTAATGAGAAGTGGAACTACTAGGGAGAAAGCCTGCCAGGATGAAATGCTATGCACTTTGCTGTAGTGTCTCTCAGGCAAATCTCTGAGCTATATATGCAATATGACCCTGACGTAGTCTAGTGAGCAGCCCCTGAAGGAGCGGGACCCTATTGCTGGCCTTTATCAATGTCAAGCTAAGCTGCAGTGTCCTCATAACAAATATGAGACTTTGACTTGCTTCTGTGAGTAATGTATCATGCCTCAGCTTAAGCTGAGTCAGCTGACTTTACTGGACATGATGGGAGTGACAAATCAGAGTCATATTATGATAAACAGTATGTCTAAATGCATACTGGCCATTAGCCAACACAGCTATAGCAACTGTTGAAATGTGTTTGCATGGGCATTAAAACCTGTTAGAAATATTTAAAATACATTGACTCAGGGCATGTTTATTAAATGTGGAACTTACTCACAAATTTATGGTTGTGAAACAGCTAGCGTTGTAATGCAGGAATGTTGCAGCAAAAACCTCACTGTATATTTATCACTTTCTGCTTCCTTAGTCCGTAATAAGTATGAGTCATCCTTTACTTTAGTCTGTATCATGATAGACCTTCCTATGCAATTATGATTTGATGTTCCAGAGAAACTGTGGAATCTTGGATTCTAGTCAAGAACATGGAGTGGGAGAAAATACATATCACAGAAAAACAAATGTTACAGTCTGCAGGTAAATGAAACAGAGTAATGCTTCAGTATGACTGCAGTTATGTTAAAACGAAGGTGTGCGTGTGTATGCGTGTGTGTGTGTGTATGTGTATGTGCGCGTGTGTGTGCGAATGCGTGCGTGTGTGTGAGTGTGCTTGCATGCCTGTGTGTGTGTGTGTGTGTGTGTGTGTGTGTGTGTGTGTGTGTGTGCGAATGCGTGTGTGTGTGTGTGTGTGTGTGTGTGTGTGTGTGTGTGTGTGTGTGTGTGTGTGTGTGTGTGTCATGTCTTGGGATTACGGAAATGTTACCTGGAATCATGGAATTGGATATATTACCAGAGGGGGATGCAGCAGTCAGAAGTTAATTTTCACTTCCAAGCTGTCAGAGGAAATGCAGAACTGAATAGAATATGAGCAGTTTGAATGCTATGGAATTGCATAATACTGTTACATTGGGCTAATATTTTGGGTAGCTTACATAAGGATGTGTAAAAAGCAGGGATAGAATTTTTTTCTGTACCCACACAGTGTGCATGTGGTTTCCACAGCTACACAAAGTGTACCAAACTCACCATATCTGCACTACTATGGACTAAATTTAAGAAAAAATCTAAAATGGGGAGATATAGAACACATAATAGTAATTTTTCTGGGTATACATTTGAATTTCTTTCTGAAATTTTTCATGACCCTCAGACTACGTTCATTTACCCTGTCATTCGTCTAGTGACTTGATGTCTCAAGCATTGTGAGAGCAGTATGCAGACATTAATTCACTGTCCAGACTGTCTGATGAGACATACACACATATTTTTACATCTCATCCTAGACAGTGAAATGAGGCAGCAACTTCTGCCATTCTTCCAGTATTTATTTGTTATTTGAAAATCTGGTAAGTTAAATGGTACAAATAACACTCAACCACAGAGACACTGACACAGCATTATATGCAAAATTCACAGTGTTGTACAACCACAAGCATTATAGGCAAGCTCCTTTGCAGTTTTGTACAAAACTTCTTTACATAATAAAAAATAAATTCAAAGAGTTTAAATGTTTTAACATCTGCATGCAAACACTACATTCCTGTCAGTAAACACAAGTCCATTGCTATAATATTCTGGTTGTAGAAAACTGCTTCCAATGAATTCTAGTGTCTAATGTTTTAGTAATGCTAACCATGTAACCAAATAAGCTAATGGAACCATGATGAAATAACTGCTACAAAGAACTTGCATCAAATTAGAAATCCACAGAGAAAGTGCTCACAGTTACTTGTCTTCATATTAGTTTGTGCACTAGTAGAAATATAATGTTTTAAACCCAGCTTCATTCCAGGATTTGCAATGAAAGTACACTACAGAGCAACAGAGCACAGAAGATCTGCAGATAAGAAGTGAAGGAAACACAATGTGATCTGAGGAAATGGCAGTGGGTAAAACAAACACAGGAAAACCCATATGTCCTTAAAAGTGGGTGTGTGATATTATAATGTAATGCAAACTGAAGCAGAAAACAGTATTTGAATATATTAATTCTGAATCATTTAAAATGACTTTGATCCCAAGAAGATAAAAAACAAATTGAATTCTACGTGAGAATGACTGTACTTCTATGCACTCTTTTTCAAGGTTTCACATTTGGTGATTTGTGCTTCGACAGGTTGATGTTGACCAGCTAACAAAATATACTTACACTGCAGAAAGTGAAAATATAGGGGTAATATACCCAGCAAGGCAAGAAGTGCTGAAGCATTTTGCCAGTCTCTGTAATCCCTGTATGCTGCTAGCACTGAGTTCTAATAGTTTCAGATTCACTTTATGTACTGTGTACTTTAACATGAAATAGAGATCTTTTAAGTTCGCTTTAAATGTTGAGTTTGGCCTGAATGCTAAACAGATGAGTTCTGCCATCTGCCTTCTATTCATAGCTTGCCAGCAGGATGGGAACAAGTGTACAGCCCAGGGGTGACTAGTGATTTGAAAGCAAGGAGAAGGTACGGAACAGCTGGGACTAACTGGTATGGGGTGGGGCTACAGCAGGGTGAGTCCAACTTTGTGCAAAATTATAGCATTAAATAAATATCTGGTAAAATGATACCAAACTTGTTTGAGGGTTCCAGAGTCAAACGTGACAACATATTGTCAAATCAGTGGTGCACTGCATAGATTCATAGCGTATTCAACAAGACAAATCATCATGACCCCCAAAAAGGATAAAATAGACAAAAACATTCCATACATGCCACCTAGTGTCTCCCTCCCCAGGCACTTGCCAATCAATTACTATACAAAATGCAAACAGTAGAAGAGAACTATTTTAATTTTTTGTAACTGCTATGTGCACACAGTCTAATGGCAGCTGTATTCTCAAGGCTGAGATCTGACTTCAGGGCATCATACAATACAGTTTAACACACACACACACGCACACACACACACACACACACACACACACACACACACACACACACACACACACACACACATGCACGCACACACGCACACACACACACACACACACACACACACACACACACACACACACACACACACACACACACACACACATATGCAGTTTGTACTCTAGGTTTGATAGTACTGATCATGGAATGGTCATAGCTGATCCTCAAGCATTTTACTATCTCTCTTTTGTCAGCTACACCACACATTTTGGCAAACTTGGTAATTTTCTTCACATTTGATAGACATCTCCTCCTCCTCTTCTTCTTCTTTTTTTTTCCCACTCTGGCTGTGCATTGCAAAGAAAGGCTAACATAACTATGCTCCAGACCAGATGGTTTCACACATATGAGATAGCAACCACTTTCATAGAGATGTATTTCATAATTCTTTTTTCTGTTTATTTTCAGAAATACAGTATAGTATGAATTATTGGCCTTTAAGTTCTGATCATATGATATCAATGTACCTAGTAGCCATAATCTATCAGGTATTACGTATTAAGTTAATATCTGTGAGATGTTACACATTTTCATGTTTGCATTTAGCAAGGTAGGCAGAGTGATTACATTTGCTTCATACAAAACCCATTAAATACTGAACTTTTGTTTTGATGCTTTAATACATAGAAACACATCAGGATTTATAGCAGCATCACTAAATACGAAAAAACTAGTTAACATTTAGAACTTACATACATACATGTTCACATCTCAATAGCTAATTACAAAATGGCAGTCTGACTTGCACGTGCTCTGTATTTATACACATGTGCAAGCCTTTGGATAGCTTCTTAAAGAAATATACACACTCATTGGTCTACATCCTCCCTCTTAATAAGATTGCCCTTTATGGAAAACAGTGTTAGAGCTGGACATGCATTGCCATGTACATTGGAAACAAAACACAATGTTCATGCCCAGGTTGCTTCATATCTACTGCAAGGTTTAGAGATTCAACCATCTCTCGTAACATAATGGTTAGGACTAAATTCAGCAACAGGGACAGTCTGCAGTGCACAGCTCGGGTCTGGAATATCTGGATTTATCACAGGAACAGGAATGTCTTCTGGAACTTCCTCTTGTATTGGAACACCAGACAACTCGTTCTGAGATAAAGAGTCTTTCTCATAGGCTATTTGCTGTGGTATAGCCTCAGACATTGGTCTCAAATGTTTCTGATTCTGCCTGAAGATTGCTCCTTCTGATTCTATAGCATATGAACTTGGCTCTGGACCACTATTCTTCACAACACCAATCCTAGCATAACCTTTGGACATTTGCATCCTTCCCACTTCTCCCTCTTGTTACGGACTGAGCGGTTTACTAGTCTTACCATAGTAGGACTTCTGAGATAGATGTTTCTTTAACAGATTGGCTTTTACTGATCTGTTGTTCTTGACACATGGAATCAACAATTGACTACTGATTGATAATTCTGGTTTGTCTCGACAGAAGTCTCTGAGCAGGTGAACCAAGATGTTTGTCACAAGGAACATTTCTGTGATTCAAGAGATTCAAGAAAACATCACTAGTGTCTCATTTAGACTTCTCAAGTAACTGCTTTGCATTTTGTACTGCATGTTCTGACAAATCATGTGACTGGGGATACTCTGGACTACTTGTGACATGAGTAAAGTCCCATTCTTCAGCAAATCTTTTGAACTGCTGGCTTGTAAACTGCGTGCCATTGTCAGAAATAACTTTGTGGGCACTACCATGGACTGCGAAATGATGCTTCTTCTTAGTAATGATGGTACTAGATGCTAGGTTAAGAAGTAAGTCAATCTCAAACCAATTGGAATTAAGAGTCTACTAACACCAAATAATGTGGACCACTCCACTCGACAATGTCTGTGGCTACTGTCGACCAAGGTAGTTCTGGAATCTGGTTAAACTGAAGTGGTTCCTTCTGTTGATGTGGCTTTGTACTATTACACACAGAACAAGATAAAAGTGCTTTCTCAATGTCTTGTGACATAGAAGGCCAAAATACCAGTCCTCTCATCCTTTTTTGTAGATTTGGTTCCCGGCTGACCATAATGCAAGATAGCAATGTACTCTGGTTGCAAGGACTTTGGAACAATCACTTTCAGACCTTTCATAGTTATACCTTTGTCAGCCAAAATCTCATGTCTGTATGGAAAATAAGGTTACATTTCCTGAGGTAAACTAGATTGTTTCGATGGCCATCCTTAATTGATGAAGTGGTTGAGTCTCTGTAAAACTGGATCTGTAGCTGTGTGATCTCTTATTTCATTAAGACACGTGGAAGAAAAAATACGCACTTCCATGACTTCAAAATCATCAATCGACGGAGAACCTGAATTTTCATGCTGTTCAGTGCTATTTCTGGGTGATCTGGATAATGAATCATCAAGATAAAGAAGTTTGCCTTTCTTGTAGACAAGACTGAAATTGTACTTTTGTAAACTCAGCATAATACGTTGCAGTCGGGCTAGAGCTGAATGCATTGGCTTTCTCAGGATTGGTCTACCATAAACATAATCATGGAACTTCGAACATGCAAACACAGTCGCCAAAAGTGCTCTGGGCATACTGCTGTTCAGTTTGGGTAAGAGTTCTCGATGACATTGATGAGGTTGATCCTCTTGTAGAATGATTGTACCAAGACCAAATTCCAAAGCATCACAGGAAAGTGTAACTGGTTTGTGAACATCATAGTATCTGAGTGTTAGAGGGCTAGCAATTCTCTGTTTTGGGACATCAAATGCTCTTTGGTGTTGCTCTAACCAAGACCATGATACATCTTTATGTGTCAGCTCAATGAGTGGTGCTGATAGTTGGATCAAGTCTGGAATGAACTTGCCTAGGTAGCTGACCATGCCAAGAAAACATTGCAGGGCTTGTACATTGTCTGGAGCAAGCATCTTGAGAATGACTGTTTGCTTTGAAGGGTCTGGTCGTATGCCTGTACTCGTAAATGATTAACCAACATAAGCAACTTCATGTAGCCTGAATTTACATTTCTGTGGGTTGAGTTTAAGATTTACCTGATGTACCCTTTCTATAATTTTTCTGAAGTTTCTGTCATGTTCTGCTTCATCACGACCTCCTACCAGTATGTCTACTATGATGGCACAAGGATACCCACAAAAAAATTGCTCCATTGCACGCTGAAAGACTTCACTGGCAGAATTTATCCCAAATGGCATTCTCAAAAATCTGTATCTGCAAAATGGAGTACTGACAGTAGTAAGCAATGAGGATGTTCTGTCCAGCTGAATTTGCCAAAATGAACTCTTTGTATCTAAGACAGAAAAAATAGTGGCATTTGGCATCAAGGCTGCGACTTCTTCAACTTGCACATTGGATGATGAGGTCTTTTTAAGGCTTTGTTCAAATCTCGTGGATCAATACATATTCTGATGTCATCTGAGATTTTCTTATGAGCTACCACCATAGAAAATACCCATTCAGTTGGAGTATCAACTGGACAAATCACATCTTGTTATAACATTTTATCTAACTCGGCCTTGACTCTGTCCTGATGGCTATTGGAACTTTACATGCTGGCCTGACAACTGGACTGACCTGTGGGTCTAACTTCATTGATTACACAACTGGAAGTTTGCCTAGCTTGTCTTGGAAAAGATCAGCATAGGGAATAAAAATGTGTTGGGCAAAATTAGAGTAGTGGTCTTTTAAACTAACATGGTGAACTTCCTTATTAAATGAAAGCAGTCCCATTTTCAGAGTCTTTGAGCCCTAATAATGACTGGATGTGCCTCTTGACCACATAATAAGTCGGAGCTTCTTCCAGCAGAATAACATGAAAGCACTACTGAGCCTTTGGTCTGAATTTCTTTACCTCCATAAACAACAAGTTTTGCACACCTTGTCAAATCAAGCCTTTCACCTTTACACACTCTGCCAAATATTTCTGCAGACATAACATTGCACTTGGAGTCGGTATCAACTTTGAGCTCTATGAGTTTACCATTTATTCGAACAGTACAAAATACTTCATTCTTTGCTCTTAAATCAACTGCATTGACCGTTTTATGAAGTACTGACACACCATCAACATAAAGAGTCGGGCTGCCACTGTCTAACTGATCAACTCGTTTTTTTAAAGTGTTCCTTTTGATAAAAGAGTGCCCACATTCTTTTGACTTACAAAATATTTTGAAATTATTCCATTTATTACAGTTGTGGCATTGTTGACCAAAAGCTAAACAATTTCCCTTTTAGATTCATGGCTACTACCACAGTGCATTGAGGCCCATGCTTTGAGTTTGTTGACTCACTCATGCTTCACTGAGACTGCAAGATTTCTGGAATGTGCTAGTCAGTTCTGGGGTTTACCAGTAGGTGCTGCATGGATTACAGCTGCCATGTGCTTGGGCCTGTTTCTTTTAGCCATGTGCTACATACTATCAACATGAGCTTTATCACTGTGCCTTCCAGAACTGCTCTCACTTGTAAGCATATTTGTGTGCTTTTCTGTGAGCTCATATATCAGACAAATCTCAGTGGCCTTATTCAAAGTTAAATCACTGTCACAAAGCAAAATCTTTCTCACAGTATCATCTTTTATACCACACACAAGTCTCTCTTTTAACAACTCATCTCTTAAGTCACCAAATCTGCACATTTTAGTTTTATTTCTCAGGTCAGTTATATACGCTGCAAAAGTTTCACCAGGCTTTTGACCCCTTGTGTAAAATAAGTGCCTTTCCATCATTTGTCCGGGGGTTACACATTTTTCTAAAATGATGTTTTAAGCCCTCTGGGTCCTCCCTTGATTCAGCCTGTACAACTATATGACAGTTCTCCCTCTCTCCACTGTAAATAGCAGGTGCACACACAAATGAATGCTCCCTTTCTATGGCTTCTGACCCAGCTAAATTAAGAAGAATAAATGCCTTTGTACGGTCATCTTTATCAGAAAATGCAGCCTGTATGAAAATGTCATACTCTTTCTCAAACACTCTCCACTTCTCGGCAATATTACTGTCAAACACAAGTACACTGGGATTTCGAAATCTATCTGCCATGCTCACAATGTATACACAAACACACTGAAAATATGGCCCTTGTAATTATGTACATAGAAACTGTTCTGTGAGCTTGTAACAACATTCAAATGCACAATAAACTCTCTGAAATACTTTGCTTTGCAAATATGCTCTGTAACGGCTCTATTCTGCAAAATATGCCTTGTAATGGCCGTACTTTAGGAAATAGCTTCACTAACACTGCACAAACATGCAAACACTTTATGCACTTCTGATATATCGAATATCTGTGCTTAATCTGAAAAATACATATGCTTTGTGAAAATGCAGTTGTTTCCCCTTATTTTATTAGTTTTGTGCAATTTGGACTTTATTTCAAACATTTTCCATAGTAATTTGAATGTTTTTATCAATATCGTACATATTGGTTTATGCAAATGTCATTTAGAGCATTCTATATGCTTGGTTTCATATTATACAAAAGAAAAGAGTACCGAGCAAGTTTTGACACCTGAAATTTGTTTCTGACCTGATTTGTGAAGTTTACACACAATGGGAATGATTCAACCCTTTATATTTGCTGTGCTTCTCGATCTTGCTTCTGGCTCGCATTCTGGCCCATGTCCTTTTAGCCATGCCAATTCTGACATCATATTCGTCTCTAATACAAATAACGAGAAGGCTTAGGGTTTTGTTTAGATGCTTTCATACATAGAAACACATCAGGATGGATATCATCTCTAAATACGAAGGAACTAGTTAACAGACAGAGCTCACATACATACATGTTCACATCTCAACAGCTAGCTACAAAATGGCAGTCTGATTTGCATGTGCTCAGTATTTATGACCTATCTCCTCGACTTTCTATAACACTCGGTGTTCCCCGAGGCTCCATCCTTGGTCCCCTACTATCCTCACTCTTCACCAATGATCTATTCACAGCCACCAAGCATGCCTCTCTTATACAGTATGCAGATGACTCCATCCTCATCTACTCAGCCCCAACTATACCTGAACTTCACAAGATCACACAGGAAGCCTTTTCATCTATAGAAAGCTGACTATCTAATGCCCAGTTATTACTCAGCCCGAGCAAGACTAAACTCCTTATATTCCAACCCACTAAATCTAACCTAATTATCCCCCACTTTAATATTCTAGCCAAAGACAATACCATCATCTCCCCAACAGAACACACCAAACTACTTGGTGTTGAGACTGATAACAATCTCAGATTTGACACTCACATTTTTCTTACCATAAAAAGGTTCACAAAAAACTAGGTGCATTGCACAGAAACAAACAATTTCTCATCAAGACAGCCAGAATTTCTGCTGCCAATTCCCATCTAATCTCCACTTTACTCTACGCCTCTTCTATACTTACCTACCTTATACAAACAGACTTAAACAAGCTCGAGGCTTGCTACAATAAAATTGCTAAGTCTGCCACTGGTGCATCTTATAACAGCCACCACTGTATCTCACTTAGAGAACTTGACTGGCTTGAACTCCTTCAACTTCTTCACCTGAGTCAACTCTCTCTCTTGCCCACAAGTTAGTAAACCATCCTCTTAAAGTCCCATCCTTTCAAAACCTTCTCCAGCTCTAATGCTCCACTAGACCACTATGCTCCAGCAGCAAAAATCTACTTCTGGTGACCAAACCCAAGAACTTAGTGGGAGAAGCACTATTCTCCTGCGTCATATGCAGATTATGGAACAATCCCCTCCCCCCCTTATAACCACACTAACTTCTTGCAATCACTTCAAGATTGCACTAAAAACTCTGTTAAAAAGTCTCTGGTTATGCTCATGCACCAGTCCCAACTAGTAACACTTTTTACCTCCCCTTCTTCTCCCCTCTCCTAGCCACCCTGCTTCTCACCATCTGATCATTGCATTCCTTCCTCTGCAGGCTCTGACCCACCCTTTACCCTCCCCTTCCCTCCTCACTGAATCTCTCAGACCTGTTATAACATGCTTAACTACCTCACTTCATCTCCAAATACATATCCAACTGATTTACACCTAACTTCCTCTCACTACCACATATACTACTGACTCAGTCTCCTCTCTTACTCCTCTATCTTCCCCTTCCATCCCATTAGCCCTTCTAGCTTGTTCCACCTTTGTGTGGAACATCCGCTTTATATCTGTTTGAGTTTAGTGCAATATTTGTATATAAGATTTAGGTATATAAGTTTAGAACAGTATCTGTTTGAGCTTAGTACTATCTGTATATACATCCTACCTTTATTCCTAGCCTCTAGCTAGATATTGGTCTATCTGTTCATTACTATGTTTCATATTGTAATTATAGCTAATGTTAAGTGCAGTATATATTATTTGCTGTTGTATGTATATTCAGTTGCTCTTCATGTACTCTGCTGCTCATTTATTGTTTTGTGGAGCTTTTCTCCCCGGGCCTCCACTGAAAAAGGACCTGTGTCCAGTTGGAATTTCCCGGTAAACAAATGTAAATAAATAAATAAAAATACATTTATATATGTGGTAGCCTTTGGATAACTTCTTAAAGATATATACACACTCGTTGATCTGCAGTAACTTTAAACCCAACAAAATTTAGAGACTAGATACCCTACTTATTATATCACCAGTTATAGCAGATTTGATCAAGGATAGGGAAGAAGCCTATAAAAAGAAGAACTCACTAGAGTGTGTTATTTAAGTATGCTGGGATTCCTTTAAATTAGGAATACAAACTTTGTGCAACTCAGCCAAATTATAAAAATTGAAAGACTGAGAATCTGGGAGAAGAGCAAATCTGGAACATCATTCTTCTCCTTTAAAGTTCCTTTTTGCAGGAAGGTAACCCTCCTGCACCCTCAAATGTGTGTGTGTGGGGGCAAGGCCCCCACACCCCAAACTTATATATATCAATTCTGAGATTGACATACCTCAAAGAAAAGGAAATATTTCTGGAAATGGCTATCTCAGACTTAGTATATGTAAGTCTGTTTTTTTGGCCAGTCAGTCTCTATGTTTTGGGACTTGCTGTAGCGTTTGGGTCAGAGATTGCTCTGTAAGCCAGGCATAAGTCTCCCCTAAGAAGTCTATACAATACTGAATATAGTGACAGGGACTTTAGTCGGTCTGCGTAAGACACATGCTGGAGTCCCTTGATCTTCTATGCTAGAGACCTTTGAGGTCTGTCTAATTGCTGCAGGTGCTTTATAACCTCCTTTGTTCATGAGACAATGTCTTTGCTAATCAAGTGTGCTACATAGAAAGCTTTTCTTACTACAGTAGACACATGGTTGTCAAAGTTAAGGTCGCATTCTACTTGTAATCTCAGATCCCTTATCACTTTGTAGGTACATAGGGTATTGTTGTTAATTTGATAGTGTGAAAAGACATTGTTTTTACCAAAGGGAATGGTGATGCATTTCTTTGCATTTAATTTGAGACCATGACTAAGACATCAGTTGTTGGTTTGCATAAGACTCTCCTGAAGTATATTAACATCATTTGGGGATTCGATAATTGCACTCAGTTTGCAGTCGTCTACAGACTTGGTCAGCCACAGCCCCTTAGTTTTGGTCTGAACTTCTGAGAAGTATCTACCAAACAGTAGAGGGCCCAGCACTGACCCTTGTGGCACCCTGTTGGTGACAGGTCTGCTAGCTGATGTGTTGTCACCCACTCTGATAGTGTGTGACCAGTTTGTGAGCCAGTTGGCAACCCATCTTACAACAAAGGGGTTTACATTCAGTTTCCTAAGTTTATCGGTAATGCCTGAGTGTGAGATTGTGTTGAAGGCCTTAGCCAAGTTGAGGTATGCTGCGCACACAGATTTGCATTTGTCAATGTCCCTGGTCATGTTTTTGAAGAAATCCATCAAGTTTAACAGGCAGAATCTGCTCTGACGAAGCTGTATTGGTTCGGATTCAGGGTTTCAAGATCACCTGTGTCTTTATTTGTGAGGTCCATGATGATACATTCCATGGCTTTACAGATGAGGTTGTTCAGACTTATGGGACTATAATTCCCTGGGTCTATTTCTAAGCCACCTTTGTGGCAGAGAGTAACTGTTACTGTTCTCCATGCTGCAGGAACATAGCCTGTGGTTAGGCTGTGATTGAATAGGGTACTTAATGGTGATGCTAGTTTATGTTTGTTTAGAGGACAGCCTGAGATGCTGTCTGGTCCCACAGAAGCTGTGTTTTTTTTTTTTAGACAAGGCTTCAATTATCTGCTCTTTGGATATGTGGGGGTGGGGGGGTGGGGGGTGGGGCAAGGTTTGTGATACGTTTGAAGGGGTAAGGGAGTGAATTTTTCAACAAATCTGTGTGCAAACAGGTTTGCTATCTCTCCAGGATCAATTGGTGTGATACTGTTAGTCACAAGTTCAACACATGCTTGGGTTCTACCTTTTAGGCTGTGTATGTAGCTGTAAAAGGTGTTATGGTTATCCTTGGCTGTGTTTGCTAAGGTGTTCTCAAAGTTACCCTTAGAGGATTTGACATGTTATCTTATTTGCCTGTTGAGGCTGAAGAGGGTGCTTTTCCATTGTTGGGACCTTGCCTCAGTTTTCTTAGACGACAACGTTTTGTATTTGTTGCAAAGTTTGTTGATACTGGATGTCCACCAGGGCAGCTTGTTTTGACCTGGTCCTCTGGCTTTGATTCTCCCTGGAACAGCTGAGTCTATATACTTATACAAGTGATTGTACAGGACTTTAGTGTAATCTTTGGTGTAGTTACCACTTCCAGCCGGGGGGTGGGGCTTGGAATGCATTTATACTTTCTCCTAGGAGGGCATAGTTGGCCTTGGTGAAGTTTTTTAGTCTGATTTCACCCTTTGTGAGTTCTGGCATTAGTGGTCAGATTTAAGTAATGACAGTCCGACAGCTGCTGTGGTGCATCTGTTTGTCATGTTAGTGAGGAAAAGATTTAGTATGTTTGTTCCTCTTCTTGAGGTTTGTAGAGTTTGTTCCAGGGCATTTGAGTTAACAAAGTCGAGGAACTTTTGTGCTAGTGTGTTAGGGTTAGAGTAGGTTTCCCAGTTGAAATCCCCATGACCAATGTTTGGCAATATTTAGATTGACTTCATTTTGGTCAGGTAGACCTCATGCATATCACAGTCCATGGAGGGGGATCTATAACTAGCTATGACTTGAATGGGGGTCTTACCCACAGTAATCTGAACTTGGAGTAACTCCATGGAGTTGTTCTGTCTGACTAGTTGGAAGGTGAATTTATCTCCATTATAGATAGAAACACTGCCTCCTTTGGTTCGCACAAGTTTATTTTGTGGTCTGAAGATGTGGAAGACATTGTAGCTTTGCAAGGCTGGGATCCTGTCTGAGGCCTTGAACCAGGTTTCTGTGACTGCAGAGACATCTACATTCTCCAGTGATAGGGGTGTTTCCAGGGTGTGCAGTTTTTGGTTTAAGCTCCTAGTGTTTAGCAGCATAACCCTCATTTTGTTATGATTGACAAATTTCAATTTTGTTTTTGAGACCTTGCCTAAAACAAGCACTATGGGGGAGGCAAGAGCCTTTGCCAGCAGCCAAAAGCCTATTGGTGCCAGGTACAAACTGTCTCTGACAAAGCAGAAAGGTTTGTTGACCTTGTCATTCCAGGTTGACAGAAACTGTATCCCCTTTGAATGACACCAAAAACTAAGCCAATTATTAAAACTGATCATCTTTATTTATACTGTGGCATCATTCTAAGTGAGGGTAATATGCTGCTCAAGACTAGCGACATACTTCCTGGGACACATACACAGAGAGCTCAGTCATGTCTCTCTTCATATAGTCCAGCAAGATACTGTTAAGGTATCATTAAGGATATCCACACCTCCAGGTTAGTTGCACAGCATAATGCATCCGAGATTATCCAAGTGCAACTAACTCTGGGCAAGACTGCAATCCAAATTGTAGCTTGTTACAGACCCCTCACCATGCCCCAGGATTCCCACTCCTCATTTCTTGATACACTGGAAAGTATTAGGGTACAACCCAACACCCTAATAATGGGTGATTTCAACTACCCCACCATTAACTGGGAAAACTACTCATGTACCAACTCTTTTGCTCAACGTTTTCTGGAATTCATAAATTCCAGCACCTTGGATCAACTTATTCACACCCCCACCAGGGGCAGGAATATCCTAGACCTGGTCATTGCCAACATGGGCAACCGGTGTTCCACACCAGAGGTCAATTCCTCGTTGGTCAGATCCGACCACAAGCTAATCACCCTAGACATTCACATCCCGCCCCACCCCCAATTAGGGAAACCACCGTAAAAACTTCTCCAAAGCCAACTTCACACTTCTTAAGACAGAAGTGACAAACTTAATTCGCCCATGCAGACGGACAATAGAGGTATGACTGCTGAATCCTACACAAATGCACTTTATAAGCACTTACACGAGTGCATAGATCATGCTATCCCTAATAGAACCAAGATGCTATCCTCCAAAAAAAGGAAGCCAATCTGGTGGTCCTCTGCCATAAACAAACTCTACAACAGAAGAAAGAAACTGTTGCAAAAAACAGTAAAATCCCATGACTGGAGGAACTCCCTGGTCAACCTCAATAAGAAGCTGAGATCCCTCATAAAATCCTCCAAAGCTAGTTACGAAAACAAAATTGCCACTGACTCTAAAGACACCCACAAAGCATTCTATAGCTATGTCAAGAATCTCAATGGCAACACTCATATCTGCTCTGAGTTACAGCACAATGGCACTAAATATACAGAACCAACTGATATTGCCAACATCCAGACAGATAGGTTCAGTGGTAACTTTACCCCCCTCTCACCCCCTAGAGGGCCCATCTCTGTACCGAAAGAATGCAAAGTTCCTGTAATCACGGCTGCACAGGTAAAAACCACACTCTCCAAAGCCAAGAACACAGCATCCATGGGACCTGACAATATCCCAGGCTGTGTTCTACACGAACTACAGAATGAACTGGCACCCTACCTAAGTACCATGTTCAATCATAGCCTCACCTCAGGCTTTGTGCCCACTGAATGGCGCACAGTGACGGTTATCCCACTCCACAAAGTGGGAGCCATGATGGACCCTGGGAACTACCGCCCCATTAGCCTGATGAGCCTGGTCTGCAAGGCCATGGAACGTATCATCATGGAACTCAGAAACAAAGACATTGGTAATCTCCAAACTCTGGACCCTATCCAGTTCGAGTTTGTAAAAGGCAGATCATGTCTCCTAAACCTGATTGACTTCTTTGAAGCAGTCACCAAAGCCATAGATGAGGGTAAGGTGGTTCACACAGCTTATCTAGATCTCGCCAAGGCTTTCAACACCATCCCCTACTCTGGAATTATAGATAAGCTTACTAAACTAGGTATAAATCCCTATGTCACAAGATGGGTTGCCAACTGGCTCATGGACAGAACCCACACTGTGAAAGTAGCAGACTCCAAATCCGACTTCAGACCAGTGACAAGTGGAGTATCACAGAGTTCAGTCCTGGGTCCTCTCCTGTTTGGTATCTACTTCTCTGAAGTACAGGCTAACACAGAAGGTCTTTGGCTAACAAAGTTTGCAGATGACTGCAAACTAGTAGCCATAATCAAAACTCCTAATGATGTGGACATACTACAAAAGGGCCTGAAGCTCAATGCCAAAAAGTGTATTGTCATCCCCTTTGGTAAAAAAACTCTGTACCCATGAACTGCCACATAGGTGGTAGTCTACTTAATGCTGAAAGTGTGATAAGAGACTTGGGACACAGGTGGACAGTAATCTCTCCTTTGATAATCACATTGCCACAGTGGTCAGGAAATCCTTCTACGTGTCTCACCTCATCACAAAAGGTTTCTCATCCAGAAAAAAAGAGGCCATTGTTCCCCTCTACTCATCACTCATTAGACCCATTATAGAGTACAACGCCCTTTTTGGTATGTACCTCACAAGACATCTACAACAACTGGAAATGCCGCAGAAATACCTCACAAAGAGGGTTACTGGCCTCAAACAGATACCCTATGAAGACTGTCTCAAAAAACTCCAGCTTTACTCTGTCGCATATCGCCTACTCAGAGACGATCTCTGCCTAACATACAAAGCTATGTCAAACCCAGAGCTGTTGCACATGCTCCACTTAAAGAAATTCCAATCCCTCCAAGCTGTGGGGTTTGGCTTTATTGGCCTGAAATTGTCCAGTAAAATGACGAAACAAGTCATGGGCATTCAGAATTGCCAATGAGCTGAAACACCTGATGTTCATAAGGATCATTTGCATATATCCCAAGTGCCTCTGATACAAGAAGTTTGGGAGTTCACTCAGTGGAAGTTCTAGCTTTGTGGGAGTTTTCATTTTGTTTTTACTGATTGGTTTTTCAGTGACCTTCTCACTCATTGTTTAATCAAAGATGGCTTGGAAAATGTGCTCAGAATACAACAGCCATTACAAACAGACCCAGATGCAGCAAGCCTGTATCTGGACTGTGCTACAGATACTGTCTACACTAAGTTAGGCGGGAAACACTAAAACATGTTTTAAACAGCAGAAAAACAGCAGTGAGGCAATAAAAATGTTTTAAAGAGCAGAAAAACAGGGGTCTATATTAGAACATCGAAGTTTCAGAACTTCGAATGTTCTAATATCGAATCCTAATAGTGAAGCTGCAGAAAAGCAAATTTTTTCCTAGGGAAAGAATTTGGTTGTCCGTTTCTGTCGCTTCACTATTTTCACCACTGTGGTGGAACATTACGGGTCGGGTTCAGGTAAGTGTGCGATTGTGTGGACGTGAGGGTTAGTGCGGGTTAGGTGAGTTAGGGTTTGGGAGCGGGTCAGGTAAGTGTGTGTTTGTGTGGACGTGAGGGTTAGGGCAGGGTAGGTGAGTTAGGGTTAGGGCACGGGTGAGGTGAGTGTGCGATAGTGACGGACCTTAGGGTTAGGGTTTGGGTTAAGGTAAGTGGATAGTTAGTGGTGTATGTACAGTTTAGTGTAGGGTTATATGTAAGATTTTAGGTGTATGTGTGTGGATTGCTGTTTGTTTGGTGTGCTTGTGTTGAGTGTATGTGTTTCAGAACAGCAATTTTTTTCCCTAGGAAAACATTCGCTGTTCTGAATGTTCAATGTTGTCAGCGTTTGCTGAATTGGGTTCGATATTAGAACATTCGAAGTTCTGAAACTTCAATGTTCTAATATAGACCCGAAAAGCAGCAAGGAGACACTAAAGAATGTTTTAAACAGCAAACAAATCAGTTAATTACAACACTGCTTTGTGGGAAAAGCACTGTTTTAACTACTGAACCCATTCACTCTGCTTTAAAAAGACAAATCTCTCAGCATGGTCTCTACATGGAGTTGAAACAAAAGTGCTTTTCTCTCATGCAAAACTGAATGCACAACTTACCTGTTGTGCTGTCACTGCTTTCTTCAATGGTATCTCAGCTGTACCTCACTGAGGGAAAGACTGAACTGATTGCCATAAGTCAGCTAAGGACCTGGCAGCTTCAGTATACAAAATCCCATTATGTAGAAATTTAGTAATCCCAAATATCTGGAGACTTCACCTAAACTTCAATAGTATACTACATATCAAACTCGAATAAGTCTGGCAAACATTACATATACACCTTTTTATGTGTTTAAACATCTTTATGAAACGATGGCATATAAATGGTTGATCAAAACAACATCCTTCACTAAGGGTTTTATTTGTAATAATTGGCATAAGAAAGTCCATGTAGCTTATGTGCCACCATTTGTAACTGCCTTGGGGATACACAATTTTAAGGATCATGCTTCTGCATTTTTACTTGCACAGCTGTTCTCTTATGACATGCAACACCCCCCCCCCCCCATTTGGGTTACTCTGTAAACCCAGATTTTTCAGTCACCCTCACTATGGGAGCTGGAGTGTTTTTTAATAGTCTTCAAGTATCTTTCGGGAGTTACCATATGTGACATTTGTCATGGAAGGTGCTGAAAAGACTGTTTAAAACCGATGGTCCCATTCTGGTGTGAGGATCTGCTACACCACTGTGTGGGTGTCCATATATAACACTAAATAATATGATTCATTGCGTGACAATATGAGGTAGTGCCAGCTATGCTGGAGAAGTAGGGCAGTGGATGTGTAACACATGCCAGCACAGCTAGCTGGAATTTTTTAAGAATTATATGTCATTTTATATCAAACTGATTTGTACAGATGCTTGTGTTGAAAAATGTATTTGTAAAGCTGCTTGTGTTAAAAATGTACCAACAATGGGTCCTGATTGTATTGTAACTGATTAAATGAATATGTTTTAACAGAGTATACTGAAAGAAAATAGGTTAATCTCAGTGTAGCTAACATTGAAAAATAGCAAGAAATTAAATTACCTGGTTTAGGCCATAAAGATTGTATCTTACAGTTCTGATTGCAGCCAGAGACTAAATGGCTGTGCCACAGAATGGTTTATTAGCTTCTATAGGAAGAGTGGAAGTGTTTTATGGTTTTATAGCTTCCAGATGCTATAACACATCTCAGCAAATCTCTGTCTGTGTGTATAGTAACACATATGTGCTAAATTCTGGTTCAGTTTCTAGCAATGGGGGTAGCATGGGAACCAGAAATCAGATGACCAGATGTATATGATGTCATTCTGTAATCTAGGACAAAAATTATGTTTAATACCAGATGAGAAAGAAGTCTCAGGGCAGTCTGTTTCCTGGAACCTGAGATAGAAGGATCTCTCACCCACTTCATCTTGCCTTGCTCTAGTAAGTGAGCCAGGGAATAGTTGTAATTCCTTAGATCAGGCAGGAAAATATAGTGAGATTAGTTAAGTACTGTTTTTTCTGTATCTGTATGAATCTATTCTTTTGTGCTACTTTAATATTTCCTCTGACTGACACTCTGGTGTTTATTGTAAATAGATATTCTGTATTTTCATGTTCTTTTATTACTTATTGAATATATTTAAACTTTACATTTTGGCTGGTCCTTTAGAGAATATTTTAACCTTTGAGAATACTTATATCTATTTGACGACTCTGTGGCTACTCCTGAAAGCCTTACTGCATTGGTCAAAACACCACCATTTGTATTACTATTATGTTCACTCAGTATAATTGGGTCCCTTTGTAAAAGCCTTAGATTAGCT
This sequence comes from Protopterus annectens, assembly GCF_019279795.1. Taxonomy (NCBI): domain Eukaryota; kingdom Metazoa; phylum Chordata; order Ceratodontiformes; family Protopteridae; genus Protopterus; species Protopterus annectens. Next base: position 828,610,072 of record NC_056737.1, on the reverse strand, counting down.
GGCTTTGGAATGTCTTGTGGTAGTAACTACCTTATAGTCTGGGCAGAAAGGGGCATAACTAATAAATCTGTGCCAGCCTTTTCAAGGTGTAGGTGTGTGTTTGTGAAAATCAAATCTCAAAGAGTGTGTGTATGTGTGTCAGCTGCCTGCTTGGAGCAGGGACACAGAGCACTGGTTTCACAGAGAGAGTGGTGGAAGACTTGGCTTAAACACTCAGCTAAGGACTCAACTCTACAGTTGTGTCAGTGGGGAATCTTACTCGGGACCTGGAGAGAGAGAGAAAGAGAGAGAGAGAGACAGAGAAATCCAGACTTCGCACTGTGTTCCTAGTGTACTCTTAAGGGAAATTGTGCTTGATGCAGAGAGCTGCAGCTGCAAATACTGTGTGCATCTATTTTTTTGTTCCAAGAAAACACCCCTCTCCAGTGTCAGTGGTGATGATTCAGGCTCCTTGATTACTGGCGCAGAGAGAGGATGTCACAAGTTGGAAGAAGGCATGGGGAGAAAATGTGTTAATTGACTAAATGGCCTGGTGGAAATAATTTCAGGTTCAACTGTCTTTGCATCCTTTATGCCTACAATGGACCTGGGATCTACTTCCTCAGGACCAGTGGAGATAGTTAAACATATGTTACATTATTCTGCATTTGGGCTTTAGAAACAGATGAGTCAGTTATTTTTTTTTCCTTTCTGGATAATGCTAGAAATTATATCGCCATCTAGTTAATGTGTCCTAAAGGTAACTTCTTTTTTTAAATATAGAGTATATTGTTCAGATGCAGATGGTCAAGACTATGCAACTGGTGGATAACTAATTTTCTGAGGATAATGCATTTGACAGCACAATTTTGGGAAGTGATGTGTTAAGGTAATGAATAGTCACAGGAATTTAGTATAAATCTTTGAGAAGACAGTTCTCTTTCTGTGCAGTGGTTATTGTTGGACTCCAGCTAAGAGCTTGGATAATGGTTTTATTAGCAATTATAGTTGTCCAGGATGTTGGGAGAAGACAGCCTCACAAGTTTTGGTAGCTTCCTAGGGTGTAAAAGTTGTAGATTGAGGCATCTATCTAAGATGGCATTTCTTATAATGGACTGTGAAGTGTCATGAATCAAACTACTTTTTATGCAAATCACCCTGCACTTTAGATATCTAACACAACCCAAACAACGCTGAATTCTACAAATTGCAACCATGGCCAAACTAAGGATACATTGATTCACACTGGAAGTCATTACACAGTCTTTATTTATCTTGTAGCTGTGGTTCTTGAAACATGGCTCTATGTTATTTGCTTTTATAATAACTCAGTAATCTAGAAGAGTGTAATGAGTATCAGATCACACCATCATTTGAATTTCCGGTCTGCATTTACACAAATCTGTAGTACTTATGCAGAGCTTACTCTCTAGTATTTGGGAGTATTTCAGTTCACTGTATGCATATTTTGATGCATGCTAATGTTAGGAGTATGTCATGGCTCCTTGTTTATCTTTAGTTTTAAGCTGTTAGTTATGTTGAGTCTGTTAATATGCATAAGTATTGATAGTGTGTCATGTTCTAAGTTCCTATTTTTTCTTGATTCTTAATGGTTTTCTGAATGTCCTTTTTTTGCATAAGTTGACAAAGTACTCAGTGAGAGCTGCGATGTATTTGATATTGGCTATATTTTACACGGACCTTAACATTTTAATATGTTCTTTTATTGATGCATTTGTTTATATATTTTTTGATCATTTTAATAAATGAGTTGAGAATAAAGGAGTTGAGAAAGAAGAGCAAAAGTAATAAGGAACAGTCCCATGCGAGGCAGTTAAACAGATTGCTTGTGGCAGAGGTGAGCTACTGAGATATTAGAGAAGCATGGAATTCAACTACAGTGGTATCATAATGCAATACTTAATTGAATCAAGATTTACTATCACGCCTGTAGAGTAGCTAAACTCTTTAAAAGTTTGTTCTTCTGTGTCATAAGATCTGCAGCAATCATGGGGCTCAGCAAGAGGATGGTGATGTGATCGGATGGCTTCTGTGCTGTGCCTGAATGCAAAATTTCTGGCCAGTGATATACAGTAAATGGGGTGAAACATACTAAAATGACTTTGCATCAGAGTAATGATCACTTTAGATATACTTTTTACTAATTTTAAAAAAGTTAAGTGACTTTAAAGCAAAGAACATGAAAATAGATCATCGGTCATACCAGAGTATAAACTTTTATTGTGAAGATCAAGTGGTTTTGTTCTAAAAAAAGACTCCATCACAATTTATCATACATAACAACATAACTGTTCAAATTTTTTTACAAATTCAAATGACCAAAAGTAATCACACAATCCAATCTTTACACAAATTATATATATAAAAAAATAATAAAATAATTCACAATACATGCAATAAGTTACATACAGCTTGCACTTATTTGCAGTAAGGAAATTATTCTACTTACAGCAGATGAAGATATAGAAGATTTTAATAAAATTATATAAACACATAAATCATGCTGATGAATATCAAAATAATGAAAATAAAAATAAAATACATGTACATTAAATTCATAGTTTGCCATATACTGATAATGGAAACATTCTTGTTAAACCAGGCTGTTGTGAGCATTTAATCATAGTTGCCACGGTAACTCTCTATACTCAAGCTTAGTCTCCCAGCCACCTCCTCTTTGATTGAATGCTTGAGTAGAGATAATTATTTTTATTCTATTGTGTTAACGAAAACATGAAATGTTTTTGATGATGATGATATTAATCTGCATTCAATTTAGTGACCATGAAGCCTGCATTGTAGCAAGTAAAACAATATAAGTACTACAATAATAACAAAGAAAAAACAGAATGTGGTGCAGGCAAATGGTTCCACCAAACAATAAAAGCCAATGTACTGAAAAATATAGTAGAACCAAACCACAGCCATTATCCAGGAAAAAGAAACTTTTAATGGTGAGCGCTATCGCGGTAAGTTGTGCCTCTTCATCAGACAATATAACATCTCTTTACTTTGGTATTTAAAATATAATCCAACCGATAAAAACTAATATGTAATTAACAATCAATTAAAACCATTAACAAGACAATTAAAATTTAAAACCATAAATACAAATTGTCATCTTACTAAGTTCCTGTAAAATTGACTTTATGGAAGCCTTATCATTGAACCCCTTGCCCATTGTAGCTCTCATCCTAATTATCCATTCTAATTCAGCTACTTCTGTCCTATTGGTGACATCCCGTCTCTTTTCATTATTTCTAATTGTTTCTATAGCCATAAATCTAAATGTATGTGTACTATCATACTTGGCCACATGATTAGCCAATGCATTATTATCTGCCCCCCTGTGTATATCATAAATATGTTCTCTAATCCTTTGCTTTAAATACTGTTGGTTTTACCTATATAGTATAAAGAACATTTTTTAACACATAGAACAATCATTTAGCACCCCCAGTGGGATGTTTTTGTTTTAGTAAATCAGGTTTTTACTTGTTGCACTTCACACACTAAGAACTAGTTGGGTTGTAAATAACTGCTCAATTTTTAAATGAATTTTAATTGATTTTTAAACAAGGTTTTGCCAAACATGATTTTAGGGCATTTCTGTATATATAAATTTTCTGCATTGGTAGTAATATTTTTATTAGGTACTGTCACTGTACTTATTTACATTTATTTACATTTTGTACAAGTTAAAGTTGTCTGGGCGTTCACCAGAAGGTTGGTGACGTTTTTTTAGTAATTAACTAATTAGAGAAGCGCACTAGCGCTATAAAAACCTGTGCTGATTTCTAATTTGTCACACTTGAAAAAGCCCGGTAAGACCGGGCGAAAGCGCTCGTGGAAATATTTTCTTGTTTGTGGTGTTGGTGTAATAAAGCAGTTGACTTGTTCGAATTTGGATGTTTCAAGGCAATTTTTGGAGCTTCAATACTTAATCCGTTTGCACTTTACCATTTGTGGTTATCTACTTTAAACAGTTGGCATTTGGATTGCAGCAGTACGCTTGGACTGTGTTCTCGGCTTTGGGCTTGAAAGGTCTTTTCCTTACTTGTTCCTGGTTTAAAACTTTCTAGTGCTTGATTGGTGGTATAAAGAACATACTATACAGTGTGCCAAATAAACAATATTGTTAGTGTTACAGTCTGCAGATGCTCTAAACTCTATTGTCTTCCCTGTTTCAGGGTGAACAAAGGTTCAGAGCTACAATGGGGAAGAGGATAAATGATAAGGCTTCCAGAAAGTCAGTTTTAGAGGCAAGGAACTTAGTAAGATGACAATTTGTATTTATGGCTTTAACTTTTAATTGTCTTGTTAATGGTTTTAATTGATTGTTAATTACATAGGAGTTTTTATTGGTTGCATTATATTTTAAATACTAAATTAGAGAAATGTGTTGTCTGATGAAGCAGCAAAACTTGCCGCGAAAGCGCTCACCATTAAAAGTTTCTTTTTTCTGGATACTGGCTGTGGTTTGGTTCTACTATATTTTTCAGTACATAAGTATTACAATCTTTTTCTGGTCAACAGACAACAAAGAAATTTATTCTATAACACTGGAAGATCTGATAGTGTTATAAAATGTTTCTACTTCAGTGCTCAAAGTCTATCTAATAAACACCATAAACTAGGACATGTAGCTAGTATAGGTAATTTTAAAATTGTTGCAGTTTCTGAATGCTGGAATTCTAATAATATTTATTACCCCCTGTCACACTAAATATAAATTCTTAAGCGATGATTACCCCTGGTTATATGAAATATGAATGCTTAAGAGATAGCACCATAGTAGGTGGTGTAGTAACAAGTAATTCACGAAAATATCAAATCTTCCCTAGTATCATCTGATAATTTATTAGAAAGTGTAATTCATCTGATAATTTTTTTAGAAAGTGTAATTGTGGACTTCTGTGATGTCTGCCCAGGTACCTGCCTAAAGGTTGTTCTGCGTTATTGTAGCCCGTATATTGGCCCAAATACAAAATGGGATTATCTAACTAGAGTCGATAACATAAGGGGCAAAAGAAATATGCTACTCTTAGGTCATCTTAATTACCCTGCTATAGTTTGGAATTATTTGTCAGCTGACAGCCTTTACTCTAAATATTTTGCTTGTTTGGTATCATTTCATAAATTACAGCACAAGGTACAAGAAAACACTAGAGGAACTCTTTTACTGGAGATTATTGCTACTGATGTGCCAATATTGTATATAATGTCCAAGTTATATCTCTGTAATATACTTCTGACCATAAGGATCAATACCACTTGTTGAAAGCTTAATTCTTTGAAGACCTATTCATCCGGCACGCGTTCAGAGTCACCACCACCATACCTTCTGTCCCCCCCCGGGAGGGGGGAGCGTACCCTAATTGTTGAACAGCCTTTCATGGAATATTTACATCATTGAAACTTTTTCCTAGGGAATGAAACTACTTGGCCACCACAGCAGTCATAACAAACACACAATCCAACGTGGGGGGCTGTCCCCAACCCCCTAATTTTATATACCAACTCCAAGATCACTCTTCATTGGGAAAAAGGCCAAATTTGTAATGATGGCCAATGAACTCCCTTCTCTACGAAAAAAGTTTTGATGATGTAAATGTTCGATGAAAGGGTGTTCGACAATTAGGCTTCGATTAATAGGCATTTGTGGAATTAAGCTTTCGATGAAGTGATAGGAACCCAACCATAGGGCTATACAATTCAAAATATTGAAACCTAACATTAACAAAACTACACAGTTAAAATATATAACTATGTCAAAATTAATTTGCTAAGACTACAACAAGCTTTTAGTCTTGTTGACTGGTCCAATGACTTATCAAAAGAGGATACCTATTATCATTATTCAGAGCTTGAAAATGTTCTAAAAAAGAATGTTAAAAGTACTGTATCTCAATAGCCAGTGAATCTAACCTTCCTCACTGGTGACATTAAAACTTAAAACAAAAAATTTACAACAAAAAAGAAATGTACTGTTGAGCCATATAAAAACATCATAACAAGTATAGCAAAAAGAAGTTAGAATGAATTAATAAGGACTTAAAATTGAAGATAATAGAAGTTAAGCCAGAATATGAAAAGAATTTATCAGAACATAAAAGCAATAAGAACAAATACAATAAATATGCAAACAGAAAAATAAAATATCAACACACACACACACACACACACACACACACACACACACACACACACACACACACACACACACACACACACACACAGACACACACACACACACAATCTGTATCTTGAAAAATAACAACCTGCTTTGTGATCCTGTGTCAATTGCTAGTGCATTCAATATCTATTTTATTAATGAAGGTAACACTAATTATAATAATGGAAACGATGTTCCATGGTATGATATTACAATTGAAACCCTGCTCTATCTCACCGAGTGAGGCATTATACTGCATTAACAAAGCAGTATCAGTGGGTCCTGGTAATATCCCATAAATCTTGTTATACAATATCAAATAATTCATTTCACCACTTCTTAAATGTATTTTTAAAAAGTTGTTGTTCACTGGCATGGTACCAAGATTTTTAGAAATTATCACGTTATGCCTATACATAAGAAACACAATGAGGACGAGGCTAAAGATCATACTAATCAGCATGACATGAATCCTGGACAAATGCTTTGAAGGCTGTATTGTCAATATTCTCAACAGAGATAATCATTTGACGCTCCTAGACCTCTCCCAACACGGCTTTTACAAAGGAAAATCAACATTATCAAACCTAATAGAATTTTATGAAAAAAAGCTTCAGTCATTGGCCTACCATCAGGTGTAATATTTCTGGATATGGTTTAGGCCTTTGATTCTTTATCTCACTCAGTTATTCAAATTGTAATGATGGCTGCAGATGTAAACCCATATATCAGAAAATGGATTGTGGAATATTTAAATTGGTAGATCACAATCTGTAGTAGTACATGAATGCAATTCTAAGTATTTGCCAGTGAAAGTAGGTGTTCCTCAAGGATTAGTTTTAGGTCCTATCTTGTTTAACATAGTATTCATCACTACTCCTAAAAAAATATATTGCTAAGACTACAGCAAGCTTATGTTGACCTAAATGTTGGACTAGTTATTTTCAATGATAACAATGCTAGAATAATTAACTCTTACATCTCAGAGGTCTGATCTTGGACTGATTCCACAGGTCTCAAATTCAGCATCAACAAATGCCAAGTATTGTATTTTGGCAAAAACCTAACGTTAGATATCCAGTTTATCTGAAGACAACTCTTTCACCTGAAGTGGATGTCTTCATGGACTTAGGTGGAACCATTAGTAAAAAATTCTCATTTGGTAAACATGTACAAGAAATTAGATGTCAAGTAGCAACTTGGAATTGTGCTAAAGAAACTTACAACAAGCAACAATAACATCCTTATACAAATCATACATAAGAGCAGTTTTAGAGTATAACAAAACTATCTGTCTCTATTCCAAGGGCCATCTAAAAAGTATTGAGTTTCTGGAAAGGAGATTCAAAAACATAATTTAACAGAATTTAAAGTGCTGTAACTTGTGTTACTGTGATAGCTGCAGATGCTTAAATGTATTTACACTACACTGTTGTTATATCAGAGGAAGATGTCTTTTGGCCTACCCTCTTGATAAAACCTCAAAAGCATTGATCAGCATAGATTTACACCATGGTAAAACATCTTTTAGGAACAGTGATATAATGTTGCATGAAAAGCCATTCAGTACTATATTGAGACAAACTTTCATAACTCACAAACTTCTGCGTTATGGAGTAAATTACCAATATATATATCAGACTGCTTAACTCTTTGAACTTCTTTAAACTTAATCTTGATACATGGGCTAGATATTCAATGTATGATCCTGATATGGCAAAACCAGTGTTCATTGGTCCTTGACCTGAACACTATCCATTGAACGTATGGACCTATAAGTCTTACGACACATTATCAAGAATTATAGAATCACATACATGGAACTATCTTGGAGTAACATTAATCGACTGGTTAATTAAAATTTTATTTTATTTATTATATATTTTATTTTATATTTGTTTACCGGGAAAGTCCAACTGGACACAGGTCCCTTTTCAGTGGAGGTCTGGGGAGAAAAACTCCATTTACTAGGATAATGTCAGCATATACTAGCATATATAGAGTTCCAGTTACAGACATTTCAGCAGTTTAACAAGCATACAGGATACTATATTGATGGCAAATAATACAAAAGTAGAAAACATACATTGCATTTCTTGAAAAAAAAAAGATCCATCATAACTCATATTGCTATAGTTGCAGTTGAAATAATCAAGAGGGTTATACACATATAGATGTAGCTGCTACAAGTGTGATTTAAATGATAAAGAGAACTATAAACTTAACAGATGAGGTTACTACATCCTGTTATTTAAATGAAGAGGGTAGAAGATTGTTTGGGAAATCAGTAAGGCCTAATCTAAAATTAAAATACTAATCCAACAGGATAAAAAAGGATGATTTTAATTCTAACCTGACTGGATGCCTGTGTTAAAAGTTGACATTATACAGACAAGATGTTGTGCCTTTCCTTTATCAATTAAAACAGAAAACTTAATATCCCAAAAGCATAAAGGAAAATCTGGGATAAAATAGATGTAGTCTTATGCTGCTATGCAATATCTGTAGGTTACCTCATTTATCACAACTACTATTCTCTATATGATTAATATAAACATTATTTAAATTCTTAGGTAAATACTAGGATATCAGTCTGCAGACTATTACAGGCCTAGCCAATCATCAAACCCTGTACCTTGTATCTGTAAGGTGAAGTCCTTAAGCATTGTGCAAACCTCGCAGAGTGGAGGGGGGGGGGGTTACATGTTGTGTTGAGGGATGGAGGGGGTTGACATTTTTTCTGAAAATTATTTCAGATCCTTCATGTGGTCCAACTGAATGTTTTGGGGTTAGACCCAAAACACAAATGAGTTAATTGAAGATGGTCTGCCAATTTTAATGATGGAAAGATTGATTAGAATGTTGCATTACTACAATAGTTAACTTCAAAGATTTTCCATGGAAACTATATTTTAAGTACTTTAACAACTGGAATAATATCAATGATATTTGATATATTAAGCAGACAGGTAATTTCCATACACATTATTTAATACTAAATCCCAGATCAAATATTCATTGTAAATAAAATGTTCACATACCATTATCATTATGAAGTTTTGCTGGTATCCAAGTAGTCAAAAAAAAAAATCGTATCTGGCATTTGCTATATAATATGAATATGAATGTCTAGCTCAGTATGTGATGGGCACCAATATGTATCGTCCCCATGCTGGGCCAATAATCAAGAAGCCTGAACCCTCACCACTGACACTGAAGAAGGACGGTGTACTTGGAATACAAATAGATACACTCAGTATCTCCAGATACAGACCTGTCTGCATCAAGTACAGTTTCCCTTAAGAGCACACAGGGAACACATTCAGCCCAGATTCTGGACGTCTCTATATCTGTCCCCTCCAGATCCCCCATAAGACTCTCTACTGGTACAGCTGTAGGGTTAGGTCCTCAGCCAAGTGTCCAAGCCAAGTCGTCCAGCACCCTCTCTGTAAACCCAGTGCTTTGTGTCTCTGCCCCAAGTAACCGACACACATACTCTTTAAGATTTAATTTTTACACACACCTACATACCTGGGAAAGCTGGCACAAGTTTACTAGTTATGCCCCTTTTGCCCAGATATATAAGGTAGATTCACTGCCACCAGACACCCCACAATCAGCTACTCTAAGGCCATTAACAAAGGGTGTCCAATTATACTGTGTAATATTACTGGTAATACAAATGGTAGTAGTTCACCAAGATGGCCAGTTCTTCTGAAGTGGCCCACACGGTGTCACCAAATAAATATAAGTACTCTCAAAGGTTGGATACTGTCTGCAAGAACCAGCCACAATAAAAAGTTTTAAATATGTTTAATAATAAATAAACAAACATGAAAATATTAAACAAATATTTACAGTAAACCACAGAGTTCAAATGACAGAAAATATTGAAAACAACATCTTGGACAGACTCATACAAATACAGAAAAACAATATCTAAAAAAGCTTCACTATATTCCTGACTGAATCTGAGAGAATTTACTGTCCCCTAATAACTTACTTGGGCAAGGCAAGATGAAATATGTGAGCAGCCTTTCTAGTCAGGCTCCCAAGCAGAATACTCTTTACCCTGAGATTACTCCCTGCAAAATATAATATCCAAGATGACTTGCAGAATGACCTCATCTGGTCACCTATCTCTAGGTTCCCATAATATCTTCTTTTGAAGTTTGAGGCAGGAGTTTATCACACTGCTACAATACACATTTTGAGCTTTTATAGCAATGCCTAGGAGCCAGAAACATTTACAACACTACCCCATTCTTTACAAAAGCTAACAGATAATGGCTGCTCCCAGACCTACCATATCCAGTCCTACTCAGCACTGTGGTGTATCTTTCAATGATTTAACAGCTCATTTACATTTCCCTTATTTTCTTAAAATAAGCCAGCTAGTTAACATTTGTTGTGCCAGTGTTCTCTAGTAAAACATATACATTTAATTCAGATACTATAACACATGTACATTTCTCTTCATTTCAGCAGGGTGACCTGTTGATAAATTTTAGCACAATTAACACAAGCAAAGCTCACAAATACATTTTCAGCACAGACATCTGTACAGATCAATTTGATATACTAATGACATACATGTATTTTCAAAATTCCAGCTAGCTGTGCTGGCATAAGTCATACATCCACTGCCCTACTTCTCCCTGGCATGGCTGGCAGTACCTCCTATCATCACACTAGCAACCAAATTTGAAGGAATACAGAAAATGGATACCATATATATTTACATCTGGGAGCTCTACTAGCTGTTATGATATGACCATCCTTATTAAAAGGAACAACAGATTTTCCTACCTGATATTCCTTCCTTACTCCATTTAATCTTTTATTATACTAGATTTGTACATTCTCTGTTTCTGTTTGCAACTCAGTGTTGGTGTGCTGGTGGTGGAGTCATTCTCACTATGGCTCATTACTTAATTATCCTTACTATGTTCACTTCTTTCCTTACTAAAGCCATTTATTTGTTCTTTTCTGGCTTTGCATGGCTCACCTTTATTCAACTTCCCTGAATAACTGGTATTGTTTTTTCCTCAGTTTAATCTTTCTTCTGCTTATTATCCAGCACTACATAGACTTGCCATGGCATTACAAAGGCCCTTTTGCAGATCTTATGAATACCATAATAGGTTATATCTGTTCTGTCTTAAAATTTATCTGCTGTAATTTTAATTACTGACAGGATGACATTAGATACCTGAGAAGTGCTCTGGCTTCTTTAGCCAGTTGTATTGTAATTATTCTGTCATAACATCCATGGTGCTAAATCTGCCTATAAAGCATACTGGAGTAAGTAGGTGTGGAGATCCTGAAATAGTTCAATAGTCATGTGAGGTCAGTGACTATCCCTAATAGTACACTACAGTGGGATGAAAAGGATTCTGATTATAGTTTAATAACTTGTCAGTTACTACATTTAATTACATATGTACTGCACTGGAGGACGTTGTGTACTTCACACTAGTCATATGCTGACAGCGGCCCTGCTCAGTAGTACAGACAGTGGAATGAGTAGATACTGTCTATAGCTGGTAGGTCACATGATGACAGGGACCCTTAATACTAATACAAGTGGAAAGGGGGATCTGTGCTCCATTGCATTACAAATTAAATAAAGGATCCAGCTTAATGACACTATACAGTGGAACAGGTAAAACACTAACTGAACTGCTCTAATCAGGTGATACAGGTTAACCTGCCTATTAACAGAATGCTGCAGAATGGGAAACCTTGCTTCAGTGCATTAGGACAGTGACATGCTTCAAAACGCAATGTTGTAGAAACAGGTTATGTGATGACACTAATAATATTGCATGATAATGTATGACAGAATGGGAGATCTTGTTTATACAGTACTAGTCACAAGACATCACTGGCTTTGCCTAATGATACTGGAATAGGAAGAAACCTACGTCTTTTCTACTCCCAAAAAGACGCAAACCACCGCTCCGCACTCAGTTCTTTTTTTCCATTTCTTCTCTGCATCTCTTAAATGGCTGCCTTCCTTCCTAACATTTTTATCTACTTCTGTAAGAAGCAAGTCATCACTACACATACTTTTTTCTTTTCTTAGTCCTTTGTTACTTGTCTCATTCTAGCTGTCTGTTACATTAAAAATTAAAAAACAAAATATTTTTGTGTGTCACTGGGGTGGGTCTGGAAATAGGTTACCTCCTTGAGTTGTGCTGTATAGGTAAAATAGAAGTCTGTTGAAAATAATATTAAAGTAGTAAAAATTAATACAAAATTTGTTTCAGAGACAAATTAGGGTGTTGTAAGCAAAGCTGTGAGAAACAGAACATATGTGAAAACTGGAGGAGTGAGAGGGAGTCAGAAAGGAGCTGACATTGGATTCCATTCCTGATACTGAAAGAGCCAAAGTGAGTTCTGAGGGTAGATGTTAAGGAAGTTACTGATATCCTGAAAAATTATTAAAATGAACCATAGAACTTAATAGGACCATTTGATGTGTTTCTCAGATATCTGCAGTTGGTCACAAGTGATGGGAATTTTACAGGAACAACATGTGAGCAAGCTGGCAGTTAGTGCAATAGATTAAAGCTATGTGCTGTTAATGAGCTGCTTCTGGTGGCCCAGGGTTTGATTCCTTTAGCCTGCATTTCCCTAACTGTGTGACTCTGAGCAAGTTACTTAACCAAACAGTGCTCATGGGCTGAGTCTGAAGGTCAGTGCTCTGCTCCATTTAACAAATTCAAATAAAATAAAGATATGGGGCCCATAAATCATCAGCTGATGGAGTTTTGGAAAGAAGGCTAATGTTATAGTGAACTGCTACAGAGTATAAAATAAGAATGGTGAACCTGCGGATATATGGAGTTTTTGCAGGAAGACAGCAACAGTTAGATTTGCTGTGTTATGTTAAAAGTGAGATGTCAGACTGGACAGAGATTGCTAATAAATCATTAGGTATTGAACTGGCCAAAAAACAGGATTTGCCAAAAACTACAGTACTGAATTATAGAAAACCTAGGACAGTTTTGGTGTTTTTACATCATATTATGGAAAGGAGTGAGGATTTGTATTTGTGGTGAGCAGGGCATAAATTACCTGTTTCAAGTTGGCCAGTGTTTGTAGAGCATGACTATTAAGATTTAACATCGGAATATATATTGAATGTAGGATATGTTTTATGGATGAAACGTGAGTGTGCGTAAAGAGAAAGAGTATAAGAATAATAGACTGATAACTTCTGGAGGGTCAGAGAAGACTATTCAGCAAATTAAGAAATGGTCTCTATGCTTGAGCCAAATGTGTGCAGAATGCAGAACAGAAAGATAAAGACACTGTGTAGTTAAGGAATGTGGATATGTCAGTTGAAGCTGATAATTAATGGGAACAAAATCAGACTCAGCCGATACCTCTGTTCACATGTATGGATCCAGAGTCAATGTGCTTGGACATGGAAGGAGCCACGTGAATTTACTTAGAAATGGAATATGGATGAAAGATTCAGAAAGGGACAGAAGACTGGGTAAATATTTATTGAAGACTGGACTATTAAACTGGACTGACATAAGAATGTTAACATTAAAGCCTTGGAGATTCATGCAAAGTTTGAATTACGTCACATCCATTTTACTTTTATTTAAAGTGGTGCTTGTAGGATAAGTTAATTTAGGGAGCATTAATAATAAAGTAAGATGCAGGTGTGGATGTAAAACAATACAAATACTAAATTTATTAATTAATCCTTCTTGAATTTAATGATTTGATAGCATTTGCAAAGTCTGAAAATAAATTAGTGTTTCTTACAAGTCTATAAACTGGAAATGAAGGATAAGCAAATTTAAGGAGCATTATTAATGCTTTGAGATGCAGGGGAAACAAATGCATGTGAATGTGCAATAACGTGAGAACTATATGAACCTGACCATTCATATGCACATGGAATTGATAGTCTATCAACTGGATAATTAATGAATTCTGAATATACTAAATTGACAGTGCCCACAAAGCTAGAAATACACTTTTCTCTTTCAGGTTTGAAAGATTTGTTAACTATGATACTTTTATTAATCCTCATAAGTTAGAAAAAAACAAGCCCAAAGATTCAGAGAGCTTCTCCCTTCTCATGCTAATTACCCAGTTCAGGTTGGTTAATTAGGGAAAGGAAAGAAATTAAGATTCAGAGACATAGTAAAGCTGCATTGAGAAACAGCTCAGTAGTGGCTCATAAACATGTCTCTGAATCAAATACTATGGTGTCAGACTTGACAGTATTAGTGTTCTCCCTAGCAGCCAATCATTGCATTAGTATGGCATCCCTTACATACACAAAGACACACATTCAGATGCCCATGCCCTTCTCACACACACACACACACACACACACACACACACACACACACACACACACACACACACACACACACACACACACACACACACACGTGCACGTGCACCTACACACTCCTACACATCCCCCTAATACATGTATCCACTCATGCACCAACAAGCTCTCCCACACTTGTTCACTCTCATGGAAACACCCACCCACTCATCCGCATGCATGTTGCAACACAGATACACACAGACATGCAAACATACACACAAACAAACACACACACACACACACACACACACACACACACACACACACACACACACACACACACACACACACACACACACACACACACACACACACACACACACACACACACACACACACACACACACACACACACACTTGGCATCTTCCACTTAACCCCATATTATATAACCACACACATTCATTCAGTCTCGTTCATATCTCTACAGACATGCATGTACACCTGTTCAAAAACATTCATGCACAAACATGCCTCCACCCCCATGGCTTCCCTGTACTTACCTGTACCGTGAGTATTCCCATAAAAGTGAATGCCTGACTGTCAACTTTTGACAACATTTACTTTTTCTTCCTAGAGTAAATGGCCCTGAATCACTCAGCTGGGTAAATCAAGAGCTGTGAATATTTTTGGGATGAGCACATGGCTAACTCATCAAGACTATCACATTGGCATGCAAATTCTCCAGTGAGACTGCTGTCTGTGCTAAGGCCCCCACAAGGAGAAAACCTCAGTGAATGACTGGTCTCTAAATCAGGTGTAGAAACCTTCCAGTACAAGACTTTCACATCTTAATATGCCTTTCTGAATTTCTTCAAAAGTGTATTTGAAAATGCTATGTTTGATGTTTGAGATGAAATATATAGCTAAAATCTGAGGGTCTATATTATAACATCGAAGTCTGAAAACTTCAAATGTTATAATATCGAACCCAGTAGAGCGAACGCTTGAAATAGTGAAGCTGCAGAACACCGAATACTTTTCTAGGGAAAGTATTCAGTGGGCCGTTTCTGCAGCTTCACTATTTCCTCAACTGTGGAGAGAAGGTTATGGACCGGGTTAAGGTAAGTGTGCGAATGAAGGTGAGTGTGCGACTGGGCATGGGTTAGGTGAGTTAGGGTTAGGGTGCGGGTCAGGTAAATGTGCGATTGTGTGGACGTGAGGGTTAGGGTGGGGTAGGTAAGTTAGGGTTAGGGAGTGGGTAAGGTGAGTGTACGGTAGGAACCTTAGGATTAGGGTTGGGTTAAGGTAAGTGGATATCTAGTGATGTATGTCTGGTTTACTGTAGGGTTTCGTGAAGTGTATGTGTGTGGATTATTTATTTTGGTCTGCTTGAGTTGTGTGTATGTTTGTTGGAACAGCAAATTTTTTTCCCTGGGAAAACATTCGCCATTCTGACTGTTCAGTTTTCTGGTGTTTCGATTGAATGGGTTCGATATTATAACATTCAAAGTTTTTAGACTTCGATGTTATAATATAGACCTGAATCTGATTGGTAAAATTAAATATTGTATTTGTTTAGAAAGCACTTGAAGAAGTTACTCAGTTTTTAGGAAGAGGTTTTATGGTAAATTTAACCTGAGTTTGGCATTATTTCTTAAATTGAAATAGGTGAACTACTGAGACAAACTATTCAAAAGACTGATATAGAAACATTGAAATATAAATATTTCATCTTGTATGGTAAACACAGGCACCATAACTGTGTATATTTGAAGGAGGTTTTTTCATATGTTGCTTGATGATAATGTGATTTGATAGTATTTGCAAAGTTCAGAAAGCATATTATTACCACTTTTAAGCATGTAAAGTTTGTTAACAATAATATATTACTAATGCTTTTTATTGGTAGGCAAAATCAGGGATATATAAAAATGTTATGTTTAATGCTTGGGAATGAACAATAAATTGGAGTTTAACTCATTACCACCTATATAGTGAGAAATGTCACGCCCCTAGTAGCCTACACACAACCTACATTCCAGAGCTTTTTCTGAAAAGTAAATTCAAAAAGCATAAGATAAATGAAAGCATTTCGTGGATAGTAAAAGTTATTAAAAATTGCATAAATAACAATGTTATCAGTATGAAGCATTCTTGATAGTGATAACAGTACAGTCATAGTCTTTCTATAAATACTATAAAATGTTATAATACACAGGAACCCCAAATTATATTTTTTGCTAAACTTTCAGAAACAGATTATCATATCTTGCAAACTCTACAACCTAAACATATTTTGTTATAAAATTTTTGTTAACCAGACTTACACTTTTCCATGACAGCAAATTCTACTACGAATACATGTGTATTAAGATATTTACAGTAATAGGAAAACATATGCTTTATTGTATAATTAACAATATAAACAACACTGAATATCTCTCAAAATGTACAACTTACAATGCAAATATCAATGTCAAAAATAATTTTCTTCAAGGACATCTAAGGTTTCATCTCATGTCTTGCAACAGTTGTAAGTCCCTTGGTTTTTGAAATATTAAGTACAAAGGGAAATATTGCTTATTTTCAAAACTACTAAAAAACAACTAGCAAAATCTCAGGTATATTGTGATATAAATGGAAACTGACAATGCGTTTTCCTGTCTCCCACCATGGCATATTACATCATAACTATCTCCAATAGCATATTGGGCTCTCAGTTAAGAAACTATGAACATAAATATGAAAATATGAATAATAAGTTACTGCAGCAAATTCTAGATTAACAATCTTAGCATAATTTTTTAGTCACTCCTTACACTTTATAATACTGCCTATTATTAGCTGGTAAGTTGCTTAATTAAAGAAGCCAGACTAAAAAAGCTCTGGACACAATAAGGTGCTATGGGTGTGAACTGGAAATATATAAAAATGGCATTATAGAGCGGACAGGTGATCCGTTGTGGCGACTCCTAACCGGGAAAAGCCGAAAGAGGAAGAAGAAGAAGGGCTGAATGCATTAATAATACATGGTAAACCTGACTATTGCATTTGTTTAGAAATGGTCTTTAACTTTCTGAGCAAAGCATTTTACTTTATCCAGAATGTCATAAAAAAGAAACTGTCAAGCATCTTAATCAGACACCCTGCAAGGCAGCAACAGGTAGAACACCAAGAAACCATTTTAAGATACTGGCAGTCTTGATGGGGAGTTGAATAATCTTCTTGAGTCAGAAATGAGTTGGCAGACTTGAATATATGTTCAGTCTTGTACAACTGGATTGAAACCGAAGCTTAACAGTTACTGTGTTACTGTTAAGATTACAGGGTAACGAACATATACAAAATTAAGGCACTATTTCATAAAAAGAGAGAGAATGATTAAAGAGAACGTAACACTATAACTATCAAGTTACTAATCTGTTACATGTTTTTTTCAATAAAGATGGTAGACAATGGGAAAGACTTCCAGCTATTAAGCAGCACCAGAGAAGCTAAAAGATACAATGGAGACCCGGCCACAGAAAAATCTACTATTTGTAAAGCATTTCTTTTTCACCAGAAATCAAAGGGTTCAGTGGTCAGCAGAATGTTATTTGACTGAACTTTATCACAGAAAAAATATCTGTGAGTTTGGCACAGATTCCCTGGTAGCAGAACTTTTGTGGTATCAAAATGATCAGTTCAGAAATCAGATGTAGTTAGTTAATTTATTTTTATTTTTTATTTATTTTACATTTGTTAACCGGGCTAGTCTGGCTGGATACATGTCCATTTTCAGCAGAGGCCCGAGGAGAAAAGCTCCACTATCAGACTAAGACACTACAGATTAGGAAGTAACTAAATAAAAACAAACAAACAAATAACATAATGTACTCAGGTGAAAAACAATTACATATATGGTTTTCATGGACTAGTCTAAATAAATGACAAACAAAGTTCAGACAAGGGGATGAGGAGAATAAGCTCAAGTCTTAGATACTACAAATAAAGTTAAAAAAAATATCAGTAGTAACTGGTCGTGACAACAAAAACAGGTATTGCTAAACTTAAATATTATACAATGTTAAGTATGCAGGTTGCTAGAGAAACAAGTATTATACAGTGTTAAGTATGCAGGTTGCTAGAGAAACAGGGTAGTAAATGTAGTTATTGTTAAGGAAAAGGGAGAAAATAAAGTAAACTGAAAGAGGAAAAGTACAGTAATTATTAGGTACAAGTATTACGGACTAAGTAGGTCAAGGGAATAGCCAGTTGTAGAAGGAGAGGAGGAGGTAAAGATATTGATGAAATGTAAATGTAGCAGTATAATAGGAGCTCAGCTAAAATGAGCAAGAGACAGAAAAAAACAGAAAGTCAGAGGGGGATGCAAACAGAAATTTGAAAAAGAGTGATGGTACGGAAAAGGGGGCTGTGGAAGTCAGTGAAGGTTAGTACAGGGGAGCAAAAGTACTCAGGAGCAGAGTAGAGTGAGTAATAAGGTACTTGAGTTCAGTCGGGATTGGAGCACGGACATAGCCAATGAATTAATAGGTGAGTTTTCATTTGTTTTTTGAAAAGGTGACATGAGGCTAGGGAGGTCAGCTCTGCTGGGAGTTTATTCCAGTAAGAACCGATAGTGTTTGCAAATAGGGAATCCCCAGATTTATTATGAGATTTTATTGTGGTAACTAGGAGCTTGTTGGCTGATCTGAGTGTAGTGAGATTTTTATAAGGAGTGATGATTTTGTTTAGTATGGGTGTGTTGGAGGGTAATGTAGAATTTTAAAAGTGATGATCAGTTGTTGTAGGAGTATTAGGTTTGGGAGTTCAAGCCAGTTTAGTTTCTTTAAGTTATGACAGTGATGAGTTTGGAATGGAGAGCCAGTGGCAAATCTGGCTATACTGTGGTAGGCATTATTTAGTTTTTCCAGATTAGCTTTAGATATGTTGATAAAGGAAGGAGAGGCATACAGTAATGTAGAAATAAGGTGAGTTTGGGCTAGAGCCACTCAGGAAGTAGCTGTAAGAAAGGGCTTAAGTCTGTACAAGGCACCAATTTTTTTATTGACTGTCTTGATAGTTAAATCAATGTGATGGTCAAAATTTAGCTGATTATCTATGGTGACACCCAGCAGTTTGGTGCAATAGTCAGGTTTGATGATAGTGCCATTACAGGATGCAATGGAAAAGTAATTGGGGTGGATTTAAAGGTTGGGGTGAAGAGTAGTAGTTTTGTTTTTGGGATTTAGGAGGAGACAGATGTGTTGAAACCATTTTTCTGCTGCAGTGAAGACCAATTGGGTAGCAGAGTGGAGTTCTGCTGGGGAAGAGGCAGAGCAGATGAGAGTGGAATCATCTGCATACTGTATACAAGTGGATGTAGGGAGGGAAGTGGGCAGGTTATTTATGAAAATTGAGAAAAGTAGGGGACCTAGGATGGATCCTTGTGGAACGCCAATAGTAACTGGGAGTTGAGAGGATAGATGGCTGTCCCAGAGGACAGCTTGTTTTCTATTAGTCAAGTATGAGTCGAACCATTGTAAAGCTTGTGAATCCAGTGAGAGGGATTTTAAGGTATCAAGGAGAAGTTGATGGTTGACCATATCAAATGCTTTTGAGAGGTCCAAGAATAGTGCAGAGGAGAACAGGTTGTTATTGCGGTTTTTATTGATAGTGTCAGTGAAGGAGAGAAGGGCGGTAGAGGTACTGTGGTGTGGTCTAAAACCATGTTGAGAGTCCACAAGCAAGTTGTTATTCAAGAGATAATGTAGAAGTTGATGGTGAATGCAGCGTTCCATTATTTTGGATAGAGGAGATAGAAGGGCAATAGGTCGAAAATTGGAGAGTTCATTGGAGTTTCCTCCTTTATGGAGGGGAATAATATGGGAGATTTTCCAGCAGGATGGGATTTTGGATTCAGTTATAGTTCTGTTTATTAAGATGGAGACTGGGTAGGCTATTTCAGTTGCAGCTAGTTGTAGATATTCGGCTGGTAGTTTGTCAGCAGAGGGGGTGCAAGGTTTGAGTTTCGATAGTAGTTTACGTATGTAGGTTGTTGATACGGTATTAAACTTTAGCGTGTGGGTACTGTTTTGAGTGGGGGTAATTTGGAGGGATGGGGGGGTCATGGTGCTTGCAAGAGAGGTGACAGTTTCAGAGAAGAAGTTGTTGAAAGTGTCGGCTATTATGTTAGGTTGTGTTTGTGCTAAGCTAGCTGGGGTAGGTGTTTTGGTGTTGCCTGGATGGAGTAGTTTGTTTATTCCTGACCAAAATTGTTTTGGGTTTTGATTTTGGTTTTGTTGATATTGAAAGTGGTAGTTTTTCTTATCCAGATAGGTAAGTTTCTTTGTTTTGTTTCTGAGGTGTTTGAAGTTTTGATGGTCAATAGGGTTTTTGTGGATCTCCATTTCTTCCATAATTTATTCCTAGCTTGCATAGTTTGTTTAGTAGTTTTAGAGAGCCATGGGGCTGCTTTGGAACTGACTCTGACTAAGCGGGAAGGGGCATGCTGGTTGAGAATTTGTAGGAAGGTATTGTTGAAGTGGGTTACTGCGTCATCTATGGGGAGGTATTTTAGCGTTGACCAGTTATATTCCTTAAGTTCATTTTGAAAGGATGTTAGGTTGAATTCAGTTTTGTTATATTTGGTTCGATAAGTAGTTGGCTTGGGATTGTTGAATTTTTGTTTAGTAATAAAGGTAGGGAGGTGGTCGCTAATATTGTCAGGGAGTATTCCTGTTTTATAGGAGAGGGGATTGTTGTTGGTCAGTATCCAGTCTAGAATGGTTTGTTTGTGGGTGGATTTATGTATTCTAGTAGGGGAGTTGATGGTTTGATGAAAGTTAAAGAGGTTAAGGTGAGTGGTAGGTGTGGGGGATATGCAGGAGTACCAGTCAATATTAAAGTCACCTAAGATTATGGTTTCCTGGGGAAAGCTACAGGAAGCCCAGCTTAGGATAGTTTCTAGGGTATTAATGTTATTGCCTGGGGGGATGTAGGAGCATATTATGTTTATAGCCTTGGATTTATTGATGTGGAGTTTGGTACAAAGTATTTCAGCATTTGCTGGGGAGGGAGGTAAGGAGTCAATTAAGGCTACCTTAAGTTGGGATTTGAATAGGAGGGCCACTCCTCCGCCCTTTTTATTAAGGCAATCCTGCCTTAAGGTGTTGTAGCCTGGGGGAGTGAATTCGTTGTCTTTGGTACTGGGTTTAAGCCAGGTTTCAGTGAGACAGAGGATATCAAAGGCGTAGAAATCAATTAAGGCATGGAGCTGTGTGACTTTGTTGTTAATGCTACGAATATTTAGGTGAGCAATAGAGAGAGAGTCAGTGTAGAAGGGTGAATTGGAATAGTTAGTGGTTTGGTTTGAAGGAGTGTGATTGAGGAGGGTATTGGGACCGGGATTGGGGTGGATGTCCCCATGTATAAGTAAAAGTGTTTGTGGGGATTGAAAGACTTTAGTGTATTTGAATGGTGTTAGATAGAACCGTTTGGAGGTTGTATACTTGTAATGGTGTACTTTATGGTAGAGAGGTGGGAGGTAGGGAGAGGTAGATAGTATATTAATATGTGTTTGGTTGGGTAGAAGACATGTTGTAGTAGTATGTTTGGCTAATGTAAGAGTTTGGTTCAGGTTAAGATATTCATAGGAGGTAAGTGTGTGGTAGTAGAGTAGGATGTTAAGGAGGACAATAGGAAAGATTGCGTTGAGTGTTAAAGGCATGTTGTTGTAGAGGGTGGTAGTAGTAAAGTTGTAGGACTGTATGGTATGTAGTGGTAGGGATAGGTATTTTAGGTAGGATTTTGGAGAGAGGGTGTGGTTATAGGCTTGAGGAGTTGATTGGTAGATGTATATGAAGTGATGAATGGTAGTTGTCTAATTGGGGGTGTGTCTAAGTAAGTATATAGTTAGGACCCCTGGGGGTGGGTGGGAATTGGGGGTAGGGAGGGGAGCGGAGTGAGCGTAGCGAACGGAGCGGGGAAGAACAAGACGACCAGTTGCAGAAAAACAATCAGGCAGGAAGAGAGAAACAGGAGTAAAGGTGAAGGTGAGTTCAACAGTAGAGAGTCTGAGGAGAAAGTATGATAAGTGGGGAGTAAGTGAAATAGTACTGGGTAGGATAGAGGAGTTACTCGTGAGAAGTGAAGTCAGGGAAAGTGGAACAGAAAGTTATGGGGGTAAGGATACAGAAATAGGGTGGAAAATACAGTACAGAAGGTGTCCTGGTAGTCAGGCAGTGTGTGGCAGTGGAGATGTATCCTGCTAGAGTGGAGGGTCTAAAGGGGAGTGAGGATGAAGTATTTTGGGTGAAAAAGATATCTAAAGGAGGTAAGGATGAAGTACAAGAAAGAAGAGAAGGGGGGGGTGGCTGCTGGCTAGCCTATCTGGGAACCTACTAATGCTTTAATATGTATTTCAGTTGAGTTTATCAGTTACAGCATCAAATACATACTTTCAATGTCTTTCCAAAGGACAGGTTCCTTTGATAGTTGTAAGGTAATGTCCTTAGTTAGCCCTAATGTTCCAAAGATTCTGGCTGGGGATATACAGGTGTTTGGTGCACAGACAGGCTGGAACAGGGTGCTGGTAAGAGAGAGAGAGAAAGGAAGTAAGGCAAAGAGTATTAATTTAGAGAGCAAGTAAAGATGTTATGCAGATACAGGTGTTAACAATAATTCATTTTAGCTGTAGCTCTATCAAACATGTGACTTTCTGTAAAACAAGCAGCTAATAAATAATGCACAGCAGTAATAACTTAGTAAGCAAAAAGTTACCTAAACACAGTTAGATATGTAACACCATAAATGGTACCCTTTGTAGCGTTATCAGAAGGCTATGATTCCTTTTAGTGCCCGTAACTGCCGTGATTGAGTAACAGAGCACGTCCTTTCGACGTCTCAGGTAGTTCTGCCACTATTTAGTAGTCCATGTTAAAGAGGCTACTTAAGTATATGGCAGTATGCTTTAAGAGAGTTTTTACAAATCTCTAAAAAAAGTTGTCAGTCCTACAAAAAGACAGTATTCTGCTGAATAATGTTTACTAAATGATCTAACAATGTAGCGATTAGGAAAGGAGGTCAATAACTAGTCAATAGTTACTAAAAACAATTCTTGTGAGCGGACAACATCTAAAAAACAGGATCCGCATAAGGAACGCACTATAATGTCTGCGTTGGCAGCAAGAGCAATAGTACAACAGCAGTAAAAATGCTGTAAAGTTATAACGTTACCTCAGTAGTTAAGAGAATCAGATGGTAAAACAGTAGATGCATGGAGAGTGAAAGAACTTTCAACTATTCAGTTTAAAAGTTTGAAAAACTGGAAGTGTGCAGAACAAAGGTTATGCCTGCATGAGGATATAAGGATGAAATAAAACCAAATGGATAAAAACAAACAAATAAATACATAAGTAAAATAAAGTGCCAATGTTAGAACTTGACTTGTCAAAATGTTCATAACATTGAACCCAAAGTACTGAAAGACAGGAATGCTGAACTGTTTGATCCAAGTAAAAAAGTACACATGAAGCTACCGGCAATTGCATGGCTTGCAAGATGGATCCCTCTTGTAATAAAATCCAGTCAGACTCCACAACTGTTACACGTGGTGAGATTACAGGAATGACAAAGCATACCACAGAGACAGAGTATTTAATCGAACTGAGATCAATACACTATAAACAAATGTTTATCTTTTGGCTTTTCCCAGTTAGGGGTCGCCACAACGGAACTCCGGTCTGCTAATGATTGGCAGTAGATTTTCACGAACGCCAAGGTGCCAGTCCGACATCCAACCTTCAACGAAGGCACGCCCATTTACTCATGTCTATCGAATGCCAACCCAACTGCGGGGCAGAAATGCAGACTCCATACACTCCCTGCACTCCAGCCGAGAATCGAATGGGAGAACCTCTTGCTGTGAGGCAACAATGCTACCGCTGCACCACTGAGGATATACTACTACAAATATAGATACTTTATGGAGATCATAATAATTTTGTAAAAGTGAAACTAAATATTTGCAGTAGCTTTTACATGTTGCTGATGCAAAATAGCAGAATATGTTACAAATATCCATGGGTATAATTGAACCGAGTAATGTGAAAGCAGTTCAGTCTTCAGGAAATAGAATTGGTATTGTAAATAATTTTAGGCCTGAAAAAATTTGTGATGGAAGGAAGAAATATCACATATAAGCTAAACAAAAGAGATGGATGCAGTATCCCATTAGAAGCTACTTTTAAATCATTGAAAATGCCTACTGCTGTGTACAACACCCCATGTACTCTTCTGTGTCATAGAAAAAAAAGTTGTTTGGTCAGATTTTGTTTAATTGTGAGCCCAAAGCAGAAAATACAAACTAATGTTCCAGACAGTGTCTTTTGAAAAATCAGATAAAAATCAGACAACTATATTAGGTCATAATGACTGTGAGAAACCTTGCATGATTAAAAGGGTTTATGTTGTACAGACACAGTATGATTCACAGGTTTATGCAAGAAGCAGCATATTTATGAATGCAAATGTAATCTATTTGTTTGTTTATTTATTTATTCGTTCATTTATTTATTTATTTATTTATTTATTTATGTATTTATTAGTATCTGTTTACTAGGAAAGTCCAATTTGGCAACACGTAACCTCTTTTCAAGTGAGGCCCCAGGATAAAAGCTCTGGATACATTAGTCATAAGTAAAAAAAGTATATACAAACAGTAGCTACAGTAACATTTGTTTACACATGATGGTATACATTTCTAGGTCATCTTACTTTTGGTAACAATATAAATAAGCAGTATTACTACAAGAAAATCACATAATTACATGTTGTATTACTGTATTAATGTTTCTAAAGTTCTACAGTCTGAGAGTATGAATGAAAAAGCACAGCGTGAATGTTCACAGAGACAGTGACAAAAAAATTTCCTGTAGGAAGTTTCCGGACCATTCCTGAAATGCTAACTGTTCTGATAGCATTAGCAAGTGTAATGCAAAGAATACATTAATTAGCACCTCTGTGCTAGTTATGAAACAGAGCAGTCAAGATACTGTTAATATTTTACAGAGTTATTCTAATTTGTTTACTGGCCTAGAGTGTCTGTCAGGGGAATACCATGTTAAGATTTCTTCTGAAGCAGTACTAGCTGTTCATGACTCAGCAGGACTTTCTATACTTCTAAGAGGAAGAAATGAATAAGAGTTGAAGTGTATGAAAAGTCTGGGTGTCATTAGCATGCTGAACTGACTGGATTATTAGTGCATTCAGCTTCCCATCTTACTTCCTATGCTTCTGGAATTGCTGAATGCTATCCTGACCCTTTTCCCACTCTTAAGACGTTTCCTGTACTTCCACTCATTTTTCTCTTCCATTTTTGCTATTTCTCGACCTTTTTTTCTGTGTCTTTCACTTCATCCGTTATGCAGTTTCTTTAATGTTTTCCCCATTTCTTACCTGGTCCATTTACCCCTCTCTGATGTTTCTGTTCTTCTTCACTGCCTTAATGTCCCTCCTGACTGCTTCTGCTACGTTCATCACTTCTTCCTCTACACTTCCCCTCTCATTTTGTTTGCCTTTATTATCTATCATTCTTGATATTTTTCTTACGTGTCCCTTTCTGCTATACTCCTTATATATTCTTCTAATCCTTCATTCTGTTTCCTGGCAGTTTGCTATTCTCTGTTCCTACTTCCTATTTCCACACTAACAACATCTTCATTTTGTTACCTTTTTGTACTCCATCTCAGTTTAAAGGCATAATCATCCCAATGTGCCTTTCCAGACTATCAATGCAATTCATAGAGGCTGTGAAGAATCCTATCCCATCCTATCCCTACTAAATACTCATCATCATCCCAGATTCTCCATGAGTATCTCGCTACTGTTATCTTCCTAAACTGTCTCCTCATCTCTGCTACTAACTCATGTTCTCTCCCTCACTCTCTGCACCAGCACTTGAAATGCTTAATCCTCTCCTTCCTCACACAATTAATTTTTGGCGTAAATAATACATCTGAGAATGTTACCATAGCATTGAGCCCTTGCTCTGTTCTACCACTCCTTGGTGCTCACCTCAGTGTCTTCTAATATTGTGTACTAGAGCTGCTTACCCTGTCTTTATATACTCACTCTCCTAATCACCTCTTCTGCTTGACTGCTTCCTTCTGAAAAGGATGACCAAACTAGTTAAGTTTTCAAGACACATGCAATCTACACACACAGGCCACACTCTAAACTGTAGCAAAAAAAGTAAATGTTTGTTTCCAGAAAGCAGAAGAATTATTGCAAGTGTCACAAAGCAAGTGGAAAGTATACTTCAATAAAAGCTGCCCACAGAAGAGATACTGCAGTACAGGTCCCAAATGAAGTAACTGCAGATTTATTTCTCCTAAACAAGATAAATATCTGCAGATTTAGTTTTCTCCCCTCCACTCGAGTGCTCCTCTTCTCTGCAGATATCCTCTGGTTTGTCTTTTGCCTTGTCACTACTGGTTCTGTTTTCCCACATCAGCTATCAATGCTGCCTCTCAATGTTCTTCCATCCTGGTTTCCTATTGCTGATGATATCATTTTTCCTGGATACATCCTTCTCATCCATCTTTACTTCCTGCGTATTATCAATTTCTTTGCTTCTAACTGCCATCTTTCTGTCTGGTGTGCTACTTGGCTGTACATTCCTGACTAGTTTTGCCTATGTCCCCCTTTTAACTGCCTGCCCACTTCCTACTCTTCCACCTCATATTGTCTCCTGGCCCTTGATGGTCCATCTGTCATAGCCTATCTGTGCTTTACCACCTGACCGGCTAACCATTACTATGTTTAGCTGTCATATTTCTTCTGATGCTTTCTGTTGCCCTGCAGACACCAATCATGTATGAGCTAAACCCCTGCCACTCCACCTGAGTATCTCTCCAATATCTTTTCCTTCCCTCTTCTCCAGCTTCTGTTGCACCCTTCCTCCAGTCTCTTATCTGTTTATTCTGTTTCTCTGTTTGTCTCCTTTTTTTTTAATTTCAAAGAAGAGAAACTGAGGCCTTGTGCAAACTTTAAAATGATCTTTTATTGAGTCGAATTTGGATGGTGGGATACCCCACTGCTTCTGGACATAGCATTTTCTGAGAAAATAAACTGTTACTCCCTATTAGGCCTACTTGAGTCAGTGCACCATATTCTTTATTATTTAGTGTAATATTCACATCTCCTGAAATTAACTGGCTATATTGGGTACCAGGGAATCAATAACTCTCCTAAACATTTCCACCATTTCCAAGCTACAGTTTCTGCTCTTTCCTGCAGTTTTGTTTCTTCTAGTTACTTTCCCTGGCTCCTTTAAATTTCCTATTATGCACACTCTACAATGCCTGAGTGGGATATTGTTCATAGGTTCATAGGTAGGTACTAGGCTATTGGCCCAAGGGCCTACTTAAGCCTAGCCAACAAGGTTCCCTGGCTTATGCCACCCAAGAAAGTTATTTTCCTGTGCCACTGTCGAGCAGAGACACAGAAGTGATCCCCGGGGTGTATTTTCTATTTCCCATCCACTCATCAAGAATTTTCTTGAAGAGTGCTAATGAAGAACTTTGCTTGACATAGATGGGTAGCCTGTTCCAGAGTATGGGAAATCTCTGGGACAGGAATCTATCCCTCCAGCATGTTCTGTTTATTGTGGTGACAAGGTTTAGGTCCCTAGAGCGTGTAGCTCAGAGGGATTTGGATTTCTTTAGGTGCAGCATGCCCAACAGCTTTGGGTTTGACATAGCTTTATATGTTAGGCAGAGATCAACATCATGTATTGTGTCAAAAGCATCATCTAGGTGTAGTAGGCAGGTAATGCGTGCCATCTTGACATTATCTATTCCTTTGATGACTCTTTCGAACAGTTCCCTTGGTTAAATAAGCATGACATGCCTTTGATGACTGGGATGGGTCTGGTGTTTGGAGCTTTCCTATGTCCTTATTGATTAATTCATTTCAGAAGTCTTTCCATGGCTTTACAAATGAGGCTGGTCACACTTATGGGTTGGTATTTACCTGAGTTGGTGGATTATCCTCCCTTGTGCAGGAGTATGACTGCTACTTTTCTCTATTTGCTTGGTAAGAAGCCTGAAGGAGGCTGAGGTTGACAGTGTTGTTAGGGGTATAGATAAGTCATACTTCATTTTGCTCATGATACGTCCTTATAGATATTGTCAGGAGCCATAGATGCAGTATTTTTGTCTTTTGACAGAGCTTCCAAGACTTGGTCCTGCATGATAGCTGGATGCATACTGGTTTTGATATTTCTTGTCAGATACTTGGAGGTGATGGGGGGGGGGGGGTGAAGATGGAGGTGAATTTATCAGCCAGCAGGTTTACTATATCTTCAGCCTCAGAATAGGTGTAGTCATTCGCAATTAGCTCAACACACTGCTGCATAATACGTTTGAGATTATGGACATAGCCAAGGAAAACCTTGTGGTTATCCTTGGCCTGGGTGGTCATTTATGCCTCATATGTGACATTGATGGTTTTAATTAGACTCCTGAGCTACTTATTTAATTTAATGATGGGATTTCTAACATGCTGGATGTTGCATTTTTTATTTTTGCCCATAATTTTCTACTTTTTATAAAGCTTATTGATATTGTGGTTATAGCATGTGGGTCTGCTTTTATGGTTCATCCTGCACCTGTTTCTACTGGGTACAGCTGTTTCTGTTTAGTTGTTTACATACTGATATATGTTAGTGGTGTACATTTCTGTGTAATCAGTAGAGATTTCTGGCTGTGAAGTGGATTTGAAACTTGCCAGGGTATCACGCGGAAGTAGGAAGTTTGCCATGGAGAAAGTTATGAAAGTTCCATAGACAGCAAAGATATAGATTTATTTTGAAAGAGACTGCTTTGTGGTCAGACCTGATGAGTGAGGCTGTAACTTAAGGGGTGGAGCATAGTTCCTCCATATTTGTGAGGATGAGGTCAAGGTTGTTGTTTCCCTTAGTTGGTTCTCCGACTAGTTTGGTCCAGAATATTTGTGTTAACAAAGTCCAAGAATATCTGGGCTTGCACACTAGTGATTGTATGTTTCCCAGTCTATAGCTAGGTAGCTGAAGTCGTCCAGGAGATGGTATTTGTTTTAATGCTGAGTGACTGCAGTTTGCATGAGTAGGTGCTATAGTAGGTCAGATTTACAGAGAGTGCCCGTAATCATGAACAAGGTGTTGAATTCTTTAAGCTGGATGGACTGGAAAAGGCTACAACTTCAGATGAAAGTGTTGCCCTTTTTGTTGAAAAGAAAATTAGTTTGTTCATATATGGGTATTCTCATCTATTTCTGATTAATTTATTTTTTACTGTTCTTTCTTCAGTGTAAGGGAACTGCAATTTAATGTTGAAAAATTTAAACAAAATCTGAGAGAGCAATCCAGAGCAAGATGCACAAGAGAGAATTGCTTTGCTTACTATATTCATGTGTTTTACTGCACTTTGCTGAATTATTTTGAATAATTTCAGAGGGGAATAAATCATAATCTATACAGATCTTGTCTGAAATGACTGCATAGTGATACCCTTAATTGTCCTAATTGTTTTCAAGCCTGCATGACTGCAGTACGGCTGAGCACCATCCCAAGCTCTTGACTTAACTTTGACAGTCTGCTGTTGTACTTTTACTGCATGTATCATAAAATAACCTAATCCTATACAAAGATCTGTTTCTCTTACATGCATCTATGAGTCTTGAATCCCTTATTACTTTCTGAGAAGCTTTTTCTGCACTAGCTACTCCACAAAAAAGCTTTACCAGCTGCTGAGCTGTATCAGTAACCTTGGTATGGCAAACAGCTCTTACTTACCAGATATGTATTGAGTCCATTTTAATCATACCAGGTGAAATGAAAAAAAAAATATATCGCAATCCACAATGTGTAAACATTGTTCTAACCATGACCTTAATAATTAAAAATGTGTATATTTGGTGGTATGAAATACATCAAAGGATATTTCCATTGTTTATAAAAATGTAGGAGTGAATATGCAATTTCCCTGTTGGAGCTTTCTTTCCATACTTCTTTGTAAATGATCTCTGCCAAATGGGGCTACTACACTGTCATCAAAATCTTAAATAAATTAAATCAATAAAAAAAGTGATAAATCAATAATAGTTTGTGAGCTTCATGAGCAGGACTGTGTACAGGATAAAGACAAATTATGACCAGCATGAGATAGATTCAGAAAATATATCACATCAATATGCCGATAGCTTACACAGCCGATACTGTGCTTATAGTGTGAGTTACCCCAACACAGCCGATACTGTGCTTATAGTGTGTGTTACTCCAACACAGCTGATACTGTGCTTATAGTGTGGATTACTCCAACACAGCCGATACTGTGCTTATAGTGTGTGTTACTCCAATACAGCTGATACTGTGCTTCTAGTGTGTGTTACTCCAACACAGCCGATACTGTGCTTATAGTGTGTGTTACTCCAACACAGCCGATACTGTGCTTATAGTGTGAGTTACCCCAACACAGCCAATACTGTGCTTATAGTGTGTGTTACTCCAAAACAGCTGATACTGTGCTTATAGTGTGTGTTACTCCAACACAGCCGATACTGTGCTTATAGTGTGTGTTACTCCAACACAGCTGATACTGTGCTTATAGTGTGTGTTACTCCAACACAGCCGATACTGTGCTTATAGTGTGTGTTACTCCAACACAGCTGATACTGTGCTTATAGTGTGTTTTACTCCAACACAGTTGATACTGTGCTTATAGTGTGTGTTACTCCAATACAGCTGATACTGTGCTTATAGTGTGAGTTACCCCAACACAGCCGATACTGTGCTTATAGTGTGTGTTACTCCAACACAGCCGATATTGTGCTTATAGTGTGTGTTACTCGAACACAGCCGATACTGTGCTTATAGTGTGAGTTACCCCAACACAGCCGATACTGTGCTTATAGTGTGTGTTACTCCAACACAGCTGATACTGTGCTTATAGTGTGTGTTACTCCAACACAGCTGATACTGTGCTTATAGTGTGTGTTACTCCAACACAGCTGATACTGTGCTTATAGTGTGTGTTACTCCAACACAGCTGATACTGTGCTTATAGTGTGTGTAACTCCGACACAGCTGATACTGTGCTTATAATGTGAGTTACTCCAACACAGCCGATACTGTGCTTATAGTGTGTGTTACTCCAATACAGCTGATACTGTGCTTCTAGTGTGTGTAACTCCGACACAGCTGATACTGTGCTTATAGTGTGAGTTACTCCAACACAGCTGATACTGTGCTTATAGTGTGTGTTACTCCAATACAGTTGATACTGTGCTTTTAGTGTGTGTTACTCCAACACAGCCAATACTGTGCTTATAGAGTGTGTTACTCCAACACACCCGATACTGTGCTTATAGTGTGTGTTACTCCGACATACCCGATACTGTGCTTATAGTGTGTGTTGCTCCAACACAGCTGATACTGTGCTTATAGTGTGTGTTACTCCAACACAGCCAATACTGTGCTTGTAGTGAGTATTACTCCAACACAGCCGATACTGTGCTTATAGTGTGTATTACTCCAACATAGCCGATACTGTGCTTATAGTGTGTGTTACTCCAACTCAGCTGATACTGTGCTTATAGTGTGTGTTACTCCAACACAGTTGATACTGTGCTTATAGCGTGTGTTACTCCAACACAGCTGATACTGTGCTTATAGTGTGTGTTACTCCAACACAGCCAATACTGTGCTTATAGTGTGTGTTACTCCAACACAGCTGATACTGTGCTTATAGTGTGTGTTATTCCAACAGAGATGATACTGTGCTTATAGTGTATGGTACTCCAACAGAGCTGATACTGTGCTTATAGTGTGTGTTACTCCAACACAACCGCTACTGTGCTTATAGTGTGTGTTACTCCAACAAGCTGATACTGTGCTTATAGTGCGTGTTACTCCAACACAGCTGATACTGTGCTTATAGTGTGTGTTACTCCAACACAGCCGATACTGTGCTTATAGTGTGTGTTACTCCAACACAGCTGATACTGTGCTTATAGTGTGTGTTACTCCAACACAGCCAATACTGTGCTTATAGTGTGTGTTACTCCAACACAGCTGATACTGTGCTTATAGTGTGCGTTACTCCAACAGAGATGATACTGTGCTTATAGTGTGTGTTACTCCAACAGAGCTAATACTGTGCTTATAGTGTGTGTGGTCCAGAAGTGAGAACAGACAAAGAAAAATTTCTTCTGGAGTTGCTGGAAGCAGTTAAGCTGTGAATATAATCATACAATGAATAAATTCAAGACTTGAGAGAATATTATAGCAGGTTTTGATTCATTGTTGAGTGTCAGACACAGAGGCAGAAGTATACATAAGGACAGAATGTGAGGTGACAGAGTCCTAAAAGACATTAGTAAAGAGGTGGAGTACATCTAGCCATGGGAAGAGTCCAGATCTCTCACAGTTCCTAGGTCACAGCCATAGCCCTTATGCTAAAAATAGATAGTTTTGCTAGATTTTATATGGACTGTCATGGTGATAGTGCTGCCATGAAGTCAGATGCCCGCTTAGTGACATGGACCTTCACTGGTATACTCAGGTTTAGCATGACCGTTGATCAGTATGCAAGCAGTGTTGGTAACATTTAAGCAGCCAAAATGTGAATCACCACTGCTTAATTTGAGACTACCTGCATTGTGTCTGCATTGCTGCATAATATCTATTATTAGTTTTTTTTTGCTCCTGAACTCTGATTGAAGGATATCATTTAGGTATAGCTGGGGTAGTATTTCCTCGACTACAGCTTTGATTGGCAGACCAGATCAGCAATCAAAGCTAGGAAACAGTCAGCCTTCATCATTATCAGAGAAGTCTTTTGAAATAAAAGTCATACTATTCTGGGTAAATCAAGTGTTAACTATTACTGGTGGGTACGCAGCAGTATATCTGCATGACACCACAATTTCATCTTCCACTGGAGAAGGCTTGTCTCATCCAAATGAAATGCTAAGCAAGATGCAAAGGGATTATTTTACTGTTACAGCAGAGAAGTACCAGTTAGCCATGGCTGATGTTGCCAGTCAAGCTTATGTAAGAAAGCAGAAAACACTTTAGCCAAACCAGGTAAATGATCAGGAGATTGCACTGGCAATTCATATGTCATGGCTTAACAGGCCTGCCTGGAGAATCAATAGGCTTTGAAAATATCATTCATTATCTAAACAATGTATTTCTTAAGTCTAACTTGATGTCAGAAGTGTGGCTTTTCAGCTTGGCATTTGTGTACAAAAACAGTAATGTGTTTTAAACTTAGATACATTTGAGGCAGGAGGAACTAGACTGTTTACTGTGCAAACATGAAGCTGTTGAGTACAAAACACAGTTATTATCTAGTTAATACACAGCTGTATGTACGTTTCTGGCACCTGAACAACTAAAATACTGTGAGAAGGGTTCTGGTATGAGGTTTCCTGACAGCTACAGGAGTTTCTTTTGGTTCCAGTACAAAGTCAAGTCAACACAGGCATATTCAGAGCTCGAAAGTCAAACTAATTATTATTATATATATATATATATATATATATATATATATATATATATATAGCTGTTTAGGAGGACATTACATCCACAGATGAATGACTGATCAAATACAAGTATTTTAAAAGAGCTAAGCAATGAGAAAATGGTCCATGTCAATGAATAATTTGAGTGATAATGGCAGACAATGCAAAAATACAGAGGAAAGTAACTACATAGAGTTCAAAACAACTGATGTAGAAAGGTGTGTCATAACACACACTAACCTTTGTTCAAGGGTTTGTGTAAAGGATAACATGTCAGTATGGCTGTTTGCTATTTATAAGAAAGCAGCAGAAAATACTAAAGCGGCTGGTTTGGCATAGTGCAAGAAGGCATATGGGACTTATGCCTTCTTTGCCATCATTATAGATGTAGTGTACTACAGGAACGCTGAGGAGGTTTCTGCAGTGTTAAAAGGGTTAATGGTACAGACTAATATTATGTCACACAGCAATCTATGGAAAGCACAAAAGGACCCCAGCCTCTGTTCTAACAGAACAATGTCCTATTTTATTTGAATATATAAATGGCAAAAAGGAAGTCGAATGAACCAATAAACCTCAAGGAGCATCTGTTTCCTGGACCCTCCTTCATGAACGGATGTTGTGATTTTACTGAATGAGCGTTCTCATTGAACAAGTGATTGATGATCGTGCATTTTGCCAAAGAGGAATGTTTTTCAGCATACTTTTTCTTGTGTGACACAGAGACAGTCCTGTGGTATTTATTGGAAGTTTTTTTCTGTTGTCAAGTACATGTGCATGTTGGTTTATTAGTCAGGATAGCAACTGTTAGTGTAGACCATTGTCACTGCAGCTAAAGATATGGTAGCAGTAGCCCAACTGATGGCTATGCCAAGGTCAGTTTCACCATTAAAACAGATGGTCAGAGAAGTGGACACAAAGGCATGCCCACCAGGAATGGGACTGAGCTGACTGAGCCAGGTCCTTTCAGTTTACCTAATAGTAGAACTGCTGAAAGCCTTCATAGATATAAAAGATACAGAGTATCAGGGATATAAAAGGTTAAAAAAAAACATTACTTGTCAGAGCAGGTATTACCTCAGAGACATAAGCTCAATCATTTCATAGCTGTTTTCATAATAAAATAGCAAGATCAGAATTGTGTAACATAAAGCAGATAAACAATTTATAGTGAAATTCTGAGTGGAGTGGATAGCCACCTGGTGGCATCAACATTGGTTCTAGGTGATGGTCACTGCTGATGCTTCACCTTGACTCCATGCACAAAATGGGAAAAAAAGTTTGATGCCAAAGCCAATTCTGAGGGGCAACATTATAAAAAGAAAATGGTAGAGATATCAGCCACTGAAAAAGTTTAATTATTTACCTATTTCTTTAAGAAAGTGGGTATGTCAGATTGACCATAAGGATGCTGAAAGCTTTGTCATAGTGGTAGAAGTTTTGTTATGCCATGAAACTATGTATGTGTGGTCTAGTACTGTAGAGTAACACATGTCAAATGTTGGTAACAAAGAAAAGTATCTGTTATAGACATAGTCTTTTTAAATGTGGAAGGGCAGGGGGGGGGTCACAGAGTTACATTTTATAACAGTATTAGTATCACTGGTACACCTTTGAAAACTGTAACCTCTGAAAAGCATGCTACTAATGAGTTATGTGTAACGAATGCAATAAATTATTAGAATAGATGAGTTTTCATTCTGTTACTGTGCTACTGCAGAGTTATTCAAGTGCAGTATAGTAGCTTGTGGTAGAGAGAGACACAAGGATTGCTTGATTCAGGCAGTATTGTTATAATGATAAAGGCATAGTATATATGTAAAAAGAAAACCCTTACTAACAAATCAGTTGGACAGTATGCCTTCATGGAGATAAGAAAACAGTATCCCAATACCTAGCTAGAAATACATAATGGGATTGTAGATAAATATTTCCCCGCTTTAAAGATGTGTGCAAATAATGGGAAGAAGAAAGTGATCTTTATGATAAACCTTAGTGTGGGGGTGGGGGGCCATGAAGTGAATAAGCCTACAGCTATACCTCTGACAGACTTGGAAAAAGAGAGTGAGGGATCCAGTCACCAGACATATCAATCAGAGTGTACAAATCCAACAAAGATCAAGGCATAGTATTAGAAAGCCCTAGGGGTGCAATCAAAAAAGTGGTTAAGGTTATATAGAGGGAAGAGTTGCTCAAGTGGTGTACAGGGATAAAGCCCTAACTATGCCCAGCTGACACAGGCTCAGTTAGTGTCTTGGTTAACTGATGGAGCAGGAGGGAGGGATGGGCATGCCCGTTCTGGGGGAGGGCACTTGCTGGTGATGTTCCCTAAAGTAGAGGTGTGGTCCTAAGAGGGAAGTTGCCCTAAGATGAAACAAGTGAGTATTGGGGTGGGAAAGGCAAAAGTGGGTAGGGCATATAAAATAATAAAAACATAAACTCACTGGACAGAAACACAGACAACTAAAGCCCAGGGATTCCCTTAAAATCCCTGACTCACCACAGCAACACCACAGCAAATCTGGGGGAGGTTAGGAGAATGTTGGTAGACACATCATCGATATGGGGCACTGGGGCTCCACCAGTATCAATGAGAACCTACACCTTTGAAAGAGATATGTCAGCATATACCTATGATAGAGCAGACTACAAGGGTAGAATGTGTAGAAGGAAAAAACTCAGATAATAAAATATCACAGCCTGAAAGTTTTGCAAAGCAGAAAGTAGAGGTATCATTGCAGTTGAAAGTAACACAGAGCATAGAATATCAGTGAATAGCAAAACTGAAGAGAAGGGACCACTCAATGAAACAGTGTATTCTAAGGGAATGAAGTTATGAGGAATGGAATTTGCACAGCCTGAGCAGAATTCTAAACTTCCTATCCAACTAAAACAGAATTTGAAGTAGCAAGTGAGTGTTGAGAAGGAAAACTTACCAGTAACAACATGTTTACCAGTGCATTGAAAGAGGAAGAAGTAGATCTATGCAGATGTCTAAACCCACTTCTGTCATTGAATGGCAGAAAAATCCAGTAAGGGAAAACTTTACATAACTGGTATCTATAAGTAAGGAAAAATATGTAACTGAAAACAAAATGAGCTCTGATGCATCTTTTCTACAGGAAAGCAAACTAGAGAAGAAAAATAAAGTGATAAGGTGGTGTTCAATCATTCTGAAATAGAAGGAAAGCAATATAAGGGAGAGAAAAGGGAGAATGAAAATGTAAATGTATACTGAAAGACAAAACAACTTTGAACAGAGTTCTAGTTATACACCCGCTGAACAAAATAGAGGACTACAAGAGCTGTAAGCAAAAAATATTTATTTGCATCAGATTAATAAATAAAGGGAACAAGAAACACTAACTAAGGCAGAGATAGCGACTGACAATAAAGAATGCTGGTATCAATTGCCTTTTCTAGGAGAAGAGCTGGCGACTGAGTTCTATTGCCTGTATTGATGGAACAGACTGAATTTGAATCAGCTTCTGAGATGGTTGGACTCTAGGTAAGCCAGATAAATTTGAAAAAGGGAAAGTGGGAAGATAAGCCTCACTAACCTGTGTCCAGCCGACACAAGCATCCTCCAAAAGGGCCTCATAGAAACAGACAACTGGTGCCAGAGCCATGGCCTCAAGCTAAATTCCAAAAAGTGTATAGTCATCCCCTTTGGCAAAAACAAAGTGCCCACAAATTACCACATAGGTGGTAATCCATTAAGTACAGAAGAAGTAATTAGGGACCTGGGGACCCAAGTTGATAGCAATCTCTCATTTGACAACCACGTGGCCAAAGTGGTTAGAAAAACATTTTATATAGCCCACCTAATCATGAAGGGATTCACATCTAGATCAGGGGAGGTCATCGTGCCTCTTTACTCATCCCTCATCAGGCCCATAATTGAGTACAATGCCCCTTTTGGGATGTACCTTACCAGACACCTGCAGCAACTGGAAAGACCCCAAAAGTACCTCACCAAGAGGATCAAAGGGCTCAAACAGATGCCATATGCTGCCCGGTTAAAGAAACTCCAGCTCTATTCAGTGGCATACTGCCTGTTCAGAGGCGATTTGTGCCTGACGTATAAAGCCATGTCCAACCCGGAATTAATGGACATGCTGCACCTCAGAAAATCCAAATCCCATTGAGCTACGTGCTCGAGACTTGAACCTCAGCACTGAAATAAATAGGACATGCTGGAGGGACAGATTCATAACCCAGAGGCTCCCTTCACTCTGGAATAAAATCCCAGTCCAGGTTAGGCAGAGTCCCTCACTGACTCTCTTCAAGAGGAATCTTGATGAGTGGATGGGAGATCGTAGGTTTACCCCGGGTATCACTTCTGTGTCACTGTTAGACAGAGGCACAGTATACTAACCTCGAAAAAGGGCATAGCAAAATAAATTTAAAATGGGTGGCAAAAGCCAAACACATTCTGGCTAGGCTTATAAATGCCCTAGGGCAGATAGCCTAGTATGAACCTATGAACCTATGAACCTATAATACTCTGAGTATATCAAGGGAAAATATAGCTAGAGGTGTAGGGGAAAAAAGCTGACCAAGATATTCTTACTTATAACCCATATTTTAGATGATTTATTGTACAGAGTAAATAAGGTTAGTGAGGCCGAAGCATGCTGACTGTTTGTACCCAAATATGTTCAGAAATCTAGTGATGAAGGACACTTAGGAATGGCTAAGACTAAAGCAGGATTTTACCAAGGTTTTAGAAGCTGATAATTTCTATGCTAGATGCCCTGAATGCAGACCCCACATCAATGTTTTAAAAATCCTTTGATTCCAATGCCTGACACAGAAGTGCCATTTGAACATATCGCTATGGACATTATTGAACCATTGGTGAAATTCAGCAGTGGGTTTTTATATGTTAGTTGTTCTGGGCTGTGCAACTAAGTCCCCCAAAGTCACCTCACTATGTAAGGCTAATGCTTAAGCTATAGCTAGGAAGCTAGTCTTATTATCTTCCAGAATAGCAAATATCCAAGGAACTACTCATTGACCAGTTGTCTCTTTTTATTTCTAGAATAATGTACAAACTGTACTAATACTTTAATGTCAACTAAACCTCAGAACACCATCCCCAAACCATCATGTTAGTGCTGAAAAACATTTTTAAACACCTTTATTGAATTAGCACTTGTGATATAGGTAAACATGCAATACATAAAAGTAATCAAACCATATTAACAAATTCACATTTATAAACATTATAATTCACATCTATTGTTATATATCATATTAGCTAAGTAGCATTATATAAATAATTTCTTTCTTTCTCTTAAATCTTATCCCTCCTCCAAAACATATTTGCTGCATGTATTATTGCCACAGTTTCCATTTATCTATATAATTTACTGCTACCCTTGTCTAAAGATCCCACTTCCTGTTATTTTATCTCTATTGCAATTTTCACTACTTCATTTATAGTTGGTTTAGAGTTAGATTTCCAGTTTATAATAATTTATTTTTTGGCAGCCACCGTAATTAAACTTATAGGTTCATAAATTAGAACTAGGCTAACTACCCTTGTGGGCCATTTTAAGTCTAGCCAATTATCCCATGTGAAAATAAAACCCTGCACCTTGTGTTTGTAAGGCAAATATCTTAACCATTATGCCAACCACCTAAATAATATGTTAGCTGGATTCAAACCCTTAATCATATGTGCTCTTTATCTAAACTCACTGCACTTACACCTTGTAATACAGAATGTGACTTGATCTTGTATCTCAGCTCAAAAAAATAATTTCCTTAGTTACACTCATTTGCTCGACCAGTATTCCTGACAGGGTACTCTGTAGGGGAATTTTTAAAGTCTGCCAATTCACTACACTCCTAAAACATATTTTCCCAGTTACCTCTTTCTTCCCCAGCACACCTCCAACATTTACCATCTGCCTGACAAAAAATTCTTTGGAGTCTTTTTGGGATATAAAAGTATCTATTCAAACATTAACAGGCAAAAATCCTAAATCTTCTAGATATTATTGC
Source organism: Protopterus annectens (assembly GCF_019279795.1). NCBI lineage: Eukaryota > Metazoa > Chordata > Ceratodontiformes > Protopteridae > Protopterus > Protopterus annectens. Next base: position 828,570,031 of record NC_056737.1, on the reverse strand, counting down.
ATATTTGGAGCTATACACATGTCCTCCCATTGTTTCTCTCTTCCTAACCTTTTCTGACCTCTTCTGATTGATTCCTATGGTTATCGTGCAGTATTTTATATGCTCTCCTAATTATCCATTTTTAACAGCAGCTTCTGTTCTAGATTCATTTAAAAAACTCAACCAGTTAATGTCTTTCATTTATGTTTCTTCTATCCCTTTCTCTTTATCTATACTCTGATCTCAATCCCTGGTAGAGAAGGCAATCCCTAACCTGCAATCCAAATGTCTTCTTCAACTCTTCACATTCTGTTACCTTTCATTCTCTTACTCCAGTAAATTCCTGCCACCTCTTGTCTCTTCTATTAGGGGGTCTATTCTCTGTACCTCTAATTTCAGTTATTCCTGGCTGTGGAGTCTTTTATCTCCATTTTCATGCTGCCTTAGTTCTTAATATACATTCTATTACTTTATGAATATACTATTCTGTACTACTGTTATTATTCTCCTTAAGGATCTGCTTCCAAAATCTTATTATTTTCTTAGTTTTTGAATTACCTCTTACTTCATCATCATCCCTTTCCACTTTGAATTGTAGCTTGCTGCTTGTTGCTGTTTAGCTCAGAAATATCCTTTCAAATCAGGTAATCCTAAACCTCCTTGTTCTATTGGGAGGATCATCTTATACCATTTGATTCTTGCCCTCTTTCCCACACAAATAAAATCCTTTAACTTTTTATTAGTTACTGTCTACAACTTCTCCTCTGGTTTATAAAATTATGCCTGACCTGTGTATAAAACTAAAAGGATTTAAAAATTTTTTTCTTCTTGTATCTTGCTATACACAACCATAAGCTAGAGCAAGATGGAATAAAACAGTGTAGGCTGAGATGTGAAATTAATGCAGTGTGTTATGAATTGTGTACCCGGCTTATGGCTAGTCATGTGGAAAATTATCTTTGTGATATTAATGAAAAACTTAAATCATATGAACAGGAGATAGTTGATCGTAAAAAAAAAACAAAACAAAATTAAAGTGAGATCTCTGTGACTACAAGCAAGGGTGAGCCTTTTCTTGGAAGACCAGTCATCCATCAGATCGTACAGCTGTATGATGATGCAATTCGAAGGAAGGTTATAAGCAGAAGTCAGTCTCATTTATTTCATCTGAAGGCATGGGTTTTTCTACGGATCTGGAGAGCGATGATCATTCTTTTCTATCTTTGCCCAAGAGTCATTTCAGCACTAACAGAGATTTCAGAACATTGATGCTGAGACACAGCCCATTTTTAATGAAAGAAAACTGGGAAGGAATAACTTCAAGACTGGTAATACAACCTCTAGAGGAACAATATCAGTACAAACATGGCAAATGGTAATAATTTTATTAATGAATCCTCTTTAGTTTTCAGGTTGTGATTTGTCTGACATTCAAGTAGCGGTTTTAAACTGTGATCTCAAAATTTATGTCTACTGTTGTTCTCAGACTGCATATTTTAAAGTGTGAAGTTTTTAGGCTGGTTCATAAATTAAAATTGTTGAATTTCTTTAATAGTTCTGATGATATTAATAGTACGATTAATACTGAGTCAGATGATGAAAGTTTTCATTCTTGTTGCTCAGACCAGGGTGAATGTTCTGAAGTTAATGCTTATTGCTCACCGAATACAGGGAATGTCACTTTTAAAAGTATTTTCTTGCCAACTTTTAAACATGAGGGCATTAAGCAGTTTTCTAGTATGTTAAAATATGCCATTAAGACAGCTTATAGTGAATTTCTGCATCATAGACATACAATTCAGTATAATCTGATAAATAATGAATGGGAGGAATTGCTATGAATTTCTAAGCAGAAAAAAATGGTTATTAAACTATCTGATAAAAGAAATAAGATACTTGGGATCAACAGTTCAGAGTAATGGTGAATGTGAAAGAGAGGTGAAGAAGAGAGTACAGGCAGGGTGGAATGGGTGGAGAAGAGTGTCAGGAGTGATTTGTGACATATGGGTACTAGTAAGAGTGAAAGGGAAGGTCTACAAGACAGTAGTAAGACCAGCTATGTTATATGGGTTGGAGACAGTGGCATTGACAAAAAGGCAGGAGTCAGAGCTGGATGTGGCAGAGTTAAAGATGTTAAGATTTGCATTTGGTGTGACTAGGATGGATAGGATTAGGAATCAGTATATTAGAGGGTCAGCTCATATTGGACAGTTTGGAGACAAAGCAAGAGAGATGAGATTGAGTTGGCTTGGACATGTGCTGAGGAGGGATGATGGGTATATTGGGAAAAAGATGCTAAGGATGGAGCTGCCAGGTAAGAGGAAAAGAGGAAAGCCTAAGATAAGGTTTATGGACGTGATGAGAGAGGACATGCAGGCGGTTGGTGTGACACAGCAAGATGCAGAGGATAGGAAGAAATGGAAAGAGATGATCCACTGTGGTGACCCCTAATGGGAAAAGCCGAAAGATGATGATGATGTTTTTGATATTTATAAGGCAGCAATGGATAAATATGATGATTTGTTAAACAAGGGATATAGATTGAGATATTTCTCCAAGATGGATGTGGAGAAAAAATTGAAAATGCCTGATTGTAAACTTGGTTATCTTTACTGTCTTCCTAAGATACATAAAAATATTTTAACCCCCACCCCCACCCCGGGATGACCTGTTGTTTCTGCTTGTAAATCCTTTTTGTATAATTTAGATCTTTTCCTTCATGAATTTATTTATTCATATGTTTTGAAACGTCCTTCTTTTATTAAAGACACTAAGGATTTTTTGGATAAAATTTCTGATGTGGAAGGGACTCAGAATACGTTTTTTGTTACATTGGATGTTAAGAGCCTTTAAACTAATATTAGACACAATGTGGGTATTGAAGCTATATATTTCTTGTTTGGGGACACCTCATTATCTAATCACATTATTGAGTTTTTTCATTTTTGCTTAACAAATTATTTTTTGTTTGATGAATTTATTTATCATCAGTTACAGGGCACTGCGATGGGTGCTTCTTTTGCCCTGATGTATACAAACGTAGTAATGGGTTTATTTGAAACTGAGCATATGTTTCATCATTGTTTCTTTAATCAATGTTGTATTAGATATTTTTGATACATTAATTATTTAATTTCTGTGTGTAGGCGTGGCATTAAGTCCATGATTTTTTTTATTTTTTACAGATTAAGCAATTTGTTTTTTCATTTGAGGGTTTACAATATGGTAGAATTATTTCTTTTTTTGGATGTTAATTTATTTATTGAGGTGAATAGACAGTTAAGAACTTCTGTATATAGAACATTCGATGCTGGGGGTTAGTTCCTTTTTGGATGGAGCTGTTACCCTCCACATTTACTTTCTGCTCTTCCATACAGTGAATTTGTGAGACTGAGAAGGTTCTGTAACAATGAGTTGGATTTCAAGCAGAAAGTGAGTAGGACTTCAGCAATGTTTATTTCCAGGGGTTATAATAGAAATTTAGTGGAAGATGCCATGAATAAAGTTATTAATGGGAATGTAATTTTAGACAGTGCTGTCTGTAACAGACAAACATTGCAGCTTAGGAACAGAAGTTTTTTAAATATTTTTTAATGTGGATATAAATAGCAAAATAATTTTTATTTTGTGACTAATTTTAATGTTTTTTAGTGAACGAGTTGTCTCTTTGGTTAGATACTATTGAGGTTTCTTGTTGAAATATGAGGACTTTTCGAGTATTTTGTTTAATGTGCCTTATATTTCTTATAAACATGGTAGGAACTTGAAGGATTTTTAGTTCATAATTTTTTTTATATATATATCCCATTGCACATTATGTTTAACACTGGTTGCTTTGGGCACATTTCCATGTGACAATTGTTATTGTTAAGTCTTTTCATAGAATTAATTATATGAGCTATCATGTGGTGGATAAGTATGACTGCAACACTGAAGGTGTTATTTATGCTTTAAAGTGTCCATGCAATCTTTTTATATTGGTGAGAGCAAGAGGAAGTTTAAGCTGAGGCTGCAGGAATATATTAGATATATTAAGCAAAACAAAATGGAAAGTCCTGTAGCACAGCAGTTTAGTAAATATCATAATTCAGATCCTGCAGATTTAAAAGCTACTATTCCTGAGAAAGTATGTTCTAAAGATATCACTGATATGTTTTTTAAAAACAAATTATTATTTAAATAATCTATATTTATTTTGAAGTTTAATACACTGTTCCCCTCTGGTCTGAACAATGAATGTGACTGGAGAGTTCTTATTTAATTGTAGTGATTTTAATAGGTTAATTGTGTTATTATTTAATTGGTACCATTTATCTGGTTATATATGGAATGATGTTACTTTGTGATTTTACTTCTTGAAGGACATTTTGGCTGAGGCGCTAGAGTGGGTTATTAAAGCCTGTTTTTCTTTTCACTGTCCTAGTGGCTCTTTAGTCTTTCCTTTTTATCTACATCTGTGAGAACATTCACATTCCAAGATAATATGGAAAGTGTCACCATTATGGTAAGAAGTCATTATTTCCACCTATTATATATCTATCTGTATATGTATGTGTGTGTATATATATATATATATATATATATATATATATATATATATATATATATATATATATATCAGCTTTTTTAAAATGTGTATTTCCAGATTTTGTGATACATGCAGCCATTAATGTTTATCAGATAAATCCTTTATACATTTTTTTCTTAACATCAGCATTGGAACCTATGTCACATTTTAAATGAGTTTTTGTTTTAATAAAACCTCTCAAAGAAAAAAAAAACAAACACACCTGCAGAACACCCCATGACCTGTTAACTTAATACAAACACACATAACTATGTGCATCCTCACATAATGAAGTTTAACCCTCCTAATATGATCATTTTTGCCAAATAGCTGGTAACGCAGGCTCTAATTAACATGAAAGTGGGGTTATCCATGCTAAGATACATGTTATTGTATATGCTTCTACTTACACTAATTGGTGTCTGTACTTTTTTATCATTACTCCCCTTCCTCAGATGAAACAATTGAACCTTGCAGTAATTTTAAGAGGCTAAATAACATCTTATACCTAGAGAAAGATTGGACAATTCAAAAACTATACCTAATAGGCAGGTTCGGGCTGGAATAGCCAAACTGAAATTCAGCTGCAGAGACATATGTCTGTCACAGATTCACTGCAGGCATAGACAAGCATGCAACAGCATGCCTACAGATTCAATAGTGTGGGGAAAGGGGAAGTAATAAATGTAGTGCTTGGTGTAAATACAGTACATGCTTATATAAGTACATCATGTAGAAGTGTGTTACAGCATAGAGGAAATCCTGCATGCTGCTGTAGTCACACTTATGAACCAGTATGTGTTTTAGGCAATGTTTTCTAGACACTGCATAACTGTAATGGCTCCGACACACCATTAATAAAAGCATTGCCCATTGTATTTTCACTGCTGCTGACATATCCATTAGGCATACTGCTGCTGCTGATGCCTGCCATACTGCCTAATGTCCCTTAGTAACTTGGGGGCCAAGGACATTATTTCCCTCCAGTGCACTTGAATGTTGAATCTCTGGGCATGGTTCTGCATGCTTCTCTGTGCCCACAGTGAATTTGCAACAGCTGTACGTCTCTGCAGCTGAATTTCACTTCAGTCATGTGACCCCAACAAATGTACTTTACAGAAATGTCTTGCCACCTAGCAGCCTGAGCCCAAATGGGCTACAGGCATTTAAAGTATGGCATTGGCTTGGCTTAACCCACCACAATGCAGATGGCCTAAAAAGAACATATATAGACCATCCAGTAGTCATGAAACTGATGTTTACAAGCTGAGGGTAGGGCAGTTGTAGCATATTGTGGCAGATCTCACTAAATAAAGTGTCCAAATAAATGTAAACAGTATAAATGGTGCTGCATTTTGTGTGTAGTGTGTATAAATAGACCTGCTATTGTAAATAAGAAATATTTTTTAAGAACCGTGGGGGTCTTTTGCTGTATTAGCCAGGGAATGGTTGCTTTTACTTTAAATGAGACTGTTGTTTTACGAGCAGAGATACATTTTAGTGTATTATTTAGAGCAGGTTTGCATAATAAAGTAATTAATATTGCATACATGGAAGGCAAAAGTAAGTCCTTCTTGAAGAGAGAGGAGTGGCCTTAGGTCAACTGGTGCCCTAGGCAAAAGGGCTCCACAGCGCCCCCTACCACCCCACCCGGTGCCCCCATCCTGGTCTGCATACATTAAATAAATACTGGAAAAGCGCCCCTGCTAGAGTGGCGCCTTAGGTGGCCGCCTAGTTGGCCTATGCCTAAGGCCACCTATGAGATTTGGTGTCTGGTGTAGTAGTTCAGGAAAAGAGATAGCTGAGTGAATGAAGGCCTGGAACTAGACACAGGAGGAAGATGGAATTTGTGTTATAAGACTCTAGATGTATAGTGCTATTGAGGTGTTCAGAGGGAGACATATTGAAAGAGACTGTATCCCAGATGTATAGGACTATATTAAAGATTTCTTGCTGTGAACTTTTGTTAAGCCATGATAATTTTGTTTTGGGAAGAATCTACATTTTCCTGTATTTGTAAGACTGGTGGCCTCTTCTATCTTAACTGGGTGGGATGACTGGCCATTCAACCACCTGCAGCCATATATAAGACAGAATAATGAAATATCACTCAAATGCTCTAAGGAATCTGTGCCACCTTAAAAGAACATATTAAATGTACATCAACATTGTTCATCTAGTTTTATCTGCCAGAAACCTTGGTTTGTATCCAATACTAAAAATATTTTAACAGTTGACATTCTTGAGACCACTTCTTCAACAGTAAGCAGTGGATATTGCTCTATTTTGGTCAGATTTTATGGATCAGTATAAATATGAATCCTACCAATTACAAATCTGCTTTTCTTTACAACAATGACTATACTATCCATCTATTATTTTTCATTGATTTTTGTCTATGATTGCTCATTAATAAAATGTAATCTCTTCATATGCTTCAGATCCAATGTGCTAACTTAGCCATTGATGCTAATAGTATTTTTACAGCAGCATGCAGAGACATGGGAAGGGTGGAGTGGGGGGTACCTATCCAGGTATCAACTTTTAGGGGGTGTCGATCAGCACATTAACAATAAAAATAAATTCACACTTTAAAATATGTCATTAAGTGACTGTGATCATGATATCATAATGACAGTTTTATAAATTGTCAAACTCTTCTTTTTTCAAAGATAGCAAAGAGTTATTAGGTTGCTATCAGTGTAGCAACCTAATAACTCATTGCTACATTTTTTTGTTTCTCTTTTCGGCTTTCCCAGTTAGGGGTCGCCACAGAGGAACTCCGGTCCACTAATGATTGGCAGTCGCTTTTTATGGTGCAGAGTTGCCAGCCCGATGCACAACCTTCAGCGAAGGCACGCCCATTTATGCATGTCTTTCGGAGGCCACTCGAATGCGGGGAGGACATGCAGACTCCACACAGAAGGCACTCCAGCCGAGAATCGAACAGGAGAACCTCTTACTGTGCGGTAACAACGCTACTGCTGTACCACTGCGGATTACCAACTCATTGCTACATTAATGAAAACAATTTGACAGAATATAAGCTATTAAGCAAGTGTGATAACTTATATATAGCATGGGTGTGGTGCCAAATTGATGTGTTTCCCAGAGTGCCAAAGTCTCTTGCTATATCCCTGGAAACTTATATCACTGACATAGCATAAAATGCTGTAAATAAGTCAGATTAGTCTTGCAGGATATTATTATTATACTTCCACATAGTATCTAAAATGCCATTCTGATTGTTTGACTATTTTTGCATGGATACAGTCCCTGTGAACTCAGTTTACCATCTGTAGCATCTCCTAAGTCACATGAATCAGATTATTAGGAACATTTATTTACTTCTTTAAGTGCTACTTTTTGAAAAATCAATGTATATACTTTATTCTTGTATTCATCCCTCAGCAGCTTCTGATGTAATGGTACCAACCAGTGACCAGAATGTGGTAATGTATACACATTTTTCTCTTCACTGTGTTCCAGTCTCAGTTGTTTTAAAATAATTGCTGGCAAAATATTGCAGTCTGTACCTGTGTCTAGTTTAATTTCTAGATTATGTCCATTAGTTTTCCATATTTTTGGCCAACAGTGTGACCTGCACTGTTTCCTGGGTGCCTTAAATGTATTTTTAAACTTTACCATATCAACTGATTTGATGTCAAGTCCCAATAAATAGTTCTGTTTAACAACATGGAAAATTCTGAATACACTTGTTTTTCTATTTACTCATTCTGGAGAAATGTCCTTTTTAGCACAGGTTTGCAAGCTTTATTAAATACAGGGCAACATTTCCTCTCGTGATTATAGCCACACCTACTGCCTGAGTACGAGTTAAAACTGCAAGAGCACTTGTCTGTCCTCTATTCTTTTTATAGCCATTCTTTTTGCAACATATGCTGAGGTAATTACTCATTTTCGCCTTGTTATTTGACTTGTGCATTATTTGTGCACACCTTTTTTCCTATATTTATTTTTTTTTAAATTGTGTGCTAGGAATTTCACTTATTCTGTATACCTCCACAGTTTTTGATAAGGTCATGCTTTTTTTTTTAAGCTGGACTGTTGTTTCATTATTTCTTATACCACAAAATATTCTATTGCTTTTTAATGAATCATGCAATTCACCAAATTCTGCAGTTTTTGTGGGACTTCCTATACTTGAAAGAATAAAAATCCAGTAAACGGCATTCTTTCTGGACTAGCAATAATTGCTGATTTCCTGCCTGTATGCTGCTATTTGTATTTCTTTTCATTAAAAAGTAAAAGAGTTAAATGCTGTTGTGACTTCTTCCCCAGTGACATACAGGAATACAATATACTACCTCTTGGCTAATCTATTTGCAGTGTGGAATAAATAAAATATCTGGGGCCATATATTCCAGTGTTTTTACCAAATTTCCTTCTTGCAAGAGAATTCCTGGTGTTTCACATTTGAGCTATAATTTCACTCAGAATGCATACATTTATAGTTCTAAACACAAATTCTTAAAAGTAAATACATGTTTTCTCTTCTGCAGATATACACTTCTGGCTAGTTTTGATACCATGCCATGTTAGGAGGCTTACTTCATAACACAGAGATACAAAAATGTGCTGTAGACTTATTAGGGTGTATAGTCATACTAATTTCTCTAGAGCTTCTGTGTAACATATGACATACAAATCACTTCATATAGATCATTAGCATTCATGCCACACAGAACACATGAAACAAAAGTGATCTGACAATATTTGAGACATTGGCCATCATGGAAAGTGGTATGAGGGAATCTGCCTTAAACACATGCACTCACTCAGCAACACAAATGTGGGAGGGTAGGAGGGGATCTTTTCTAGACATGAGCAGTCCCATAACATTTCAGCTGGCTGGAGGAAGTTGGGGTTTACCCATTACAGGAGCACTGTCTTAAAATTACAAATATAAGTGAGGGAGGATGTGTACCTTAAACATTAGAATAATCTTACATTTACAATTTGGTAGAAGGGAGTCACTCTAGCCTATGTACAATAATTATCTTAGAGTTACATCATGGATAGTTAGAGTGGGGTCTACCATTGATTCAAGCATGATGCTTTAATGACATCTGGAAAAGAGGCTGGGGGAAATTTAGATTTAGAAAGTGCTGGGGTAGCAGGCTCATGTGCTGCTTGTGTGACACTTTGTTAACAGGATCTTACTATGCATTTTGATTGGAGGAGTTAGCCAAAGGGTGTAGCAGTGCCTTGCCCTATGCAACCATGGGAAAACATTTATTTTTTCATTGAGTAGTACTTGTCCCAGTTTTTGGTGGGTCTGTGTTGAGCTAACTACACTACACAAAAAAGTAGTTTTTCAAAAACCCTAGGTTAGATCATCAGCTGTAAGAGTGGTAAGGTAGAGAGCTGTTCTTTTCCTTTTAGAATGATGATTTTTGGATTACGTATATCAGAACATTCCCACTGCCAAAATGATGACTCCTATTCAAATGTTTACCTATAAAATTATAAATGGCCGAGATGGTAAGGAAAGAAAAAGAAGGAAGAAATGAAGTCTCAGTAATCTAAAAAACACTACTGAAGGATTATTAAGCTGCTCATATACTTCTTATACCACCTCCTCCCACTTACTGAAACCTGCAATTTATCCTGTGTGATGATGTGAGGTATTGCTAGCTATACCAGGAGAGATAGGGCAGTGGATGTGTAACATATTTCAATAGAGCTAGCTGGAGTTTTGTAAAGAACTATATGTCATTTGTATGTCAAATTGATTTGTACAGATGATCATGTTGAAAAATGCATTTGTAAAGCTGCTTGTGTTAAAAATGTACCAACAGTGTGTCCTGCTGGACAGAAAAAGAAACACACTTGTTGTACATCAGAGTTTATTATAACTACTGAAATTAATATTGTAACAGAGAATACTGGAAGAGAAGAGGTTAAGCTCAGCTCCAGCTAACTTTGAAAAATAGTATGAAATTAAACTACCATAAAGATTTTATCTAACAGTTTTGATTGCAGCCAGAGATGAAATGTCTGTGCTAGAGAATGGTTTATTAGCTCCTGTAGGAAGAGTGGAGGTATATTATTGTTTTATGACTTCCAGAAGCTGCAACAGATCTTAGCAAAACTCTATGTGTATGTATTATTCACACATATGTGGAGGTTCTGGGTCAGTTGCTAGGAAAGGGGGTAGTATGGGAACCAGAAGTCAGATGATCAGATGTATGTGATGTCACTCTGTAGTTCTGGGCAAAATATGTTTTAATACTGGATGAGACTGAAGTCACAGAGCAGTCTATTTTTGTAACCTGACAAAGAAGGACCCCTCACCTACTTCATCTTGCATTGCTCTAGTAAGTGACCAGAGAATAGTAATCCTTTAGATCAGTCAGGAAAATATAGTGAGATTAGTTAAGTACTGTTTTTTCTGTATCTGTATGAATCTATTCATCTGTGTTATTTCAATATTTCCTGTAACTGAAACTCTGGTGTTTATTGTAAAGATATTTAGTATTTTCATGCTATTGTATTATTTATTATCAAATATATTTAACATTTCATTGTGGCTGGTCCTTTAGAGAATAATTTAACCTTTGAGAGTACTCATATCTATTTGGTGTCTCTGTGGCCACTCCTGAAAGCCTTACTGCATTGGTCAAACAGTATCATTTGTATTAATATTAATTTCACTCAGTATAATTGAGAACCCTTGTAAGAGCCTTAGAGTAGCTGGTTTTGGAGTGTCTGGTGGTATTGTAACTACCTTATAGTCTGGGCAGAAGGGGTCATACCTAATAAATCTATGCCAGCCTTTCCCAGGTGTGTGTGTGAAAATCAAACCTCAAAAAGTGTGTGTGTGTTACCTGCTTGTAGCAGGGACACAGAACGATAGTTTCACAGAGACAGTGCTGGAGGACTTGGCTTGGACACTCGACTGAGGACTTAACTCTACAGCTATGCCAGTGGGGAGTCTCACTGGGGCCCTGGAGAGTGACAGAGAAATCCAGACCCTGGAATGAGTGTGTTCCCTGTGTGCTCTTAAGGGAAATTGTGCTTTATACAGAGAGCTGCATCCAGAAATACTGTGTGTATCTATTTTTGTTCCAAGTGAGCATCCCTCTTCACTGTCAGTGGAGAAGATTCAGGCTCCTTGGTTACTGGCCCACAGTGAGGAAGTCACATCCTGAAAAATACAAAAAAGAAATGTACAGTCCCAAGATCTTACACCATCTCATTCCCCTTGATAAAATGAACAGCTTATCTTGTTATCATATTCTGAAATGGCATTACTCAGATACTTAGATGTTCTCACAACTAGTATAACTACAATATAATGCCCAATTCACCGATATATAATTCAGATATATAATTCAGTGATGCTGAAAGGTTTGAAAATAGTATATCTCAGAGCATTTTCAAGAAGAGTTACTGCAGATGATGATTTAACATTTTCTAATGTGCAGCAATCTCATAATTACTTAGGACAGTGTCTTAGTCTAGGGTTACTACAACCAGAGCTTTCTTCATGGGGCCTCCGTCTCCCCCCCCAAAAAAATCTGATTTTTTAATTGGAATTGCCTGTTTAATAATCATGTTTATGATGGCAAAGTGAATGAGAGCAAGCAGGTTTATAACTGGTTGTCATGTTTTTTCATTATAGAAGTTTGTGCCTCACCCTGAAGGGAAAACACTGTTCTGAAAACTAAAATAACAGTGACTAAGATTTCCTCCTGTATTCAACTGGACATATAAGAGAATTTAAGTACCTTTTATCTGCACTTTTTTCAAATAATACAGCATTTTAATTGATTTATTTGTGTTGCATTGAATATTAACTGAACTGGAAGTTTTTACTCTGTTTTTTTAGTTAGTGCTTGCTAGATTTTATTGCCTATTAGAATTCCTGCATAGACAGTAATTGCAGTTGGGGGTAGTCTCATTCATTGATATTCTGTTACTGCCTATTTAAGTGGCACATTTTGGAATATTTTCTGCTTAAAACCTGAGTTTTGGCCGGCTAAGATCTAGCTATATTCAACTGGGCATATAAGAGAATTTAAGTACCTTTTATCTGCACTTTTTTTTAAATAATACAGCATTTTAATTGATTTACTTGTGTTGCATTGAATATTAACTGAACTGGAAGTTTTGACTCTGTTTTTTCAGTTAGTTCCCCACCCGCCCTCCCTGGTTTTGTTTTGGTGTTAATCTTGGTGGCTTTGAAACTGCCCACCCCTCTTGTAAATTTGTGTTTGCATACTCCTTCTGGGCCCATCTCATTTGCTTACTCAACTGAGTGCAGTGAGATCATATTCTGATTTCAGGCATGCCTACTGTGTACAAAGAGAGAAACTTATTCACACTCCACCAGGGGCAGCAATATCCTAGACCTGGTCATTACTAACATGGGCAACCGGTGTTCCACACCAGAGGTCAATTCCTCGTTGGTCAGATCTGACCACAAGCTAATCACCCTAGACATACACATCCCACCCCCACCCTCAATTAGGGAAACCACCATAAAAAACTTCTCCAAAGCCAACTTCACAATTCTTAAGACAGAAGTGGCAAACTTCAAGACACCCATGCAGACGGACAATAGAGGTACGACTGCTGAATCCTACACAAATGCACTTTATAAGCACTTACACGAGTGCATGGATCATGTTATCCCTAATAGAACCAAGGTGCTATCCTCCAAAAAAAGAAAGCCAATCTGGTGGTCCTCTGCCATAAACAAACTCTACAACAGAAGAAAGAAACTGTTGCAAAAAAGAGTAAAATCCCATGACTGGAGGAACTCCCTGGTCAACCTCAGTAAGAAGCTGAGATCCCTCATAAAATCCTCCAAAGCTAGTTATGAAAATAAAATTGCCACTGACTCTAAAGACAACCACAAAGCATTCTATAGCTATGTTAAGAATCTCAGTGGCAACACTCAGATCTCCTCTGAGTTACAGCATAATGGCACTAAATATATAGAACCAACTGATATTGCCAACATCCTGGCAGATAGGCTCAGTGCTAACTTTATCCCCCTCTCACCTCCCTAGAGAGCCCATCTCTATACCGGAAGAATGCAAAGTTCCTGTAATCATGGCTGCACAGGTAAAAAACACACTCTCCAAAGCCAAGAACACAGCATCCATGGGACCTGACAATATCCCAGGCTGCGTTCTACACGAACTACAGAATGAACTGGCACCCTACCTAAGTACCATGTTCAATCATAGCCTCACCTCAGACTTTATGCCACTGATTGGAGCACCACGACAGTTATCCTACTCCACAAAGGGGGAGCCATGACGGACTCCGGGAACTACTGCCCCATTAGCCTGATGAGCCTGGTCTGCAAGGCCATGGAACGTATCATCATGGAACTCATAAACAAAGACATTGGTAATCGCCAAACTCTGGACCCTGCCCAGTTCGGGTTTGTAAAGGCAGATCATGTCTTCTAAACCTGATTGACTTCTTTGAAGCAGTCACCAAAGCCATAGATAAGGGTAAGGTGGTTCACACAGCTTATCTAGATCTCGCCAAGGCTTTCAACACCATCTCCCACTCTGGAATTATAGATAAGCTCACTAAACTAGGTATAAATCCCTATGTCACAAGATGGGATGCCAACTGGATCACGGACGGAACCCACACTATGAAAGTAGCAGACTCCAAATCCGACTTCAGACAAGTGACAAGTGGAGTACCACAGGGTTCAGTCCTGGGTCCTCTCCTGTTTGGTATCTACTTCTCTGAAGTACAGGCTAACACAGAAGGTCATTGGCTAACAAAGTTTGCAGATGACTGCAAACTAGGAGCCATTACCGAAACTCATAACGATGTGGACATACTACAAAAGGGCCTCACTGAGACAGATGCCTGGTGTCAAAGCCATGGCCTGAAGCTCAATTCCAAAAAGTGTATTGTCATCCCCTTTGGTAAAAACTCTGTACCCATGAACTACCACATAAGTGGTAGTCTACTTAACGCCGAAATTGTGATAAGAGACCTTGGGACACAGGTGGACAGTAGTCTCTCCTTTGATAATCACATCGCCACAGTGGTCAAGAAATCCTTCTACGTGGCTCACTTCATCACAAAAAGTTTCTCATCCAGAAAAAAAGAGGTCATTGTTCCCCTCTACTCATCACTCATTAGACCCATTATAGAGTACAATGCCCCTTTTGGTATGTACCTCACAAGACATCTACAACAACTGGAAAGGCCACAGAAATACCTCACAAACAGGATTACTGGCCTCAAATACATGCCCTATGCAGACTGTCTCAAAAAACTCCAGCTTTACTCCGTCACATATCGCTTACTCAGAGGCGATCTCTGCCTAACATACAAAGCTATGTCAAACCCAGAGCTGTTGGACATGCTCCACTTCAGGGGCGGCTCGTGGCATCGGACTGTCAGACTGCAGCCCCCTCAGCTAGACAGCTGAGTAGTTGTTGAAGAAGTTTATTTTGTTTTTAATGTAAAAAAAATATATCTTTTTTTCTACTTTAAATTTCGAGTCCGCGACTCGAAAGTACGCGCATGCGCATTGCGCACTTCAATCACAACAGCATTTTTTTTTTTTTTTTTTTTAAATTCTTGCTGCAATGTTTTCACTGCAGCCCGGAGGAGCAAAGAAGGCATCATTGTGATGCCCAGAACCTCCCAGAAGTCTATGCGGTTGAGACACAAACCGCATAGATATGGAAGGGGCTCGGACTGCGACGTCCGCAGGCACGTCATGACGTGCTTGCTGGGCAAATGCTGCTGATTGGTTGTCGCTCTCTTTCCGGGATTTATGTGCTGGGAAAAGAGCGAGAATCAGTCAGTCAGTTTTCGGCGTTGGACCTGATCATATTTTGACCTATTGTATTTACTGCTCACCCACGTGGACTCTGAGTTGGTCCGGCTCCTGCTTTGGTGTTGCAAATAATTTCCCCCCAACGTACGCTGACCAAGTGGTTTATCTTTTTCCCCTTACCGAGTAGAACGACCTCAGTTTGCTCAGCATCCCCATGGCAGATCAGGAATGGGATTGGTTTCAGAGAGAGGAGCTGATTGGGCAGATTAGCGACATCAGAGTGCAGAATCTACAAGGTAAAACAAATTTGGAAGTATGGTTCTTATTAAGAACGCATGCAATGCAGTGACCTGAAAGTTTACTTTGGCAAACTGTTGTTAAGGTATTTATTCTATGCAGAGGCACCTAGGTCTTCATTACTTTGTATGATCATGTAATAAAATGCAGAGGTCAGCATTACGGTTCAAGAACTTAACTCCTGTGTTTATGTTCTGTTTGTTTTGTAAACTGTATTGTGGTATGTGCACTTTGAAATGCTGGACGCGATTTCCGTGATGGACGGATGTTTGGAATTTGTATTTTTAACTTATTTTGATTGGGGAACAAGACATTGCTGTACATAGCAGTTCTTTATGAATGGACTTCAGTTGTAGTGTGTCAACGAAAGCCTCCTGTAACTGACCTGTTGCAGTAACACGCCAATTACACTGCTAGCTTGCAGTAATTGTATGGTCGCCCTTAAGTTGTTTTTTTTTTTTAATTTGGAACAACCTTTATAATATTGCAAGTTGAAGATATTCCCATCGTATTCAAAGAAGCAGTGGCTTGTGGTAGTACAGTGAGCCTTTGTTCATTTAAGTGTATTTACAGTGGGACGTGTTATGCACAGAGATCTAAATGTTGGAAAATAAGAGCAGAAATTCAGCCATGAAATAAATAAATATCAAAGATGTTAGTTATACCTGTCTTCTATAGGTAAGCATAAAGACTATCTGCAAATCTGTTCTTTGAAACCTTGCTTTACAGGAGAACTATGGTTACATGTAAGAAGTATTCAAACACTATTGTGGTGAAAACCAATGTTTTTTTAAATAATTAGTGTCAAAATAAACTTAAAAAAAAGGTACAAAGTGCAAAGAGGTTCGTTGCCAGAAAGGTAACAGTGCATTCTTGTAAAACTAGAAACAAATTAGGGAACGATTAGGGGACGAAAGTGAAGCCAGAGAAAGTGTAAATAGACTACATAATGTAGTTTTGTGGATTTATAAAAACAGGTTACAGACAACTATGCTATATTTTGTCAACTTCTGTGGGTACTTTGCTTGTTGTTCTTGAAGGCAAACAGTGACCTGTTATTCCCTTTCCAACATTTATTAAATGTAAAGAAGTAAGATGTCATTTCTGAAAAAGAAGAGATACAGCTTTTTAGTTGTTGTAGTGTCAGTTATTTGTTTTGTAAATAGACACAAAATTCAACCATTGAAGCAGAATGGGTTTAGAAAACAGGTTATGTGCAAACTTTGGTTGAAGGTGACATTTTCCTAATATTAATTTTGAAACTGTACTTTTGTTCTAAAGATATAGCCCTAGAGCTTGCAGCACTGTTATACAATGAACACATAATGCAGCCATAAATCATGTTGTTTATCCAATATAAACTAACATAGCGGATTATGATCCTGTTGGATGATCATAACCTGTTTATTTTGTGCTTGAGAGTTAAATCTTAGCATCCATGTCAAGAAACATAATTTGGGGTTATAATATGAGAGCTGATCACAATTCTTTAGTGAATGGAGCTTTATCTGATCCATGTACTACTAGTTACAGGGAAAATTGCAAAGTGTTTTGATGGCTTTCAAAGTCATAAAACAGTTAGGATATGCCATATGTCATATTTATGTTTAACTTTTATGCCTGTCAACTGTCCTGATTTTTATAGAATGTCCAGATTATTGCTTCATATTTCTGGTTTGTTACTCATAAAAATCTGTTTTTGGACAAAGCACTGAAGATCGAAGTCACTAAATAATGAAATATATTGAAGATTCAGAGTTTGTATCATTCAGAAAATATGTGCTAACACAAATCCTGTTCTAGCAACTTTCTAATATAAATGGAACTTAGGGACATGCTACCAATATGGACATCAAGCAGAAACAAAACTTTTGTTCAGCTGCTGTCATTTGCTGATCACTACAGGTAGATTTTATTGTTGACTGCTAGACCCAATTTTAATAACTTTAGCAAGGGGTACCTAACAATTATTAAGGTCAGGAGGGACATGTGCCATTCAGGCACTTAACTAGTTTGCCTTTTTCTGAATATCAGAGCTTACTCAGCATAAACAATATGCATTGCATGGAGTGTGCTGAGTCAGCACACTCCATGCAGTGCATATTGTTTATGCACACTTACATCTCTCCTTCATGCTATATCATGTGTCTTTGGAGAGTAATAGAAATCATAGGTTGTAAGATTACATAAGTATCAAGGGATCTAAATATCTAATGTTCAGAAATCCAGTATGACCTGATGTGCTCAAGACCACAGCTTCTCAGGTGCACCACAGCCTCCAGACCACAGCTTCTCCTCAGGTGCAGAAATGGAGTATGAAGTACTGTTTGCAGTATACCGCAGAGGTAAGTGTTCAAACCAATGTGTGTATGTAACAATGTGTGCTGTGTAGACTATTCAGCATGCGCCATACTGACTGAGCATTTATTTCATGTAAATAAGTATGATCCCATTGCACCATAGCCACACCCCGTCTTGTTGGCCACACCCTGTCTTTTTGGCCACACCCCGTCTTGTTGGCCACACCCATCCAGCTGTCTCCTGCAGCCCCCCTTTGATTTGAAGTCACCAGCCACCACTGCTCCACTTAAATCCCAATCCCTCTGAGCTACACGGTCTAGGGACCTAAACCTCATCACCACATTAAACAGAACATGATGGAGGGATAGATTCCTGTCCTAGAGACTTCCCATACTCTGGAACAGACTACCTATCTATGTCAAACAGAGCTCCTCATTAGCACTCTTCAAGAAAAATCTTGATGACTGGATGGGAAATAGGAAATTCACCCCAGGGATCACTTCTGTGGCTCTGTTCGACAGGGGCACAGGAAAATAATCTTCTTGAGTGGTGAAAGCCAGGGTACCTTTTTGGCTAGGCTTATATAGGCCCTGGGGCTAATAGCCTAGTACCTACCTATGAACCTATGAACCTCCCCTACTATTTGCATATGGAAGGAAGATACATTTATTTTCTAGTCTTTCCACAATAACCAGTGACAGAAGCAGTAGCAAATGTTACGATTCTATTATTCATCCATTTTTAGCCTCCTATGATAAGTAAATAGACAATGTAGCCTTGTCTCACTCAGCCTCTACTCTTGCAGCTGTTACACTGAATAGTATTATGAAACATGTCACAAGTCAAGAAAGAAAAAATAAGTATCCTGACCTTATTTCAAGTTTAGTAAACAGTAACCTAATCAAATTAAGTAAAAAAAAAACACAGCAGGAAATCTTGGTGAAATTAAGTACCCACCCTGTAACGGAAAATAAACTTACACACACACACACACACACACACACACACACACACACACACACACACACACACACACACACACACACACACACACAAAATGTAATCATTCTTTTTGTAATAATTTCCACAATACAATTACATCAACAGAAACAGCTGAAGCTACTGGCAAGGACTGCTTTTCTGCTAACAGGCATAGTCAAGTGACAAGTTTCCCATGTATTCTGCATAACTGAGATATGCTCAAATTAACCCTTCCCTAACCCAAGCTGTTGTCATTCAGTGAGTTATGTGTCACATTTCCAGCCTTTCTCTTTGATATTAAACCTGTAGACAGAAGCAACTGTATTGCTTCACCGAAACTTCTGCAGCATTCTAGGTATCGGGACAATCATTTTGTAATGACTTCAAGCAAGATAAGTTGTGGCATGCAGTGGTGTGAAAAATCCAATAGGCAATGAAAAGACAATAAAGACTTCCCTGTGTATGTGTGTGTGTCTCTCTCTCCTCCCCTTCCTCTGGTTAAAGTAAACACACTTTCACAATTCCTGCAAACAATGGATCATTCAGCAGAAGAGGAAGTTCATGCGTGACCTGTTTTGTGCTGGCTTGGGCAGTATTTAATTTTTCTGTTTGGTTATTTTTTTATTATTTGCAGAGTAATTCCAGGGTTTTTCAAACTCTACTGTCTTTTGTCTCCCTGCAGAACTCCTACTTAACATTTTTTTGCTTTCTTGTTTGACTTTTTGACTAAACTAATATATTACCAAACAGCTCACCCCTTGTCATTTCAAATATTACTCCACTGGTTTGCTTTACAAGAATTTCCCTCAGGGACACACAAACTCCTACATTGTCTCTCTCTCTCAGAGGTGGCTTGCTCTGCTTTTTGCTTTCACTGGCTTGCCACTACTGAAAGTTGATTAAGTTCACTCCTCTCTCTCTCTCTCTCTCTCTAGAAATCTTGTAACTTCTCTAAATTATACAGAAGTATCATCTGATTTATGTTCTTTGACAGATACCTGCTACTGACCAGTGTTAAAATGCAATACATCTTTGAAAATACAGTTTAAATGATCATGACCATAGAAAACAACACGATTAAAGTAGAGACTCATAGATTTCTTAACCGAAAAAAAATAGGGCAGTTCCAAAGTCCTTAGTACATCATACCTCTCAACCTTTTAGCACAAAAAATCTGAACAAAGCCTAAAATAATGGGCGTAAGGGGTGGGAACAAAAGTCCAAAATTAGGGACAGATTTTAAATATTGTACTTGTAAACCTAGAAAAATGTTAGAATAACAGGATTTGTGCTACCATGCATTTTGTGAAGGCTACGAAGTCTGAAACTCAAATGCATGCTGTTATTAATGTCTTTAATCCTCAGTGATTTGCCACAATGAAAACCACGCATTTTATGAGGAACAGACCAAAAATATAAGGCAAAAATCTGAACATTCAGTGAAAATCTGGCCAATTGAGAGGTACATGCTTTGAACTCTTGGGAAATCGTGCTGTTGACAGAATGGGTCTTCCATTAAGAGTACTTACTGTCGGCTGTCATTTTATATAAGTTTTACAAAACAGTGGTGAGATAGAGATCTGGTAAACATTTGCAAAGGGCTTATCAATTTATGTGGAAAACAGGATTACCAGTATTTATTTCTGTGTTGAATTATAGGTGCCTTTTTGTTGTGTGTCATAAAGCAACCCTTCTCCATATATACTTTTGCATTTTAAGGACCTCAACATACTCAGCATAAAAAAATGTGCTTATATACTTAATTACTATCAGTATATAAATTACAAAAATTTCATCTGTTAGTAATGTGTCCAGACCAGCTTCTGTCACTGTAGCCATCAAATATTCCATCTTCACAGGACGATTTTAATGGGCCTGTAGAGGAATAGTATTCTCCTGTTGTCACCTCTTAAGTGTCCTGCTGGACGGTTAGTCACCTGTACATTTTTCTACCGAGTTAGAAAGAAAATGAAAAAGGGTGGATTCATTTACTAGTATGGTTTTGCAGGGGCATGGTATTTGCCAGTACCTGAACTCAATCATGCTACTGAATTTTCCTCCCTTGTGTAGGATGTAAACTATATATACAGTTTGTGGTTTACCGAGGATATGTTTTTGGGGGAGATGTCTGATTCTTTGTTAACATTTGTCTGTTACTAAGGCTTACCTTTTAAAAAGTAAGAAATTCCCATCCCCTAATCTCAGGACCACAATGAAACTTGCCAGCAAGGAACTTAAAAAGAATAAAAAGTCTTTTGGCTTTTCCTGGTTAGGGGTCGCCACAGCAGAACTCCGGTCCGCTCATGATTGGCAGTGGATTTTTTATGGTGCCAAGTTGCCAGCCCGATGCCCAGCCTTCAAAGAAGGCATGCCCATTTATGCACACACCTACCTGGATGTCTTTAATGTCACTCGACCATGGGGAGGACATGCAGACTCCACACAGAAGGCACTCCAGCCAAGAGTCGAACGGGAGAACCTCTTGCTGTGAGGCAACAACGTTAACCACTGCACCACCGCGGTCTGTATGAACTTAAAAAGAATACTGTTGGAAAATGTTAAGCAGGGTGCAAGTCTAAAGTTGCTACAGATACAAGATGAAACTAGAAATTGTTCTTTAGTTATATCAGGAAATTAAAGAATAACATCCAACAATACACTGAGCTCATCTGCAATGATAGCACATATTTCCAGTCCCAAAAATCTAAGCAAAATGTTATCAGAAAAAATGTAGTGCTAATTTTATTTTACCCCACCTATCCACATTATCCCTGAAGATTTAGTATCCCCTCAAAATCACCATGGAACAAGTCTTACAATCTTATGGTTGGAGGCTGGTATAATGTTAAGGTGCTTACCTTAAAGACAAAAGGTGCAGGGTTTGATTCTTACATGGGGTAATTGGCTAGGTTTAAAATGGTCCATAAAGGCAGTTAGCCTAGTACTAATCTAGGAAGACTATCTATAATCCATGTCAAAGACTAAACATAATACTGCCATTAGACCAGACAATGTACCAGGCTGCATTCTCATCAGAGCCGAGTATACACTATCTGAGCATCTACTTAAATTGTTCAGTCTCAGCCTATCCGCAAATTTGTGCCTGATTCCTGGAGAACAGCCACCGTAACTCCTCTACATAAGGGTGGCCCCTATACAGGTCCAGGTAGTTATACATCCATCAGTCGCACCAGCCTTGTATGCAAACTTATGGAAAATACCATAGCAGAACTAATTTTTTGCAGACACAGGCAACTTAACTAGTTCTCAATCAGTCTGATTTTGTAAGGAGCAGGTCCTGTTCCCCGAACTTAATAAACTTCCTTGAAAAGGTTACAGAGGCTGTGAACAGTAATCAGTCAGTGCACACTGCCTATACTTTGCTGGCAAGGGCTTGTCACACTATCCCCATGTTGGTATTGTTAAAAAATCAGATGAAGTTAATTTAAATCCATATATTATTTGCTGGATTGCAAATTGGCTATCCTATGGATCCCAGGTTGTGAAAGATGCTGGTACACTCTCTGAAACTGTAACTAGTAGGGTACAACAGTGTAGACCCTTTCCTGCTTGGCATCTAGTCTGAAACTCTAGCCCAACACTCTGGAAGTGTGGTTTACCAAATTTGCCAATGAGTGCAGGCTGTGCACTGGTATCTAATCATCCACTGATACTAAACAGATCCACTGATACTAAAGGGCTTGAATGTACACATACCTAGTGTACAGAAAATGTGCTCATGTTAAATACAAAAAAATTGCAGCATAGTAGCACTTGGCAAAAAAGTTGTTCCCACCTCATATTTTATAAATGGTACTCCTCTTTGCATAAACACAGTCACAAGAGACCCAGGTGCTTGTGTGGACAATTCCGTTTCATCTGATTATCGTATTTCTGTGATATTCAGGAAATACTTCTATCTGTCCAAGTTAATTTCCAAAGAAATATCTTTAAGAACTAGGGACGTCATCCTGCCACTTTGGGATCAGATCCATCATGGAATACAGTGCCACCTTTGGTATGTATAAATCAAAACATATTACTCAACTAGAAGGACCACAAATGATACATGTGATACAGTGAGGTTAGGAAATTAACTTTTTTCCACTGTAGTGCGATCTTGGACTTGGTATATTTAATTTATGGGGGTGTGGGGAGCAGAACATGGTGGGTGCTGGGGGGACTTGCCCCCCCCTGCAGAAACATAATAGAAAGTGTGTTTGTTAGTTGTGTTGTTATAGGTGTCAAAGATGTTATTTACATATGCATTGTAGTTTTCAGTGTTATGAAGCACACTTTCAATGTTCTGAGTTTTCAATGTTTTGGGATTTAGATGTTTTGGTTTCAATGTTATGAAATTCAAAGTTATGAAATTTCAATGTTATGAAGTAGACCCCTACAAAGACACACATTAGGTATTCAAAATCGACCCCAAAAAATAAACAAGACTAGCTGGGGAGATAGGCTCCTAACGCAGTATATCCCCACCCTGGAATAAATTGCCACAATAAGTCAAAGTACTACTTTGACTACCTTCAAGGCTAATCTTGATGACTGGATGGGTAGGCGCAAATTTACACCAGGACTGTCATGTATAGGCCTTCTCACTTTGGGAGGTTAGGTCTATTACGTGCTTGAAAATTGGGGCACGATCTTTAAAGTGTGCCTTCTCAAAGGTGTAGATACCTGGGCATCTTAAAGTCCTAGTGATGATTGCTTGCCTAGTATTTTTCCTACATTTCCATTAAGATAAATGGCTGACTATAATGTTTGTCAATAAAGGTGAATGTTTTGGTGTATAAAATGAAAAACATTACATTCTGTTCTTTTTGGGGGATTTTGGAGGTCGATGTATGAGACCAGGAATGTCTTTTTTGGTGGATAATATGTGTGTCTGCTTAACTGAACTGGTGTTTGTTGAAGGAGATGGGAGAATATTACCAGTTAGAGAGTTGTTCCATGGAATTAATCACCTTATGGTTCTTGCTGTGGGCTTAACTAATTGGATTTAGTTTGTTTAATAAGAGATTGGAATAAGTATTATAGCTGGGCTGTAATAGGATAGTACTAGCATGTGGATGGAATTAAGAGGGAGACCCAGGTCTGAATAGAACATGAGCCCCTTCCTTAAAAAAGTGGGCAAAGGCAGCTGACATGCTGTACAGCATCCTGGATTTGGTTGACCCATGAGACTGAGTGATCCTGGAAGAAGACACTTCTTGTATAAAGCTACTCTGTGTAGGTCTAAATCAAGGCTTGATGTTTTCTGTTGTGGGCTATCTAATGCCAAGGGTTATAGGGTAAAAATCTGCTCTTGGTTATGGCAGACCATAATCCCCATTTACTCTTGACATTTTGCGCTCGGGTTGGCTACATTTAGTGATGCATCTTAGCGAATTTTCCCTAGCATACTAGATGATGAGGTTGTTAGAGGCAATGTTAGAGGGTGACTACAGTAGTTACAGTAATGCTACAGGGAAGTGGCAGCATTCCATTTATGACATTACCAACTAAGACATGAAACAGAGATCATTGTGTACAAAGGAGCATGTACAATCAAAGGCTGGACTTTTAATCCTAAAGTAGAGGACTTTATATATAGTAGCCCTGCCAGACTTTCAAAAGAAATGTAATCTGCATGATAAGAACAGAACAATAGAAGGGAGCACCCTACTTGAAGAGATGTGATAAACTAGTATTCCATCAGAAAGTTATTGCTGATAAAAATGTCAGAATACTACAGCTGGGCTTACATATTGCACTATGGCCTGCTGTCTATGAGTAGGCAGAGAGTTTTATTCTAAAATCAGACTTTCTCACTTTTGAGGACTTGGGGGTAAAGCAGTGGATGTTTAAATTGCCATACAAACTTTCATGACGCTAAGATACTAGACCAAGGGGGCTTTAATGCAGACATATTCAGTTGCTTCCATGACCAGCTTGTATCCCCAGTTGTTACACGATTTAACTACATAACAATGAGATACAAACTCCATCAGTCACTCCTGAAGCAGGTTACTGTTATAAAACTAAAACCTTGCCAAAGTCCCAAATTATACATTATTTCTTATTAATGCAGAGGCCAACATTATGGCTTTGATGTAAGGACTAATGCTTGACAGAATGTGAAATAAATGTCTAGTTACTTGGCATTTATTTTTCACTGCCTGGTATGTGAGGAGCTTTTCAGAAGAGGTTCCCAGAATATTATGTTAACTTTTTTAAAAAGTTCTATAAGCTGAATACAATGATTAGGATCAATGAAGCTCCCAAACATACATTTAACCAACATCTGAGAACAAGCAATGTTGCCCAATGACTATAACATTTGGTATTTGGAAGTATGAAATAAGAGGTGAAATATGTATCAGCTTTGCATTCAGACTGCAGAGCAGTCTTTATATTCCTTCAGGATAGATGCATCAGGTATCAAATGGTATGCTTATCTCAGGATAATGATAATTTAGGACATCTGGTCCTCACCTAAAGAAAACAATAATTAACTTGAAAGAGGTGATGGCAGTTGTTTTAGCTCTGGAGTCACTCAAAAAAATCTCTGTATTTAGAACACCCCAAAATCTAAATGTAATGAGGTACATAAATAAACAGGAAAGCACATACCTTTACTGACTTTGCAGACTGCCATGAAGTTGTGAGTAGTAGCCTTGCCCACGAACCTTCATTTACAAGCAATGTTTATCAGGCGCAGAGATGTTCCCATGGACAGTCTCATTTGTCTGTATTATGTAGACCTTAAGTGTTACAGTCTTACTCATACTAGAAACACTCAGACGTAGACCTTTTTGCATCTCCAGAAAAAGCTCAGCTACTCAAATTTTGAACCAGATCTCCATATAGCCCGTTATGAATGGGTCTATATTATAAATTTGAAGTCTGAAAACTTGTAATCTCATATGGTCGACTCCATATGAGCAAAGTTTTCAAACATCGAACTTAAAATATCAACAAAGTAAAAACAAAAAAAAAAACTACCTGAGTGCTCTATGCAGGGGGGGCAAGCCCCTCTGCACCCCCCACCCCCCTGCTACTGAAATATACCAACTCCAAGATTGCACTACATTGAAGTGAAGAGAAGAATTCCCTATGGCAATCTCAGCTGAAACGTTCAATGTTTGAAAACTTCACTCATATGATGTCAATCATATGAGATTCGAAGTTTTCAGACTTCGAACATTTAATATAGACCCTTATGAATGTGGGAAGGTAAACTATTTTATGCATTTTCTCCAGTTCTGCTAATCTAAACAGCCCTAATAAAGACAATAGAAAAATGGATGCAGTTATATCTCACAGCTCCATTTTTTTTCTGGCCAAACATAGTTTTCCCTAGAGATGCTGATATAGTCCCGCCCCTTCTTCTGGGATGATTTATTAATTGAGCCACAAGTCAATGTGATTCATGCATCCTCTGATTTGCTATACCTTGTGGATTGAGAGCTGAGATTATGACTTCTGACACAGATTTGCTTTTCTCTTATGTATGCTCAAATGTTTTGGCATCCCAGAATCCAACATGGTGGTTCAGTGAGCAGGGTTTCTGTCTCACAGCTCCAGGGTCCATCATTCATTCTACACTTCCAGTAACCATCTGTGTGATGTCTGCATGTTCTCCTGGTGTCAGTTTGTGCTTCCACGCCATATACCCACGTCCTCCTACCGTGCAAAATATGCTGGTTAATTTGTTACGATTTTTACTTTTATACTGCGTTTAACCTTCCCATTGTGATGCAGGCTGGGGCTGAAACAAGTCAAAAATCATATCACTCATAATAGAAAAGGCTTTCTGACTGAGGTGTCTGTTCATTTCATTCCTTCATCAGGTACAACTCACTCAGGTATAAAATTACCTCTCATCTTTCTGAGAGTTTTCTTTATAAAGCTGTTCTACTCACTGTTATCACTTTACAGCTTTGCATTATCTGTTTACTTACATGCTTATAGTAGACATGTTTCTCAGAAGAGTTATGCATCGCAAACCTCTTAAAAACCTTTAGTACTTAACTGGGATCTTAACTTTGTCCTAGAAGCTTTGATAACACCTGTTGTGACTGTTCACTCTGTATCTTTAAAGGTTTCTACATTCATAAGCACAGTATGTTTTTTTTCTTCTAGTCTGTCCTTTGTATCTAGTGTCATATCAGAAATTACTTTCATTCAAAAAGTCCAGCTCCTTTTATCTCCCTCCATTGATTGCTTGAAAAAGTTTGCAGTAGATCCATCTTTTGTTCACCTACCTTAAAAGAGGGAAGAATATTAAAAAAATGTTAGCAGTGTTTTGTTTCATGTCAGTGGTTAAGCAAACCATTTCATTTGGACAGCTCAGCGGTTTAGCTAAGTCTCAGAGATTAATTTAGACTCATTTTACTACAGCAGCTGCTATGGCTGCTTTTCTTTTTAGATCTGCTTCTTCCAGTGCAATGTGCAAAATAGCAAACTAGTCTTTTGATTAAAAATGTGATGGGATTTATAAGACCATGGGTGGTTTTGGTACAAAAAGGGTCCAGGGGATATTGAATGGAGCATCCACCCATATTTTCTCTTCATAGCTCAGTATCCTAAGCAACTAGATTTTGAATATAAAAACATTGAAATATTATAGTATCATGTCAGGCATTCACTATAACAGCATATGACTGAAATATACCTGTCTTCATAATAAATTCCCTCCTTTTATCTCAGTGACATAACTGTAATTAGGCTGTGACTAATCCACAATTGACCTAAGTTTGATTAGAGGCCTGGGTGCTGCAGAAACTAGTTGGGGAAAGGATTAAATGAGCAGCAAAAGTTGACACAAACATCTCAGGTAGAAGAATTCAGCCAAAATCTGGGTGTAAGAGCAATACAATGGGGAAAATCAAGTACTATACTTGAGAATTACTAGCAGGCTGGAGCATGCACTTATAAGAAGCTAATGATAGCTGGGCACTGCATTGTGCCTGTTTGCTGATAGGGGGAGAACTGTTAGAAGCATAAGTAAAACTTCCAACCTCCTGCAGGATATGGACACTCTCCATGACAATTGCCTTTCTCTCCTGGTGTCTTCCAGCATCAGGAGCAGAGAGGAATGAATGAACTGAATAGGGACATGACCAAAACAAGTAAGAAACACAACATTTAAACACTGATATCAGAGCAGTCCAAAGTCAAGATACCGCATCAATGGGACCTGATCAAATCCCAGGATGCCTCCTAAACAGTATGAAACATGACCTACCAGCACTGCCAGAACTACTATTTATCTGTACCCCCCACACAGACTTTGTACCATGTGGATGGAGAACTGCAACAGTCATCCCTCTGCACAAGAATGGCCATTCACAGACCCCAGAAACTACAGATGCATTAGCTTGTCTAGTCTCATATGCAAAGCCATAGAATGAATTACCATGGAAATAAACAATGACAAAGGAAATCTTTAGACACTGAATCCAACTCAGTTTGGTTTCTTCAAGGACATAGCATGCCTGCTCAACCTGGTGGACTTCTTCAAGAAGGTCACCAAGGCAATGGATAAGGGCAAAATGGTGCATGTTGCCTACCTTGAGCTGGCCAAGGCATTTGTTGCAACACCCATCTTGGGCATTGTAGAGAAACTCTTGGAATTAGGTATAACCCCTGTGTTACCTGATGGATAGGCAGGTGGCTCTTGGATAGAACCAAAGAAGTTAGTATAGGAGTGTCTACCTCCACAAAGAGGCCAATGACTTGTGGAGTTTTTCAGGGCTCCATGCTGGGTCCACCCCTTTTTGGCATATATTTGTCTGAAGTCAAGGTCAATGTCAAGGGCCTCTGGCTGTCCACAAGCCAGTATATCTGGCACTGAGAAGGTTGTCAAAACTAGCACCACACCTAAAACACCACCCACACCTACACAACACACCCCCACATATGCGGAGGTCCTCAACAAACACATACCCAAACAAGAGACCTCCAAGGCAAAAACATATGCAAACTCCACTGCCCACCATACCACACAGCACACATAGTCCACACACCTGTGTCTCACAGCCACTAAAGCCTACACATAAACCCAACATATTAGTCATAGGAGACTCCATTGTGAGACACACAGATGTGTCCCTCACCAGGCTGGATAAGGAGAAAGTCACGGTTAGTTGTTTATCTGTTGCCAGAATCCGGCATATCACCCATACACTCATGTCTCTCAACAGGTACTGTTATGACTCTGTCATAGTCCATGTTGGCATGAATAACTTGAGATGTACCTCCCTGGACTATATGAAGAGAAACATGATCTTACTGAATATGTATCCCAGGCAGGTATGTTTCTAGCCTTAAGCAGCATTCTACTGTCACTCAAAATGATGCCTCAATACAAAGAGATAATGATTGACTTTAACAATTGGCTTAGTTTCCGGTGTCATTCGAAGGGGATGCGGTACCTGACAGCCTGGGATGACATGACTGACAAACCACATTGCTTTGCCAGAGATGGCCTGCATCTGTCTCCCTTGAGCTTCAGGCTCCTGGCAAAAGCTGTTGCCTCCCCATAGTGCCTGTTTTAGGCAATGCCATGAGGTCAAAACTACCAATATGATAATTTCATCAAAACGTAAATTAAAGGTCATGCTGCTAAACACTAGGAGTCTAAACATAAAATTGCACTTATTGCAAGCATTCTTAACCCTGGAAGATGCTGACATTTGTGCAGTCACAGAAACCTGGTTCAAAGCTGTGGAGAGCACCCCAGCCATACCAGGTTACTCATCATATAATACATTCAGACTCCAAACCATGGGCAGCAAAGCAAAAGGAGGTGGAGTTGCATTATATATAAAAGACATAAATATCTCCAGGCTGGTCAAACAGTATGACACACAAGAGACACTCCAGGTGCAGTTTACAATTGACAAGACCCCTATTCAAATCATAGCTAGCTATAGGTCCCCAACCGTGACTCAAGATGCTCACTCCACCTATCTGGACCTCTTCAAATCTATCAAGATTCAACCCTTTACCCTGATCCTGGGTGACTTTAACTATCCAGCCATAGACTGGAAGAAATACTCATGCCAAAACACAAATGCCCAGAGATTTCTTGATTTCGTCAATGCAAATGCCTTGGACCAGTTGGTTGACACCCCCACATGAGGTGAAAATATCTTGGTATTGAACAACATGAGTAACCACTGCAGCATCCCTACAGTGTCATCATCCATGGTAATATCCGACCACAAAGCCATCACTTTTGAAGTCACCATCTTCCCTGACCCCCCCCCCCCACCCCACCTAGGGTAAAAAAAAAAATTCTCCAAAGCTGATTACAACCTCCTGAGGGAAGATATAAACAGCTTCACAGCCCCCTCCCTCTCCATAGGAACTGGCACATATGTCCAAACCTACACCAAAGTACTTTACGAGCATTTATATAGCTGCATGGAATTAGGAATACCCAACAGGATGAAATCCTCCTCCTCAAGGAAGAGTAAACCTGTCTGGTGGACATCTGCAATAAATAAACTCTATAATAAAAGGAAAAAATAGCTTTCCAGGACCAAGGAGGAGCAGATGCCTAACTGGAAGCAATCTCTCCTTAGCCTGAGCAAGCAAATAAAAGCACTAGTGAAATCATTCAAACCAAACTTCGAGTCCAAACTGACCACATCTACTAAAGACAACCATAAGGCTTTCTTCACATATGTCTGCAATCTCAAAGGAAGCACCCAGATCTGCTCAGAACTGGTGGTCAAGGACACCACATACACAAACGCTATGGATATAGCCAACCTGCTGGCAGACATCCCTCTGTCCCCCCATCAGTAAATCAGGACATCCCCAGCACCTACCCCTCTCCCCTTATCTGTAGGGGGCAAGTCATCACTGCCCTCTCAAAAGCAAAAAATACAGCCTACATGGGACCCGATAACATCCCAGACTGCATCCTACATGAACTCAGGCAGGAACTTGCACACCATTAGGCACCTTATTCAGCCAAAGCCTGAGTACCGGCTTTGTCCCAACCGAGTTTAGGACAGTTACTGTCATCCCTTTGCACAAAGGTGGAGCATCCACCGATCCAGGAAATTATAGCCCCATCAGCCTAACTAGGCTGATCTGCAAGGCCAAGGAGTGGATTATCATGGACCTCATTAACAAAGACATTGGCAACCTCCAAACACTCAATCCCACACAGTTTGGTTACATCAAGGGGAGGTCACGCCTGTTAAATTTGATCGACTTCTTTGAGACAGTCACCAAGGCCATGGATGAGGGGAAGATGGAGCACACCGCCAAACTTGACCTGGCGAAACCTTTTGATGCTATTCCCCACTTCCCCACACAGGTATAATAGATAAACTCTCACAACTAGGCATCAAGCCATATGTTACCAGATGGGTATCAAACTGGCTCAATGATAGAACCCACCTAGTCAAAATATGGGAAGACACCTCAAGCACTAGACCCATAATGAGAGGTGTATCTCAGGGATCAGTCTTGGAGCCTCTGTTGGTTTGGGATATACTTTTCTGAGGTGCAGGCCAAAACCAGTGGGCTATGGCTGACCAAGTTTACAGATTACTGCAAGATGGATGCTGTCATCAATTCCCCTAGTGATATGGACATCCTCCAAGAGGGTCTCACCCAAAGAAATGACTGCTGCCAGAAACATGGCCTCAAACTGAATGCCAAAAAATGCATCATCATCCCTTTTGGGGAGAGTGAAGTCCCCACAAATTATCACATTAATAATAAGGTCCTAAGCATGCAATCTGTTGTGAGAGACTTGGGCACCCAGATTGGTAGCAAACTGACTTTTGACCACCATATTTTCTCCATTGTATGGAAAGCTTTCTACATGGTCCACCTCATTAGTAAAGGTATCTCATCCAGGGACAAGGTAGTCATAACATCCCTGTATTTTTCCCTTATAAGATCCATTATTGAGTACAATGCCCCTTTTGGCATGTACCTCACAAAGCACATCCAGCACCTTGACAGACCACAGAAGTTCCTGACCAGGAGAATCCAGAGCCTCAAACATCTACCTTACACAGATAGGCTAAAGGCCTTGTCCCTCTACTCAGTCTCCTACAGATTCCTCAGAGGTGACCTCTGTCTGGCATACAAAGCAATCTCAGACCCCGCCTTGATGGGACTGCTGCATATCTGCAAGTCAGGCACCACTCAAGTAACCCGCAAGTATGACCTCGGCCTGGTCTGTGACATCAACAGGACTTGTTGGCGGGACAGATTTGTGTCCCAGAGACTCCCTCTTTTGTGGAATAGACTCCCTCTCCACATCAAATAAAGTACCTCATTAACCCTTTTTAAGCACAACCTGGATAACTGGATGGGGAACAGAAAATACACCCCTGGGATTCCACCTGTGTCCCTACTAGACAGTGGCATCAGGTGCTGACTTGTTGGAACATGGGCTAGATTCTTGGCTAGGCTTGTAAGGGGCTCAGGGCCAATAGCCTAGTAACTTCCTGTGATTCTATGATTTCAAACTAGGTGCAGTCATAGAATCCCCCAAGATACACATATACTCCAAGAAGGGCTGCTTTAGACAAATAACTGAAGTCAGATCCACAGTCTGAAACTTAATGCCAAGAAATGCATAATAGTATCCTTTGGGCAGTTGGCAACCCCTGGAAACTACCTCATTGATAACACACCACAAGAGTTGATCCAGTAATCAGGGATTTGCAAAATACATGTAGACAGTAACCTGACCTTTGACCACCATGTGCCTATGGTAGCAAGGAAATCATTCTATGTTACACAACTTATAAGTAAGGGTATAGCATCTAGGTCCAAGGAATAATTGTTCCATTGTATTCAGCCTTTATCAGACCAATCATTGAGTACAATGCCACCTTTGGTATGTAACTGACCAGGCACATGCAACAACTATAATTTCCACAGAGGTTTCTCACAAAAAGGATAGAAGGCATAAACTACATGTCCTGCACAGATCCCCTCAAAGCCCTAGCCATGTACTCAATCTCCTACAGACTGTTAGGGGTTGATCTAAGTCTGGCAAACAAGGCATCCCTGGATCCCAGTCTGATGAACCTTTTGCATATCTGCAAAATATATAGTATCAGAAATAACTGATCTAAGGACTTAAACCTTGCCTGCTACATACATAGGGCATGTTGGATGGACTAGTAGGTTTCTTAGAGAATACCCCTTCTCTGGAACTGGCTTCCCATCCACGTGAAACAGAGTTCTTCCCTATACCAATTCAAGCATAATTTGGACCAGTGGATTGGGAGTCAGAAATGAATTCTTGCTCTGGCACCTATCCAAGCCATAGCCTACATATACCCCTTAGAATAATCTTAAGGTCCTTAAATTGACAGATACTTTTGGGATGCATTGCTAGGTTTAAAAAATGCCCCTGTGGTCATTAGCTTAGTATATACCTATGAACCTGTGAGGAGGGGGAGTGATTGATGGGACAAAGAAAGAAAAATACATAATCCTTTCCTCCATCTTACCTGCTTACTTGCTATACACTAATTGTTTTGTGTGGACTAGTCTTAGTACTATGTTACTGTATTTAAAAAAACTTTGCCTTGTTATAGCTTATTGGAAGTGGCGATGGCAGTGTGGCAGATCAACTTTTTGTTGGGGTAGGTTCTAATGATAGAAAATATGAGACTTGTTTAAGATGAGTGGTTGATAGCTGCAATATTACAGTCAATTTTATCTTGTATTGGTCATCATGAAGTAAAAGGCTGCTCTGAAATAGTTCCTAAGTACCAGAAAACACAGTGAGATGACTGTTTTTAATGCACGTTGAGTAATGTAGAATCTCTGAATTGTTACTATAGTGAACTTTATTGTTTACTACAAATATATGGAAATTTTCTCCAAATAGACGTAAATAAGCTAGGGAGGTGCTACTGTCTAATGCCTTTCTTTGACTTTGTTATGTGAGGTTATATGAAGGCCTTTATTCTTTGGTTAGAAGAAAACTTATTGAAGAGTTATGTTTGCCATTCATTTCAAATCATGCTTGTAGCAGTGAATGGGATAGGCTGTGCCTTTATATATAGCAGCAATCCTGTTGGGTTTATATCACAACCACGAAAGCTTATAATGCCGAATGGCATTACATCGAACACAAAACCATGAACACTGACAATAGCGAAGCTGCGGAACATCTTTAAGTAGGGGAGGGTGTGGGGGGCCATTAGACATAGGTTTATAGTGTGCTTGTGTTGTGTGTGTGTTTCTCAGAACAGCAATTTTTTTCCCAGGGAAAAATTCGCTGTTCTGAGCTTTCAATAATATCACATTTTGAACTTCCAAGTTCAAACATATGGTGTTCGATATTTTGGAAGTTCAGTTATGTGATATAAACCCATCCTGTCTGCCCTACACTGCTAGCTGATACATTACTTGGACATTTTTATTTATTTGATAACAGAGTAAACCCACTAGGCATAAGTTCATCTCTTCAGAGGCAACCTGAAGGAAAACTGGTTAAGTAATTGTCTCAAAGTCACAGAGTAAGCAAACAGAAACAGAGGGAATCAATCCCAGGATTAAAAGATGACACTTGATAGCTCATAGCCTTAATCTCCTGGCTAAACCACCAGAGTGTGAGTTTTGGATTAGAGTCAGAGTATACAGGGGTATCCAAATAATCAGTTCTTATGATAGATACCAAAAGCAACTGTGCTTTACATCCACACTCAGTAAATTAATTTTAGGTAATGATATTCCTGCAACTTCTAGCTGTGCTTTTAACAGTATATAAACAGAACTGCCTGGCAGAAGGGTAATATGGGTACATTATGGTGATCTACTGTCTTGCAAATGATGAACTGGTTGTACCTACACATTTCATTCTTGTAAGGTGCTGTCAATGGTGTGTTTGCAAAAATCCCTGAAGGCATTAATTCTTAAATGGGTTTCAAACTGCAATTTCAAATTTCTAATTGTGGGAAAAAAAAACTTTGTATATATCCTTGGGTTCTCCGTACGGGGGGTGTGCAGACCAAGCAGCACAAACATATAAAACATAAATAGCCTCAAACAGAAGTGTGATACTATACCACTACCAACATGCTTTGTTTCTTACAACTTTCAAAGATGTGTGACTGCTTTACAAACTGAAGTAGAAAGAAAACAAAAGTTACAGGGGCATGTCCCAGTACAGAGTTTGTCAGAAAAGGCCTTGAACTCTTTCCATCTTACCAGTGAGCTGAGATTTAAGGTGTTTTATAGTCAACACTTAGCTAGTGGAGTGGCAAGTCTGATTACATGTCGGTCATATGTTATTTTAGAAATGCCAAAGGGAATGACATTAGATCTTAAGAGTGAATAAGGGCAAGAAATGTTATTGAAGGGCAGGGGGCTTCATCTGGAAGAATTCGGGACTGAAGATGACAAATTTTGATTTATTTTGTTATCCTTATGTTTTTGGCAACAGGTTCTCCTGTTGCCTTAAATAACAATGTAATGACTCCTAGGGTCCCACTGAAATGACCTTTTGTCACTCTTGTAATTCTGTTCAAGAGCTCCAGTAGTATACTCAGCATATGATAGCATATCTAAAGTCCCCAGACAGGGGACACAGTTATCACCCATACAGAAAGGTCCATCCTGCTGTATATAACATGCGGTGGTGCATTATTAATTACAGGCTAATTACCAGTTTTTGCAGGATGGAGAACAAATGTGTTTAGAGAATTTCATAAGAAAGTAGCTGCAGATAAAATAAAGTTAAAAACTTTTAGAAATAAAGACTGTCCATGTTAGAAATTTTCTAAAGTTGTAGGTAGCAGCAGTGGTTCTTAGGGCAGAA
Source organism: Protopterus annectens (assembly GCF_019279795.1). Classification (NCBI taxonomy): domain Eukaryota; kingdom Metazoa; phylum Chordata; order Ceratodontiformes; family Protopteridae; genus Protopterus; species Protopterus annectens. The sequence goes on along the minus strand of NC_056737.1, from coordinate 828,534,304 downwards.
GACATAATATAGCACATACAGTCTTCCAGACAGTCATGAATAAGATGGCTACAATATACCTTGGCATATGAAGTTTTGAATGGAAGACTCTGACAAGCCAACAAATCTAATGCACAAAAATGCCAAGTAGAAGAAACACAAACTACACAGAAATAAAACACTGACTGGTCAATGCAGCAAAATCATAGAAGAATAATCACCACCAAAAAAAAAAAACAATGTAATATATGGTGCTGCAGCCCCCTTGGAGATTTGCTCTCTCCATATCTGTATAAATTATACTGCAAATACTCTCTAGTGAGCTAATGCTGCACAACAATCCACACTGCAAATGCTACCTTTTCTCTTCTACATTGCCCTAGTTATCATGTAAATATATTGGTTAGTTGTAAAATTGTTGTAGCCTAATGATAAATGGGAAAGGGGTTGAGGATGGATGGATGTTCTTCTTAACATTGATGTTTCAGTATTCTTGACAGACAGGACTTATCTGCTAGGGTGTCTGTATGTCTGGACAGTTTACAAAACACAGGCTCCTTCCTCATGTTAAGTCCACGCTTAGCACGATCAGATGTGCCAATATAACAGGGAGGTACAGATGCACCAAAAATTAGAACTTTCTTGCTGCTACTCCACGTACACAGATCTATCAGTGTCACAGCTCGTCCTCTATATAATCTGGCTTCACTGCAAAGATCTCAGGCAGATAGGTACCCAGTTGGAGACCCTTCTTCTTTTGTATAAGTTTTTGTGTGAAATTTTCTTATGCCTTCCAAGAGAAAAGGAACAAGTGACTGAGGGTATCAGATACCATACAAAAGACCTCCATTTGAGTTGTTTATTTTTCTCAGGGAGCAAACACAATGTAAAACCTTGTAGTATTTGGCAAGCATATACCCTCAAAGACTGCCAGGCATAGGTTTAAGTCCATCAGGACTTACTTAAATAATAAACATCCTCAAGATTTGGGTTGCACATCTATGGTGTCATCTTCTTCATCTGCAGACTTCTGTCCTCAGTTGAAAAAGAACAGAAAATCTTCAAGAGAGATGCTAGATTATAGCAGATGTCTTTATCTCTTATTTGATCTGAGACTGACAGCTCTGCCAACAAGCCTTCACAGACCTTGGACTATTCATCTGTTTCTCTTGGACACTCTAATGCATCTCCTTTGGAGATTGTTATGACTAACTTGTACATACAATATTATTAAACTTTTGGCTGACACAGAACCTAGATTGATTTTTCTCAGGGTGAGGGAGGTATCTACCAACGTTTAGTTCAAGAGGATGTTCACAACTTGCAAATGGAGGTTAGGTCTATGGCTTCCACTCTGAGGACCATATATCTAGATATTCCTAGAAAGCAGTCTCAAAAAACTAAGCATATTTCTCTTCCTACTACCCTTACCAGTCAGAAAGAAAATAAAAAGGACTGGTTCAGTTTTGCTCAAGATCTTGTTAAAGCAATTCAGTCCTTTCCTTCTTCTTCCTCTTCCTCACCTTCTACTCATTTAAAGAGGAAAATAGTTCCCTCTTTGTCTGAGGAAGAAGAATTGTTTGATTCTGACCAAGAAGGGCTAGAGTATGCCTTTCAAACTGCTCCCCTTCTGGATTTGAATCTGATGTAAATAACACTTTATCCCCAGACTCCCTAAATGAGGATACTTGTTTTGGGGACAATATTATAAAAATGAAGAACTTCTATAAATGGGAGGTTAAAAAGGTTTCATAGGTTCACAGGTCAATAGGTGCTAACTAGGAAAATGACCACAAGGGCCTTTTTAAACCTAGTCATGCATCCCAAATCTCTGACGAGTTCTGATACCCTTAATAAGTGTAAGCATGGGCCTGGGAGATTAACCATTTACAGGTTACCTGTTTGCATCAGAGACATAGGAGCCAAACCAGGGATGAATGTCCGGTTTCTCATTCAATTGTCCAAGTTGCACTTGAATTGGATTAGAGAGAAACTCTGCTCCACATGGATGGGGAGCCTGTTCCATAGACAGGGTAGTCTCTGTGATGCATACCTATCTCTCCAGCAGGTCCTATTTATTATCACAGGCAAGGTTTAAGTCTTTAGAATGGGTAATTCTGGTACTGTTTGTTTTTTGGATATGCAGGAGGTCCATCAGAGTGGGGTCTGACAATGCCCTGTATGCCTGGCATAGATGTCCCCTCAAATGCCTGTAGGAGACAGAATAAAGGGATAGGGTCTTGAGGTGGTCTGCATAGGACATATTACTTATGCCCTGTATTCTTTTAGTGAGGAAACTCTGTGGACATTCCAGTTGTTGGATATGCCTGGTTAGGTACAAACCAAAGGGGGCATTGTACTCATTGATAGGTCTGATGAATGCTAAATACAGTGGAACAATGAATTCCTTGAACTTAGATGCCATACCTTTGTTTATAAGTTGCACAACATAGAATGATTTCTTCACCACTGTAGACACGTGATGATCAAAGGCTAGATTACTATCTATGTGTGTCCCTAATTCCCTGACTACTGGGTGAGCTCTAAGGGGTGTATTATCAATATGATAGTTAACAGGGATGGATGACCTCCCAAAGGATACTATTATGCATTTCTTGGCATTTAGTTTTATTTTGTGACTCTGACATCAGTTGTTTGTCTGAGTCAGCCCCTCCTAGAGAACATTTATATCAGTATGCGATTCAATGACAGCTCCTAATTTGCAATCATCTGCAAATTTAGTTGACCAGAGACCACTGACATTGGCCTTGACTTCTGAGAAGTAAGTGCCAAAAAGGAGCAGTCCAGGGACAGATCCCTGAGGGACTCCACTTGTGACTGGACTCTTTGTAGAGTGGACTTCCCAGTTCTAACTTCCTGGGTCCTGTCTGTGAATCACTTGGCTATCCAGTGGGTGACATATGGGTTTGTACCTAACCTCTTGAGTTTGTCAACAATGTCCGAGTGGGGTATTGTGTCAAATGCCTTGGCCAGGTCAAGGTAGGCAGTGTGAACAATTTTGCCCTCATCCATTGCTTTGGTGACCTTCTCAAAGAAGTCCACCATGTTGAGTAGGCATGATCTGCCCTTTATGAAACCAAATTGGGTTGGATCCAGTGTCTGGAGGTTTACTATATCTCTATTGATCATCTCCATGGTAATTCTTTCCATGGCTTTACATATAAGACTAGTGAGACCTATGGATCTGTAGTTGTTTCTAGGGTCTGTAGATGGCCCACCTTTGTGCAGAAGGATGACTGTTGCCTTTCTCCATTCATGAGGCATGAAGCCTGTTTGAAGGGTACAGTTAAATAGTAATTCCAGATGCCCTGATAGGTCATAATTCATGCTATTTAGAAAGCATCCTGGGATATTGTCTGGGCCCATTGATGCAGTGTTCTTGATCTTAGAGAGAGCATTAAGGAACTGTTCCCTAGTGATAGTAGGGGGAGTTATATCTGATGATATTTCCTGAGGGAAGGATGAGGGGGAGAGGAGAATAAAGTTGGAGCTGAATTTGTCAGCCAGGAGGTTTGCTATATCTTCTGGCTCAGTATAGGTGGCTCCATTTACAATGAGCTCTGCACACAATTGTGCATTGCCCTTGAGGTTGCAGACATAGCTAAAAATACTTTGTGGTTGCCCTTGGCCTGGGAGGCCAAACTTACCTCAAATTTGGCCTTGCTAGACTTTATTTGTCCTCTAAGTTGTTTGTTTAGTTTAATTAGAGTTTCTGACTCCCAGAAAAGCTACTTTAAATGTCTAAGTATGAACACCCTTAAACTGTTATTATCCATCCAGTTTTGGTGGCAGTAGAACCTTCAGTTTTTAATAAGCCTTACAGGCTTTGCAGAGTTCCCTTGTACCTTGGCCAAATTTTCCCTACTCAGTCTAAATATCATCTTGGGTCTTCTCTGAAAAGAAGCCATTGGCCTAGTGGGACTAACCCAGTCAACAAAGTGTAAAGGAATAAATAAATAAATATCATAAGTATCTTTGTAAAAAGCCCACTGCTGATCCAGATGTCATTTCTCTGGATCCTGACAGAGGAACCAGAACTTTCCCCCTACTCTAACCATATTCCCAATGATAAGGACAGCAGAGTCCTTGACAGGTATGGCAAAAAGGTGTATACATCTGCCACCTTAGATTTTAGAACTATCACTTGCCAAACCCACATGTCCAACCAAATTCTTTCTATCAATTCTAAGCAATATAGACAAACTTTGGCAAATCTTCCTAATTCTGACGTGAACTCTAGTTTAACAGAAATGCATAATTTTGCCTGTTGGGTGGCTAAGCCCACTGAAACATGCTGGAGGGACAAATTCATTACCCAATGTCTACTCCACCTATGAGACAAACTTCTCATACAAGTTAAGTTAACTGACACCAATGTATCCTTCAAATCAAACATAGGTGTTTGGATGGGTACCCACAAATTTACTCCTGGACTAACTTGCTTTGCCCTTCTAAAAAAAAGGGGTGTACAGCATGAGGGCTGGTATTGACATTACAGTATGATGCATTCATCCATCCATCTATTCTTTCATTCATAGTTCCTCTTTTTGCAAAAAGCATTGTCATAACAGATTCATTTTAAATACCTATTTGTCAGTGATTCAGGAAGACTGAGTAGCAAGCACCTTTTAATATGATACAAAATAACCACTTTATGAGGATGCATTTGGTTGTCTTAAACTGGTTTTCTTACAATCTTAAGAGTGTAACTACTTACCTTACATTCTTATGCCTACATTTGTTGCTTGGATTACAGCTCTGTACAGTTTTGTTGTAAAGACTATTTTCCTTACTTTTTTCATGCTACAGAATGTAATATACAGTTATATACTGTATAATGCCTGAGAGTAAAACCACAGACCAGAGATCCAAACTTAAATGCAATAGCCATGATCATCAGCAAGACACTATTGATCTGTACAGTGGTTCACTGATAAATTCTGAGGTGAGTCAGTAAGTTAGCTCTAGAACCACAGATCCATCCACAAAACCTGCTGATAGTTGGGTTTCTTTCCATTTTCTTCATATGATCATTGTTAAGGCAAGGAGTTGCTCCTAAAACTGGGTGCCACATGAAGGAGGTTGAGGTACCACTGAGAATTCAAACAAAAAGAAAATAGGACCAGCATACAAGGCACCTTAAAAATAAATGTATTGATTGAGGTTCTTGAAAAACAGACCGGTTTCGGCAAATATTTAACAAAGCCTTCTTCAGTGTTTAAAAAACAACAAAAAAGAACCTGTATTTAAATACTCAAGTGAGTCATGTGCTTAATTACATATGCTCATTCAGACCTGGCTTAAAGAGCCCACCAAGTTTAATAATCCATTTTTTCTCCATTGAATTTAATAAATTATGCCAACCTGATTTGTTATGCCTGGATCTTCTAATTTTATCAATAATGGTAAAACTAAAAGTAGCCTTTGGATGTACCAAAGAGTGTTTATATAAAGCATTGGTGTCTCTATTGTGTCTGATATCACTAAAGTGTTCAGAGATTCGAAGCTTCAAGGGTCTGGAGCTTTGGCCAACATAGAATGCAGGACATGTGCATTTGGCCAAATAAATGACCCAATCTGAGGAACAGTTAGCAAAAAATGTTATATTGAATACTTGAGGGGTGTTTTGACTGCTGAAACTGGTGGCTTTGAGTATGATGTTACAATAGATACAGTGTCTACAAGGGAAGCAACTAATTAATGGATCCCCTGATAATGTGGTCTGGATATCTTTGGTACCTTTCTTCTCAAGATGTTTAAAGTGATTAAAAAAGGCAGATAGATTTTTGCCTTTCCGAAAGGAAAACGAACATCTGTCTCCAAGAATGTCCTGAAGTCTAGGTTCACATGTTAATATGTTCCAATTATGTTGAACAATTTGCATCAATATGTTGGCATTCCAACCATATGTGGTGATAAATCTAGGTGTTACTGAAGGTGATTTGTGTCTAGTTTTGTAATGAAGCAATTCAGTGCGTTCCATCTGGTCAACTGTGTGTTTGGTATATAATAGTTGACCCATTTTATACCAACGGTCATGGAATCGATGTACTAAATCATCTCTGAAGTGTCTATAAGTGTGCTGATCAGAACAAATGTGTTTAATGCGCATGAACTGTGATTTGGGAATGTTTTTGCAGATGTGAGGAGGATGAAAGCTGGTTGCATGGGGAAGTGAATTATTTTGGGGGAATTTACGATGAATTTCTGTAGTCAGCATATGATCAGATGCACGGCAAACCAATACATCTAAGAAAATAATTTTATCTCTATCATAACTGACAGAAAATTCAATCCCCCATTTATTTTCGTTCAAATAAGAAACAAATTCCGAAAGGTATTCTTTATTCGCTCTCCATACCAACCAGCAGTCATCCAAATATTTGCGCCAAATGTCCATTTCAACCATGTAAATGTTATCAGAGTTGTCGTAAATAACCTGTTCTTCAAAGTATGCCATGAACAAATCGGCATATATGGGTGCAAAAGATGCACCCATAGCTGTCCCCTTGGTTTGTAAATAGCATTTGTCTTTGTAAAAAAACACATTTTTTGTTAAAACATGTTCTGTTAAACACAACAAAAGAGTGTTGAAACCTGGCTTGTATATTTCAGTTTTGTTGAGCCAGTATTCCAACGCCTCTAGGCCAGCCCATTGACAGTGTTGCTTGACCATGGTGCAAAAGTTGACCAAAATCAAACTAAGTTGGCCCGTAAGCCTTCCCTTACCTCAATTTGCTAAAAAAGTTTCCTTTTAAAACCCACCAATAGGATTAAACCTCAAAGTCTTTTCCCCGAACAACCTAATTGATTGCCCCCTGAATGAACTGCCAGACCCTATTAAGCCCAAATTCCTAAAAAAGGAGCAGTTGGCTATGACTGGACTCTTTGTAGAGTGGACTTCCCAGTTCTAACTTCCTGGGTCCTGTCTGTGAATCACTTGGCTATCCAGTGGGTGACATATGGGTTTGTACCTAACCTCTTGAGTTTGTCAACAATGTCCGAGTGGGGTATTGTGTCAAATGCCTTGGCCAGGTCAAGGTAGGCAGTGTGAACAATTTTGCCCTCATCCATTGCTTTGGTGACCTTCTCAAAGAAGTCCACCATGTTGAGTAGGCATGATCTGCCCTTTATGAAACCAAATTGGGTTGGATCCAGTGTCTGGAGGTTTACTATATCTCTATTGATCATCTCCATGGTAATTCTTTCCATGGCTTTACATATAAGACTAGTGAGACCTATGGATCTGTAGTTGTTTCTAGGGTCTGTAGATGGCCCACCTTTGTGCAGAAGGATGACTGTTGCCTTTCTCCATTCATGAGGCATGAAGCCTGTTTGAAGGGTACAGTTAAATAGTAATTCCAGATGCCCTGATAGGTCATAATTCATGCTATTTAGAAAGCATCCTGGGATATTGTCTGGGCCCATTGATGGAGAGCATTAAGGACATGTCCCCTAGTGATAGTAGGGAGAGTTATATCTGATGATATTTCCTGAGGGAAGGATGAGGGGGAGAGGAGAATAAAGTTGGAGCTGAATTTGTCAGCCAGGAGGTTTGCTATATCTTCTGGCTCAGTATAGGTGGCTCCATTTACAATGAGCTCTGCACACAATTGTGCATTGCCCTTGAGGTTGCAGACATAGCTAAAAATACTTTGTGGTTGCCCTTGGCCTGGGAGGCCAAACTTACCTCAAATTTGGCCTTGCTAGACTTTATTTGTCCTCTAAGTTGTTTGTTTAGTTTAATTAGAGTTTCTGACTCCCAGAAAAGCTACTTTAAATGTCTAAGTATGAACACCCTTAAACTGTTATTATCCATCCAGTTTTGGTGGCAGTAGAACCTTCAGTTTTTAATAAGCCTTACAGGCTTTGCAGAGTTCCCTTGTACCTTGGCCAAATTTTCCCTACTCAGTCTAAATATCATCTTGGGTCTTCTCTGAAAAGAAGCCATTGGCCTAGTGGGACTAACCCAGTCAACAAAGTGTAAAGGAATAAATAAATAAATATCATAAGTATCTTTGTAAAAAGCCCACTGCTGATCCAGATGTCATTTCTCTGGATCCTGACAGAGGAACCAGAACTTTCCCCCTACTCTAACCATATTCCCAATGATAAGGACAGCAGAGTCCTTGACAGGTATGGCAAAAAGGTGTATACATCTGCCACCTTAGATTTTAGAACTATCACTTGCCAAACCCACATGTCCAACCAAATTCTTTCTATCAATTCTAAGCAATATAGACAAACTTTGGCAAATCTTCCTAATTCTGACGTGAACTCTAGTTTAACAGAAATGCATAATTTTGCCTGTTGGGTGGCTAAGCCCACTGAAACATGCTGGAGGGACAAATTCATTACCCAATGTCTACTCCACCTATGAGACAAACTTCTCATACAAGTTAAGTTAACTGACACCAATGTATCCTTCAAATCAAACATAGGTGTTTGGATGGGTACCCACAAATTTACTCCTGGACTAACTTGCTTTGCCCTTCTAAAAAAAAGGGGTGTACAGCATGAGGGCTGGTATTGACATTACAGTATGATGCATTCATCCATCCATATATTCTTTCATTCATAGTTCCTCTTTTTGCAAAAAGCATTGTCATAACAGATTCATTTTAAATACCTATTTGTCAGTGATTCAGGAAGACTGAGTAGCAAGCACCTTTTAATATGATACAAAATAACCACTTTATGAGGATGCATTTGGTTGTCTTAAACTGGTTTTCTTACAATCTTAAGAGTGTAACTACTTACCTTACATTCTTATGCCTACATTTGTTGCTTGGATTACAGCTCTGTACAGTTTTGTTGTAAAGACTATTTTCCTTACTTTTTTCATGCTACAGAATGTAATATACAGTTATATACTGTATAATGCCTGAGAGTAAAACCACAGACCAGAGATCCAAACTTAAATGCAATAGCCATGATCATCAGCAAGACACTATTGATCTGTACAGTGGTTCACTGATAAATTCTGAGGTGAGTCAGTAAGTTAGCTCTAGAACCACAGATCCATCCACAAAACCTGCTGATAGTTGGGTTTCTTTCCATTTTCTTCATATGATCATTGTTAAGGCAAGGAGTTGCTCCTAAAACTGGGTGCCACATGAAGGAGGTTGAGGTACCACTGAGAATTCAAACAAAAAGAAAATAGGACCAGCATACAAGGCACCTTATGACATTCTTAATAAAGGATTATCATTCATCCCTGGTTGTTTTGTTTCTGAAGAAAGTTTTGTTCAAGATATTGTTTCATTTTGTAGAAATCTTAACCTTAAACTATTTTTCCAGGAACAAGAACCAAAGATCTCTGATGAATTTAAATACCATAGGTCTTCGTTCATGCCACCCATGAATCACTAAGTTTACATGTTTCAACAAGCCATTATCAAAGTGTATCTATTGTAACATCATACTCAAAACCACGTTTCAGCAGTCAAAACACCCCTCAATTATTCAATATAGCAATTTTTGCTAACTGTTCCTCAGATTGGATCATTTATTTGGCCAAATGCATGTCCTGCATTCTGTATTGGCCAAAGCTCCAGACCCTTGAAGCTTCGAATCTCTGAACACTTTAGTGATATCAGACACAAGAGAGACACCAATGCTTTATATAAACACTCTTTGGTACATCCAAAGGCTACTTTTAGTTTTACCATTATTGATAAAATTAGAAGATCCAGGCATAACAAATCAGGTTGGCATAATTTATTAAATTCATTGAGAAAAAAATGGATTATTAAACTTGGTGGGCTCTTTAAGCCAGGTCTGAATGAACATATGTAATTAAGCACATGACTCACTTGAGTATTTAAATACAGGTTCTTTTTTGTTGTTTTTTAAACACTGAAGAAGGCTTTGTTAAATATTTGCCGAAACCGGTCTGTTTTTCAAGAACCTCAATCAATGCATTTATTTTTAATGTGCCTTGTATGCTGGTCCTATTTTCTTTTTGTTTGAATACTTTGCTCTCTGGGACCCTGCAGCTGCCTCACTCGCAGAGGTTGTACTATTTGGAGTACCACTGAGAATGGCAGATGACCAGTCTCTGGTTGATGACCGGTGTCACTGAGACAGTGATAAAGATGCTAGTATGTGTGCATAAACATTATATGTATACATGCATCTGGATAAGGTGCACTTTTCTGCTCACTTCAAGTAAATAGCATGAAACATCTCCCTGGCCTGGTACGTCTTTCTTTAATTAAACATTGTGAAGATACAGCTTAAGTCAGATTCAACATATTCTTGGAGATTGTACACCCTGCACATTAGTGAATTTTGACAAAACCAGAATAAAAAATCCCAAAAAGGGAAGGAGAGAAAAAAGTAAAACAGTGTTTCAAAGGGAAAAAAAACTTTCCACTGGCAGATAAGAAAGCCAGCCTTACCTATTAACCTTTTACTACAATAATTCTGAACAAAGTCAAAAAGAATAGGGGAACAATGGCCCAAAATCAGGTACTGCTCTTATAACCTTAGAAAGTTGGTAGAATGACAGTTTTGTATTAGCATGCAATTTCTGAAGGATGTGAAGTCTGAAACTCAAACGCATGTCATTATTTAATTACCTTAATCTGCAGAAATTTGCCAGAAAACCACACATTTTAAGAGGAACAGTTCAAAAATATGAAGCAAAAATCTGGACATTCAGTGAAATTCTGCACAATTGAGAGGTATGTAGCTGGTAGTATTAGTACTATGTAGCCTCAAATGCAAGGGTCATTAGAAGAAATGTTTTGATGTAGTGAAATGCAGTTTAATAACTCTTTTGGTGAAATGAATTGCAAAAACAAAATTAATGTAAAAATAATATTTGTGTGGGAGCTGTTAGATGAGTGACATTGACATACCTTAATCAATAAACTTAGAGTATCAATTTTCAATAAAAAAGAATATGTTATGTAAAAAAAAAATGCATTGTGTTATGTGCATTAAGCATGTAACTGAAGTATGGAAAAGAGAACATATTTAATTCCGTAACCAAGGAGAGTACATCTTGAATACACTGAAGTACAAATCCACAGATGCATACATAGTCTGTATGTTTGCGCATGTGAATGCGGGTGTGCATCTGTCTGTATATGTCACTTAAACAAAAAGAGTATTGTCAAAATCAGATTTGATAATCCTCCATAAGTGGATATACTCAGTATGTCATCCTGCTCAACAAAATCTAATAATAATAATTATTATTATTATTGTTATTATATATAATATATATGCATGCATGTGTATGCCTGTGTATTTAACCTTTGCGTTACTAGTTTCTCTTACCAAGAACATTTTAATTAAAACTGAAAATAATCCTATATTCAGGATAAACTTTTATTAAACAGACATGCATATACTGATGTCATTTACACAGTTATAAGATGCATGTGTTGTTTGTGAATGCAAGTGCATTTTATTTATTTATTTAGGTCTGTTACCCAGGGTAGGGGGGGTTCTAATCTGTTGTGGAGTCATTTCAGCCACAGCCTGGCAGGTACAACAGAATGTGAAAAAGGTAGTAAAATAATGTGAAAAAAAGAATAATACAAGCATGACAACTGATAATATAATAATGTGGTGAATGTACAACAAAGCACAACAACTGCTTAATACTTACATAAAACAAAGCATAAGAATTGCACAATATTTACATTATCTACTATAGCAATGTCTCAGCTAGAGTTGTTTAACGTATTTCATGCTGAGTTTAAGCAGCGTTTAAGTTATTTGTAAAACGTTAAGGGGTTAGTGCATATAGAAGTTTCTAGAGGGGTATTGAGATGAATATGGTAGAACTAAGAATTAGTGTTTAGCTTATGCCAACAAAGGAGGAGAAAAAAATTAGTGTTAGGAGCTCTGTTGTGTTGGTTTATGTTGCTGGGGGATGACTGAATCATAAGCAAGCACCTCTCGGTCCTAGAAAGGTTAACACACTTCTTTTGGATTTACTGTAAACAGATGTGTTACATAATCCAGCAGGTAGAGAATTCCATAATTTAGAATGGAAAAGTCTTGTTCACTAGATGAAAGTGAATTCTTGGGTCTGGCCAGTACTTGGGCACTATTGGCTTGTGAGCAGGGTTGGTAAGGTGTAGCTCTGATATGCAGTCCATCGCTAACAGAAGGAGTGGAGTCTGTATAATGTGTTTGATGAACAAATCATAGGAGCAGTAAATGTGCTCACTTCTTCCACCAAAATTCAAAATTCCACAAATCTGAAAACTAAAATGTGATTTGTATTTCACATAGTGATTATATATCACTGTTTAAAGTATTTTTGCCAGAGGTTTGTATCATTGGTATTAACATACACTAAAATTGTTGCACTTCAGAGTAAGGGGCATACTTTGAGGTTCCACAATTTTGAACACACACACACACACACACACACACACACACACACACACACACACACACACACACACACACACACATATATCCACACATACAAAACAGCAGTTACTTTTCTGGATCAGTGTTTTTGAGGGTTGCAATTTTCATCTTCAAACTTCTGCCTTGCATCCTGTCAGCTGTGTTACTATTTTAAAAGTACACCTGCACTATCTCAAAAAAATGGTTAATTATGTATCATTGCATATCACCCTTTTCAAAAGACTATAAAGACAAAAAAATACGTGAATTTATTTGGATTTGATGGTTTCGTGGCTAGTGCCTTTTCTGACAGAATCTGTGATGTGACTGGTATATTTTGTTGCTAGGCTACAATGAACTTGCACTGTAATGATTTGACAGTGTCTGGTTTCCTAGAAATTAGGTAGCATTTGAGTTTTAACTATCTGACTGTCTATCTATCTATCTATCTGTCTGTCTGTCTGTCTGTCTATCTATCTATCTATCTATCTATCTATCTATCTATCTATCTATCTATCTATCATTTTAATGCATTTGAATGGTTAGTGACATATTTTAATTTACATTTTCTTGCAATGGTTTATTTTAAATGTTCCAGATGGAGATTTCCTCATGAAGCTTATTAGACACTTTCCTTTTTATGCTGATGTGCTGGTACATGATGGTCTTCAGATCTTGCTGTCTCTATCTGCATTCTTCAGCAAAGCAGTACAACATGTTTTTGACTAGTGCTTTTATTCTGCTTAATCAAGCTCTTGTCAGATCATTTTATACTGACAGGAGAACTAACTCTATTTTATCATAAGGTAACAATGAGCACTGCAGTTTTATATTTTAGAAGATTAATGATGTATTATTTACAGAACAGACAGTACTAGTGATGTAGCATACAGACCTGATTTGTATGTCTTATGCCTTTTGAACGTTTACTGAATTGGATGACGCTGACTTAATTGCTCTGCATGAAGGAGTTAATGATGTAGAAGAAACAAACAGGAAGGGCATGGCATTAATGTCAATAATGTTCAATAGAGCATGTCGTGAAACTGGCATATTACAGAGAGCTGCAGTCTCTGGTCATTTTCTGAGTAAGATAAATTATAAAAGTCTTTGTTTTCATCTTTTGTATACATAATACTCTGCCTTATAGCTTATATACAGACATTATGATGATATGTCAACATGGCCCTTCCTTATTGGCTTTCCAGGGTGATCTCTTCTATCAGTTTCCAAGCAGCACCTCCAAAATCCAACTCCTAACTTGAGTGTTATCAGGGGACTGTATGAACTTTGGATACTAAAGAAGGTCTTTGCACCCCATGCCCGTTCAGAATGGAAATATCTGTTTTCTACAACATGGTCTCCATAATGTGCCCACATAGACTGTTACCTCAAACATGGTGCAATACACCAGTCTTTCACAATTTGCAATTTTCTACAGGGGTAGTGTCATGTGATCAGAAAGCTGCATCCATTTAGATACTTTTCCCACCTTCTCAATTTCCTATTGCCTTGTGAAAAACTCAGCAAAAGCCCTGAGCTCCAGCAGTAAACATTCACACTACACCATGTTATTTAATTTTAAATTACAATTGTAGATAATAGCAAGTTAGGTTTCTGTCCTATAATGCATTAGTGTGCTCTTTATTCCTGCACTACTCAATAGTGTCATCAAACAGATATGTTATACAATATCAATGGTAACGTACCAGACTCACTTAACATAAACCAAAAGCACACATGAGCATATAACAAATACAGAGACAATGAATGAGCTTTCCCACTAAATTATCATTCCTGGAAGCAATTCATAATGGAAGCAGAATGACTCAAGAAATGCATATTACATAATTACCATTCATCTGAAAATAATTAACATATCTGCAGCAGCACCAAGTTCATTTACATTTGTTACTTTAAAAAAAGATAGATACAACAGAAACATATGCAGCATACATCTATTCTCTTTTCTTCTGACACAGGCCAGTAGTCAGTTCATAGATTAATTAACGTATTTCCATCTCGGCACATGGTCTGATGCTGAGCTGCTGCTGACAGTTTTCAAATGGTCACAACAACAAGGTATTGTCATGACATCTCCCACTGCACATGCAAAAAGAAGTCAAATAAAACTGTGCTACTCCAGTAAACTTACAGATGAGGAAGGGTGTGGAATGACTTGATATTTGGTGATTGAATTCCTCCCCCCATGGGATAACTTGCTTTCCCATTTCCCAAAAGGCAGGCAAGGCACCATTAAGGACCACTGAAACTAGATGAATCACTAAGGGCATATCTGGAAGGTGGTCAAGATAAGAAGTGCACTTCCATGCTAATGTCTTACCTTTGAAGTTATAGCAAAGTAAACCTTTTACTCTAGAAAAGTATAAGGTAATTCCAGCCACCTTTTTGCCATTTCACTGCAAGCTTGCAAAGATATTTCAAAAAAGAAAAAAAAAAACCACTTCTGGGATTTCAGGCAATTCCTTTTCAAACAGGATGACAGCAGAAAAACATTGATCTGTTTCCTTCACTCTATCTCACAAACCAGAGGCCTTGCAGCAGAATTTTCACAGAACTTAAAAATGCAGACTCAGGCCTGTTTGGGTAAATAGTAGGTCTTGACAGGTTATTTCATCTCCAGTGCTTTTTCAGTTTCAGGAAAGGAAAGGATGTACTAATGTTCATTTGGACACGAGCCAGACTAAAGCTTCATAAACAATGAAGTCAGGAAATGCATTGTTTTTTAGCTGTCTGAGTCCCCTCTAATGTTTTCCTAGCAGTCTTACGGTCAGACTACAATTGTAGCCAACATTTACCTCGTCATAATTAACAGCTATTCTGTGGTACACTGTTTTGCTAATAGGCAAGTTGCACTTAAATCCATGTGTCTGAACTGTAAGACACAATACTATGTCTTGATTAGCAATGGGACCTTGTTGATCACTTTGTCGTCAGAGGTCTCTTCAGTTCAGAGCTTACTTTATTAAGGCTGTAGTAAAATTCTTTTGAGACAGGACAGCCTGTGAGTGGGTCACGTGGAAGGAAGGGAAGATGTAGGCCACAGTGCATGTCTGATTTTACTGTCTCAGCACTTAAAGTGGCTGACATAAGAATGGCCTGCTACTTCTGTGCATAACCTGAAGCATTTTACAACCTTGGGGGGGGGGGGGGGGGTAAATGTAATGCAGTAAAAAGTACAGTTTTGTACCTACCATAAATGTAGATGTTTGAGTGCTAATACAGCTGCAGTAATGACATATGGGTTCTCTGCCGTCAGGTGGGTCCTCGGTTGGCCGAATTCCAAAGTCTTGGTCCGGCGTCGGTTGTTGTCGTTTTCTTTCCTGACATCAGTGCGACAGGGGTATATAAGACACAGCCAACGCCATATTCTCCAGTCTTTCTTGCCCCAGATGTCAGGTGCCCCCAGAAGGAAGGCAATACATAAATTATATATATATAAATAAATATATATATACAAGAAATGCAATGTAATCAAAAAAACAGTAATTGCAAGCAAATACACCATAGGAGGATAACCCAAATTAGATTGTAAGAAGGGGTGTTAGCCACTAGTCCTTTACCAAGAGGGGAAGGAGAGAGGGAAACCTGTACTGCAGCTGTATTAGAACTCAAACATCTACATTTATGGTAGGTACAAAACTGTACTATGTTCATCGTGCATACAGCTGCAGTAATGACATATGGGTAGAATCCCAAAGCTACGCACAGGGTGGTAGGCACTAGGTGGAACTGGGATGAGCTAGCATGCCCTGCAACACAGCAGTGGCAAAGCCTGCTCTAGTTTTGGAATATAAAGGTAGGTGGTAGTGTTTTGTGAAGGTATGTACAGAACTCCAAGTGGCAGCCTCTAAAATATCTTTGGTAGGAACTCCTCTAAGGAAGGCTGTAGAGGTAGCTGTGGCCCTGGTGGAGTGGGGTCTGATGCCAGTAGGGACAGATTTCCCATGATAGGAATAACAAAACCATATGCAGTGGCCTATCCATTTTGAAATTGTCTGTTTGGTAATAGGCTTCCCTTGAGCTCCTACAGCATAGGACATAAAGAGTTGTTCTGATTTCCTGAAAGGCTTTGTTCTGCCCAAATAATAATGTAGCTGTCTATGGATGTCTAAGGAGTGTAGCAGCCTTTCCCCTTGGTTTTGAGGATTGGGGTAAAAGGTAGGTAAGTGAATGGCTTGATTTAAAGCTACCCTGGATACCACTTTAGGCATAAATGACGGGTTGGTTTGAAGGGTAACCCTGTCCTGATGGAAAATGAGAAAGGGCTGTACAGCCATGAGGGCTTGTAGTTCTGAAACCCTACGAGCTGAGGTTATGGCCAGAAGGAAAGCTGTTTTCCAGGACAAGTATTGCAAATCTGTTGAGGCAGCTGGTTCAAAGGGAGGCAATGTTAATTTTTCTAGAATGTAATTAAGATCCCAGGCTGGCACTGGTTGTTTCCTTGGTGGTCTTATATTCTTAGCCCCTCTGAGAAACTGTCTTAAGAGTGGGTGAGAGAATAACGGTGGATCCGTGTTGAATTCTGCAGAAATGGTTGAGGCATGGATTTTTATGGAGGAAAAAGAAAGTCCACTGTTCAGCAGCTCAGCTAGATACTGTAACACCTGAGGCAAATTCAGTTTCCTAGGGTCCTGGCCTTTTTTCTCATTCCAGGAGCAAAACCGTTTCCATTTTGCGGAGTAAGCCTCTCTAGTAGAAGGCCTTCTGGCCTCCAAAATGACATCCTGCACCTCTTTGGGGAGTAGGGTCTGTTGTGATGTTAAGGAATTTTCCATGCAGCGAGATTGAGGGTTTTCAGCTGACTGTGAAGAGTTTTGTAGCTGTGCTGAGTGAGCAGAAGAGGCATTAGAGGTAGGGGCCAGGGAGGAGTATGTGTTAGGCTCCTCAGGAGTGGATACCAGTGCTGTCTTGGCCAGTCTGGAGCAATCAGTATCATCTTCGGTCTGTCTGCTCTTGCTTTCAAGAGCACCTTGGGCAGAAGAGGCAGAGGTGGGAAGGCGTAAACTGTCCATGTTGTCCAACTGAATGAAAGGGCGTCCACTCTCCAGGCCTTCAGATGAAAGGTCCTTGAACAAAACTTTTCCAATTGATGATTCCTGTGGGAGGCGAAGAGATCTATGTCTGGCCTCCCCCATGCTTGGATTATCCTTGTAAACACTTGAGGATGCAACCTCCATTCGTGTGGATCTGTCATATTTCTGCTTAGATTGTCTGCCAGCGTGTTTTCCAAACCTGGCAAGTACTGTGCTTGAAGCTCGATTTGCCATTCCAGAGCCAAGTTCCAAAGTGTCATGGCTAGTCTGCACGGGGGATATGAATGTGTTCCTCCTTGTTTATGTACCACATTACTGTGGTGTTGTCTGTTCTTATCAATAATTGTCCTGGATGCAGGAGGTCCTTGAATG
The DNA here is from genome assembly GCF_019279795.1 of Protopterus annectens. Taxonomy (NCBI): domain Eukaryota; kingdom Metazoa; phylum Chordata; order Ceratodontiformes; family Protopteridae; genus Protopterus; species Protopterus annectens. The sequence goes on along the minus strand of NC_056737.1, from coordinate 828,516,497 downwards.
CTGTAATTGCATTTATCACTGCTAGCATTTCTTTCTGATTGATGTGAAGGTGCTTTTCCTTTTGAGTCCATTTGCCCTGAATGCACCTGCCAGTCATGTGCGCCCCCCAGGCGTAATCTGAAGTGTCTGTTGTGATGACTTGATTTGCTTGAGGCTTGCAGAATGGGAGACCTGTGTTTGTTTGACAAGCTTGGGCCCACCATAGAAATTCCTTTTGTAAACATGGAATTATTGGTATTATTGTTTCCAAACTGTGACTGTGTTGAGACCATAGGTTTTTTAGGTACCATTGAAGTTTCCTCATATGCAACTTTGCACATGGGATTAAAAGAATGCAAGATGCCATGAAGCCCAGAGCCTGCAGGATTTTCCTTGCAGTAAGCCTGGTACAATTTGCTAGCATTTTGAAGTACTGAGTTAGTTGCCCCTGTTTTTCTGGTGTAAGATAGGCCATCTGAGTGTTTGTGTCCAAGTTGGCACCCAGGAAGGTTATTTTCTGAGATGGTGTTAGCCTGGATTTCTCTTTGTTGATTGTGTATCCCAGAGAATTCAGTAACCGTATTGCATAAGCCAGATGTTCCAGACGTATGTGCTTGCTGTCCGCTTGGATCAGGCAGTCGTCCAAATAAGGGTAAATTTGTATCCCTTGAAGTCTGCAGTAGGCAATTACTGATGCCAGGCATTTCGTGAATACTCTGGGCGCAGTAGATAAGCCAAAGGGCAATGCAGAGAATTGATAGTGGATTGAACCTGCAAGAAATCTGAGGTATCTTCTGCAACTTTGTCTGATTGGGACATGCAGGTATGCCTCCTTGAGGTCCAATGTTACCAGCCAAGACTCCTTGCCCAGCATGGGAAGAAGCTGCTGTAATGTGAGCATCTTGAATTTTGGTACGATTAAGAATGTGTTTAGGATGGATAAGTCCAAAATGGGTGTCCAGTCGGTTCCTTTCCTTGGTACCAGGAATAGCCTGGAATAAAAACCTTGACCTTGTTCGCGAGTAGGTACCTCTTGAATAGCTTTCATGTCTATGAGCTTTGAAAGTTGTAGTTGTGCCTCTGCCCTTTGATTGTGTGACAGGTTTGGCATGCCTCTCATTTTTGGAAGGGTGTAAAAATGAAATCTGTAGCCTCTGCTTATAACGTCCAGGATCCATTTGTCTGTTGTAACAACATGCCAATTTCTTGCAAATAATGCCAGCTTTCCTCCCAAGGGTGCTGCCAGCTGAGCCTTGCTTGGCATGAAAAGGAGGAAGTCAGTGGGTTTGTTTTCTGTATTGTTGTGCACTGTCTTCGCCACCTTTTGGTGCTGGAGTTTGCCATTGTCTGCCTCTATATGATCCCTGAGATTGTCCTCTGCCCCTTGTTCACCTGTATCTACCTCTTTGGGGCTTGTCCGTGGCTGGAAAGGACCAGTTTTTTGAAGGCCAATTTCTGCTAAAACGAGGTGGTTGTACCTATGGAAAAGCCTTGACAGTTTGCATAGATTTAGCTTTTTCTTCCATTTTCCGTAGTATTTCCTCAGCATTAGTACCAAATAGTACATCCTTTTGTAAAGGAGCATCTAGTAGTTTAGCTTTAACATGATCAGGTAAGCTTTGCTCCCTAAGCCAGGCATGTCTACGAATGACTGATCCTGTAACAGCAGCTCTACTTGAGGCCTCTAAAGCATCATAGCCACATTGTAAGGTGTGTTTACCCACTTGTTCTGCACTATGCATCATATCCTGCAATTCCTTCAAATCTGGTTGTTCAGGTTGAGACATTTTATTTCTTAATTGTGATAACAGAAACTGCTGATATTTAAGCATATGGAACTGACAATTTAAGGCCCTCATGGCTAGGGTGGCGAGGTGTATACCTTTTTTCCCCACCTTTCTAAGGATCTAGATTCTCTTTCGGAAGGTAGTGGATTCTTGGCAGTAGAGGCCTTCATCCCCTTGGGGCCTTGAGAAATGGTTTTAGGGTCAGCATTATGGCTTTTGAAAAGAAATTGGTGAGAGTTAGGAACTCTGTAGTACCTATCAGGTTTGACAGGGGCAGGAGGCAGGGAATCCGGATTAAGACAAGCCTCCGAGTAAACATCATCCAGTATGTCCAAGACAGGAGGAATAGCTAGAGGTCTGTGTTGAGGTAACAAAAGAAATTCCCTAAGCCTTTTCTTGGAATCAGAAAAGTCTTGGCCTTCCCAATGGAAGTGTTCCCTCAAAGTGTGCAAGGTTTCCCCAAAAGAAAAATCCTCTGGGGGAGATACAGGAGGAATGGACTGTTCTGCATCAGAATCTTCATAAGGGGAATACAAGTGTTCCTCTACATCAGAATGTTCTGAGAAAATGGAACCCTGTTCAGAAGAGGGAGAATCTTCCTCCACTCTGGGTCTCTTGTCTGGAGGGGGTTGGGAACCCCTGATAAGGGTAATTAAATCCTCAGCCATTTTAAGCATCCGCTTTTTAAGCATGGGGCCTGGAGATGGGCCCTGTGCAACAGGCCTCTTGGGATGCATGGCTGATTTGGACTTAGTAAAGGCCTTAATGGAAAAGGAAGATGAGGGCCTAAAGACACCCTGGGAGGAAGTGGACCTGTCCACATTAGAAGGCTCAACACTCACAGTGGCTTTGGTGGTTGTAGTCTGAGTAAGGGCCGAGGTACCTGCGGTCTCGGGTACAGAAGACACCACCAAGGAAGTGTCGTCGGTAGTCAGGGACTGCATAGGTGTCTCGCTGAGAACCGGACCACGTGTAGCCGGTTTTGGCGTGGTGTCGGTGGAGACCACGGACCTCGCGTGCCGGTCCTTGTCCTTGCGTTTTTTGGACAAAACGGTAGTCGGAGTCTCCGACGACATTTTATAATCAAAAGCTTTACCAAAATAGTGTTGGGCGAACTCCGCCCGACGCTTAATAGTGCGCTTATTGAAAGTAGCGCAAAAGCGACAGCCCGAGACATCGTGGTCTGGGCCTAAACAAGGTATGCAGAGGGAATGGAAATCCTTATGCGGTATTTGCCTCCCACAAGAAATACAATTGTTAACTTTGTCTGACATCGGTCTGAGGCAAGAAAAGTTTCCCCAACGGGGTACTTAGCTTTAATGAAGACTTCGGTTTCCAATTTTTTGTAAATTCAGGAGCTAGCTGACCGGCACTTGCGAACTGCTTCTGCTTCGGGCACCACGTGGCAAAAAAGACTGGGGAATATGGCGTCGGCTGTGTCTTATATACCCCTGTCGCACTGACGTCAGGAAAGAAAGCAACAACAACCGACGCCGGTCCAAGACTTTGGAATTCGGCCGACCGAGGACCTGCCTGATGGCAGAGAACCCATATGTCATTACTGCAGCTGTATGCACGATGAACATCAGTATAGTATGATTGTTAAATATCATTTGTGTATCTGTGACCAGCAATGTTTTCAAGGAAGCCATGGCTGTAGTTGCTGGCTGCAATAAACAAAGTACACATGACTTCTCTCACATTAGGACATCAGCGGAAAAACTGAAATTTCCAAACTGCATCAAACCTTCAACTGCATAACAAAAATGGGGCTAAAAACTGATATGTTTTGATAACTAGGTGGATGGAGCTGGTAAGAAATGGATTCTTTTTAGCCATAAAGTAGACATACATCAAAACAGAAAATTTTAAAAGATTCATAAAACAAAATGAATGCAGTAGTATCTGCAGAATATAAGCTGTGGAGATATAATAAAATGAAACCATTTTGTATTTATTTTTTAACTATTAAGGAACACATTAGTGCTACATATTAGTAAATGGAAACATACATTGTACACATTATAAACAAGAGGTGTTATATAACGAAATATGAGACTATGTTTAAAAGTGCAGTGGCAGATGAATGAACTGAAAATGTTATCCAGAATTCTTGTGGAACTTCTCACAGAGAATTTTAATATAGCCCTTAATGAAAGACTAGTTCCATATGGCTGGAAATGTGCCATAGCAATACCATTGCATGGCTTCCCTACCTTTGGTCAAGTACAGACTGGATGAGATTTCACTTTATTGAGTACACTTCCACACTATCCAACTCACTGCTTGCTATTCACCATAAGGAGTCAATGTTAACACCGTTTCTATCTGTGCACCCACAATGATTCAAAGTTTTGGGGTTTTTCATTTTTCTCCACGTTTGTGCAAGCATGGCATTAGTATATTTAATTAAGAGGACATTTGGGGTTGCAAACCCTCATATGGGGATGCAAGAGAGCCTGCCCATGCAAAAAAAATGCTTTTCTTCATTTGATTAAAGCTTTGAGCACTTTGCTTAGTCCAGTTGAAGGTTCAACTGTTTTAATCTCTACAAGTTAAAACCAGATCCTGAAGTGTACCAGTGAGGTACAGGTTAATCATCCTAACTTTGGAGACAATGATGTTGAGGGGAAAGAATCTTACTTTATTTTAATTATTTACATTTGTGGACCATGTTCAAGTTCATTCTACAGATATACACCAACAAATTGAAACAATAATCATACAATGCTGACATCAAATAAAAATTAGGCAATAATTACAACGGTACATGAAAATGTAAAAGTAAAACTCTACTGTAATTTATAATGCAACAATCCTCTAAAATAATCCAAAAAAGGGCAACATGAAAGACACTAATAATTTATAATATAAGAAATCCTTATTAATTTGCAAGGATGCGAAGTTGAACTTTGAGAGTGGTGTATATAATAGAACATAAAGAAATGAAAAGTAATGTATTATTTACAAAGTAGAATATGCTGCTGAGGTAAAAATCAGATACATATACAGAAGAAAGAGATAAATGCAAAGTCAAATGTGGAAAGGAACTGAAGAAAAAGGTGTACTATTTCAAAGTAGGTGCAAGTTGCAGAAGCAGGAAAATGTTACATTAGTAGAAGGCTGAAGGTATTTACAAAAAATTTTGCTCTGTAGTTTGTTAAGACTAGCTCAGAATGTTAAGAGGTTAGAGGGAGTTTGGTTTGCATGCAAATGTATGAGAATTTTTAGGGATAAGATGGATTTAAGCTTTCAGGATAATATCTTACAGAATAGTGAACTACATAGATTTGTTTCCAAGAAATCATATTAAACCAACTTGATCCAGTTTTAAGAGCAGATAAACAAGGATGTGGACAAGGGTCAATTAGGTGATGTGACAGGCCTGAACTTCAGTGAGGTCGTTGACTCCCTCCCACATAAGAGTCTGTTTGGAAGTTAGAAAGCAAATGGATGTAAACATATTTGGAAAAAAAAAAGATGTACACATGGTGATGTGGGAGGAATTGTCAGAGAAAATGAAAGTAAATAATGTTATATGGGGTTGACTCAGGGTACTGCATTATTCAATGCATATGTCCATCCATCCTCAACCCCTTTTCCCATTTTTGCACATGAGGTCGGGGTGTCACTTCAACAGTGACAATCATCTCAAGCCAAGGTTTACACCACTGGGTGGCTAGCCCTGCCATTGTAGTTCATTTGTACCACTCACTTGCACATACACTTTGAACTACAACCAGTTTATCGTTTCCAATCCACCTACTGCATGTCTTTGGAATGTGGGAGGAAAACGGAGCACCCAGAGGAAACCCACGTAACTGCAGGGAGGACATGTAGACTCCACAAATAAGGCACCCCAGCTGAGAATCGAACAGGAGAACCTCTGGCTGTGAGGCAACAATGCTATGACAGTTGAGAAAATGAGAATGAAGAACATAATTACTTTCTTTGTGGCTGTTAGCAAAATGGGGAAATACTCTGGAGTGGGTTAGGGAATATAAAAAGTGATTGAGTAGCTTGCTCTGAAGGAAGGAAGCTCATATTTATACTTGACAAGTGCTAAATGTTGCAACAAGGAATGGATGACCAATGGACTAAGTAAAAATTATGTGGGGTTATTAGACCTTAGTCAGATAGGCAAAATACTCTAATATAATACAAAATATGACAAATCACTTTCCTGCAGTGTCAGGAATAATTCTTCCATGTAGCCATTAGGTTCACACACATTATTTTCACCTAGTATCTCTGTTGCCACTGTGCTGCCAGCACTGATGCCAGGCTAAGGAAAAATGATTTTAATATGTTTGTCACATCTCCCCTTCTGGGCCAGTAATCAAGGAGTCTGAATTCTCACCACTGACACCAGTGAGGGATGTTCACTTGGAACAAAAGTAAATACACACAGTATTTCCAGATGCAGCTCTCTGCACCAAGCACAATTTCTCTTAAGAGCACACAGGAAACACATTCAGTCCTGGGTCTGGGTTTCCCTCTCATGCTGCCTCTCTCTCTCTTTCCAGGCCCCTAGTAAGACTCCTCACTGGCAGAGCTGTAGAGTTGAGTCCTTAGCCGAGTGTCCAAGCCAAGTCCTCCTCCACTCTCTCTCTCTCTGTCTCTGTGAAACCAGTGGTCTGTGTCCCTGCTCCAAGTATCTGACACACATACTCCTTAAGATTTGATTTGCACACACACACACACACACACACACACACACACACACACACACACACACACACACACACACACACACACACACACACACACACACACACACGCGCACACACGCACACACACCTCACACCTGAGAAAGGCTGGCACAGATTTACTAGCCCCTCTGCCCAGACTATAATGTAGTTACTGCCACCAGACACTGCAAAGCCAGCTGCTCTAAGACTCTAAGACTCTTATAAGGGTACCCAGTCATACTGAGTGAAATTAATAATAATACAAATGGTAATGTTGACCAAACAGCAAGGCTTTCAGGAGCGGCCACAGTATCACCAAATAAATATTAGTACTGTCAAAGGTTAAAATACTCTCTAAAGGACCAGCCACAATGAAAATGTAAATGTATTTAATAATAAATAATAAAGGAACATGAAAATACTAAATATCTATTTACAATAAACACCAGAGATTCAATCACAGAAAATATTAAAATAACACATAAGAACAGATTTACACAGATACAGAAAAAACAGTACTTAACTAATCTCACTACATTTTCTTGACTGATCTAAAGAATTACTATTTCCTAGTTCACTTACTAGAGCAAGGCAAGATGAAGTTGGTGGAATATCCTTCTATGTCAGGTTCCAAAAAAAACTGCTTTGAGACTTCTGTCTCATCTAGTATTAAAACATCATTTTAGTCCTGGATTACAGAATGACATCACACACATCTGGTCACCTGATTTTGGTTCCCACACTATCTACTTTACTAGAGGCTGCAAGGATTTAGCACAGATGTGTTACCTTACACACCTACAGCTTTGCTATGATCTGTTGCAGCTTCTAGAAGTCATAAAACAATTTCAACCTTTCACCCTTGCAGAGTAGCTATTAGTTCACTGCTAAACACAATACAGAATGCTTCCTAGTATAGACTTTTTTTCGCTGGCTGCATTGAGGCCTGTAAGATACAATCTTTATGGCTTATACAAAGTAATTTAATATCCAACTATTTTTTCAAAGTTAGCTGGACTGAGATTAACCTCTTCCCTTCCAGTATCCTTTCTTACAATACTTATTTCAGTAGTTACCACAGAGTCTGACATACAGCTATACTTCTTTTTCTGTCCAGCAGGACTCACTGTTGGTACATTTTTAACACAAGCAACTGTACAAATACATTATCAACACAAGCACCTGTACAAATCAGTTTGATATACAAATGACATGTAATTCTTTACACAACTTCAGTTGCTATGCTGGCATTTGTTACTCATCCACTGCTCTACTTCTCCTGACATAGCTGGCAATATCTCACATTGTCACAATGTTATGTATTTTCCTTTCTCATTCATATTTCCTAATAGTAACAAATTTGGTCTCCAACAAGTGTGTAACCATATGACCTTTTCTCTTATAAATGTAAAAGGAAGATAAAAGAAAGGGAAATGCATGAATCTGCAATTTGAAAGTATAATCTCTTGCATCTTCTGTGGTGCAGGTTGTGCCGTCCCTCTTCTGGGCCAATGACCAAGGAATCTTAATCCTCACCACTGACAATGGAGAGGAGCATTCACTTTGAGAGAAAAATAGATACATAGCATTTTCAGATGCAGCTTTCTGCACCAAGCGCATTTTCCCTTAAGAGCACACAAGGAGCACACTCCAGTCCTGGGGATGGACTTCCTCTCCCGGCACCAAATAAGACTACACCTGTGTCCCTGTTCCAAGTAGCTGGCATGCACACTCTTTAAGATTTGATTTTCACACACACACACACACACACACACACACACACACACACACACACACACACACACACACACACACACACACACACCCCTGGGAAAGGCTGGCACAAATTTACCCCCTATGCCACCTCCGTCCAGACTATAAGGTAGATTCACTGCCACCAGCCAGCTACTTTAAGGCTCTTACCAGGGTACCCAATTACTCTTAGCAAAATTAATACCTGCACAAATGGTAGTGTTAATCAAGAAGGATGTTTATGTAGAGGATGAGAGGTTTGTGCAGTGAGAGCTAAGGGATGAATTATGTGACAAGTCTGGATTGTTCAGCAAAGGTGGAGTTATGAAGGGAGCAGAAGGAAGAATAAGGTAAAGAAGATAAATAATGTGTATGTTGAGGAACAGGGTAGAAGTGTGGGGGTATATAGAGAGGGGTGTTGACATTGGCAAGGGACAGTGGTTAAAGTATAACCAGCTTAGATCAGTGATGTAAGTTCATGGGAGAAGGAGTGAGCCTGAGAGTGTTGAAGGACAGTGATTTCCTAGGATATGTGAACAAAGAGAAGCAGGGGCTGAGTAAGGGACATGTGCGTATATTTGAAGGTTTGACGAGGTGAGGCAACATGGCAGCTGTTAATAAGCCATTGAAGGATGGGAACTGCCTTTGTGGGAAACTGGAGCATGGAATGAGAAGGTGTGGGAGAGCTGCAAGGTGAGACAGTTTGTGGAGCCACTATATGACCTGCAGATCATGCTTATACATGGATATATAAAACTGGTGGCATTGTATGAAGAGATTTTTCTGCAGCAAGATCAGTGTTGAAGCTGCAAAGAGATAAGGTGGATTACATGCACATTAGGTGCACATCCGGTTAAACTACACAGCAGTGTGGAGTTTGTGGATGAGGGTACCTGACAAATAGGAAAAGTTACAGGAGCAGAAATCAGCAGAAACTGGCAGAAAGAGCTGGTCTGTATAGGGTAGTTTGGGGTGCCATTAAGTAGTGATAAAGTTGAGAGGCCACTACTGAATGTTGGAAGGATTCAAAGGACAGAATACATTGACAGGTGGAAGAATTAGGAATGGACAATAGGACAGATGTGAAGAGCAGGCGGTAAGTTAAAGAAGATGGTAAGAAGGGTAAAAGGAAGATTGTCACTGCCAAAGATGAGGAGGGTGTGGGAGTGGTGTCAGGCAGTAAGGGTTGAATCAGCAGGAAGTGAGGTAGGAAAAAGTAGGGAAAGCTTATAAAAAATTATTGCTACTCAGTATTATTTTATGTTAGACTCATTTTGCAGACATTGAATTGTGCTTTTATTGTGAAGGGGAAGGAAACGTTTGTTGAGTGTGGTTGTTTGTATTTGATGATGAATTATGGTTGTAACAAATAGTAAGAAAAAAAATTGTATAAAATGCAATGGAGAAGCTTTGGCATTAGTATTGCCTACAAAACTTTTGACATTGAGATAATGAGGAATTTTTGACTTGGTATAAGACACCAAGCTTTTGATTTATGGTTTTGTCTCAGCACATCTTAAAAGGAGAGATGCTATTCAATGACTGTTCTGAAGTATTTCAAATAATTCACTACTTCAGGCAATCCCCCTTTTCCCCATTTTTCTACTTGGGGTTGGGTCATTGCTTCAACTGTTGCCACCTCTCTCAATTCAGTGCCACTCTGCTACCTTCTTCAGTTGTCATGTCTTACTGTCACAAGTCTTCCCTCACACACAGTCAATCCATACCTTTGCTGGATGTTCTCATTTCCTCTTGCCTTCTTCCTGTCTCCCCTATATCCCCTTTACCAAATAATTTTCTGCTTTCTTGCACACGTGATTGAACCTCCATAATCTGTTCTTGACCTTCTCTGCAAATGACGCTACTTTGGCTTATGCACTATTGTCCTCATTTTTTGTCTCTTCCACAAGGTACATCCTGTTATACATTTCAGACACTTCATCCCTATCCTCTCAAACTTCCTCAACTGTTCTGGCTTCTCTTCCATGGTTTCTGAGCCTTACAGAAGCACTGGTCACACCACTGTTTTGTACAGCTTACTTTTCAGCTTCTTTGACTTTCTTGTTTCACAAAATATCTCTGACATTCTATAACACTTGGCTGTATCACCTCTGATTTTAGCTTTGACACTCTCATTCGGACTTGTCAACTTCTGATTTCCTCATTTTCTGCCACGGCAAATATCTTGTCTATACTCAGTTTCATCCCCTGTGTCTTTAGCTTTGCATTCCAGTCTCTTTATCATTTGTTGATGTTTCTGATTAGAGTATGTTTGTAATATCATGCCATCTGCATACAACAGTTTTGTTGATCTGTATGCTAATATAGTCCAACATGAGTTTAAAGAGCAGAGCTCTCAGAGCTGAAGGGTGATGAGCACCCACTCTAAATTGAACCCCCCCCCCCCCCCCCGTGAGTTTAAACACTGTGTTTGTCTCATTTTGTCCTTGTATATAACCTGCAATAATTCTACCAGTGTTTCTGGGACTTCAAACCATCACAGGACTGACCAAATCAGATTTCTAGGGACCGTGTCATCTGCTTTCACCAAGTTTAGGAATGCCCAGTTGGACCTGGACTTTTCCTCATCTCCAGCTTCTTCTCCACTACCTGTCTCACTGCAAACATCAGGTAGGTTGTGGTGTATTCTGATCTGAATCCAAGCTGCTTATCTTCCATCTTACACTCTACTAGTCTGTGTATTCAGTTATCAATCAGCCTCTCCAGAACTTTCATGCAATGTGATAAGAGTTGGATACTTCTGTACTGCCCACAGTTGTGAATGTACCCTTTGCTCTTATACACTGGCAATACAATGCTTATTTTCCAGTCATCTGGGATATACCTTTTTCTCTGTGCTGTGATTAGTACTGGTAGGAACAATTTCTTCCTTAACTCGCCCAACATCTTGATAATAACTGCAGTGACATCATCTCAGCCTCTTGCTTTCTCTGACTTCATTTTCCTTAGTGCTGTACTTACGTCTTCTAGAGTGGGCTCTTCTTCGTCTTTCTTCAACACATGCTGTGACTAGGGCAGTACAACTTCTGTGTGGTTTTCTTCATTCAGAAACTACTGGAAGTACTTCTTCCCTCTGCCAAATTGGAGAAAGGGCAGGTTCTGTTATAGCTAAGTTACCAATAAGTAAGTAGTAGGTCTTGGTACCTTTGTGTTGGCCAACTATAGCCAGTCGGTGAGATATGCCTGTTAAGTTCGATGTGTAACATTCGATGAACAGCTGCTTGAGGAAACATTAATCTGATGGCTGAACATAGACCATGGGTGTGAGTGTGCGTGCGTGTATGTGTGTGTGTGTGTGTGTGTGTGTGTGTGTGTGTGTGTGTGTGTGTGTGTCTAAGAAAGAAAGACAAAAAGAAAGAGTGAGAGAGAGGGAGAGCATGTCGTTCAATCCAACTTCTTTGCTTAAGAGTTCAGAGCAGAAATACAAGAGACTTTCCATCAACACACCCTATCTGAACAATAATTAGTATGTAACAATAATGACTAGCTTTACTGAGTGTAATCCTCATTGACTTTCCAGGGGCAGAGCAAGAATATGAGGGGAAAATCAGACATGTTCTACAAAATCAGGGACAGCTGAGAGGCATGGGTGGTTTCACTGCTTTGCACTGCATATATTTAGTTAACTCATTTGATCACAGTGATATATCTCTGGAGTATAAACATTTTCAGAGGTGGGTTTGAAATAATGGTTAAGATCTTCACCTCACAGGCAGAATGTACAGGGTTTGATTTTACCTTGGATGACTGACTAGAATTATTATGCCCCTTCAGGGCAATTTGCCTAGTATTCATCTATGAACCTACAACACACTTGGGTGATCCATTATTTCCTTAATAACATCCATTGTGGAGGGCATTATTGCTATTTTAAAGTTTTCTCCCAGTACCACTTTCTGCACTCTGACCCCCCACAATCTCTCTATCCTTCCTAAAACACTCCATAAATACCCCTACTTCATTCTTTTTTTTGTCCACATCCCAACACAAGCACCCATTTCTGCTGCCACACCATACACTCTATCAGCACTCAGCACCCATTACTCTCCAGCACATTCAGTGCATTCTTATACACCCCTGTTTACTCAGAACTTTCACTTCTCTCTTTCCTTCATCTTCCATGCAGTCTTCCACTACCACTCTACATTTTCTTTGGCTGAGCTTCCATATCTCTTTCCACTTCTCACTTGATTCCTGCAATTGGATTGCATTGTTTTGTTTGTGTATCTGTTTTTATGTTTGTTTACATCTGTGTAAAAATCCTTTTATTTGTGTTTTATTTTGTGTTTTAAACTGTAAAAATGTAACAGTTTGTTGAATGTCTTTTTGGAGCTTTTCTCCCCGGGCCTCTGCTGAAAATGGACATGTATCCATTCGGACTATCCCAGTAAACAAATGTAAAATAAATAATAAATAAATAAATTGTATCCCTTCTGATCCAGCTCCATATCTTGCCTCTCTCAACTGGATTATTAGCCTGTTCCTATTACTAGTCCCTTCCTTACTTCCCTTCCATCCTGCTAACCACACTGGGTTGCCTGAACCTCTTGCATTCTACTGCCTCCTTCCAGAGCAAATTACTGAAAATAAAATTATCATATGTATTCGTTTAATCTGTAACAGGTAGCACCACTGCAGTACAAAAGGAAGCAACAAATGGCTACTAGTTACAGACAGAGTCACTTTTCTTTTAAATACCTTAATCTACTAATTACTGACTAAAAATAATTGTCCCTCTTTAGAGAATTTACTTCAGATTACAAGCACAGATTATGACCCAAGAAACACAAGAGGGTATTTAACTTCAAAGGCCCTCATTAGCTACAGCTGCTAATGAAAACTCTTTTGCAAAAACAGTACCTTAATTCTGGAACAGTATTACACAAAAGATCAACAAAACAACAAATCTTACCACTTTAAGAAAATTCATCAAAGCTTGTCTAACAGAAAATAGCACATATACTTACTTTATTAATGATCATGGTTAAACTTTCTTCTGTACTATTGCACCCTTTTCTTGTCTTGCAACTACGTTTTTCCGATCTTATTTCCTATCTGAAATAGCACATATTAAGACATGGCATTGATGTAAAGTAAATATCATAATGCTCAATCTGACTACAGTAGATTTTATATTCCAGTCAGAGATTTCTTAATATTTATGTACATAATTATTTGCAAACCAACTTTTTCAACAATATAATATTGTTATTCATACTACCTAATTAATCATTTAGTCTGTGTTACTTCACTATTACAAACATCCATCCAACGTAATTACAAATGTTTGCTTGCCATGACAGCCCTTCTTCTAATATAAATATTTGTTACATATTTAAAAGCTTATATTATTTGTTATGTACTTAATTATCATTTGGTCTGCCTACAGATTCATGTATTCATAATTCTCATGCTCGTTGCCAAATATTAGAATAGTCCTTATAGTTTGTCATCATGCAGTTACTAACTGATGCTTCTTAATGCTTGCTTGTTCATTTTTGTTATTCATGCCTTTTAGGGTAATAGCTGAAAAAGCATCTTTGGACCAGTTGACTTACCTGGCTAACAAAACAAAAAAAAAATACTTTTCTACCATTATTTTTCTTGCAACCTATCTATATCTGCCCTTTCCTAATCCTTGTAACCACCTTCATCTAACATCTTCAGGGCATTAGTAAATTTACTTGCATGGTTCAGCTTTGCTATTATTTTCTAGAGTTTCAGTTTCTTAATAATACATAGATCTCCCCCAACAATAACTAGTGATTTTATTCTATCAGTGTTTAATATTTTTTTTTATTATTTTCAAGGGTATGTGTCACGTTAAGAAGCAACATAATGCAACAGTTTTCATGTAGCTCTTCCATTGTTAAATTATTCTAATTACTGGAGTTTTCCTCTATAAATGGCTAACCTAGTGAACTGACTAAGGTACATGTTCAGCTGCCTTCTAGAGGGATGAGCTCCATGAACAGGAAACGGATCCTACTGCTGTGCATGCTCTGGTGAAACCTCAGCATTGCACTCATTTCAGTAGTAACTGTAGAGACAGGGACACTAAACTAATTGAACAGGTTCAGAGAAAGGCTAAAAAGTTGATTAAATGGTTTGAACGTAATGCATATGAGGAGAGATTCGGCATTCTATGGTCATACCCTCTAGAAACCAGGAGGAAAAGAGGGGATGTGTGTGTAAAAGGCAACCTCAGGGAACTGCGAAGGTATGAACTGTGAAAGGACAGAGCAGTGAGAAGTGGACATGATCTGCAGCCAAAAAATTTGGATTTAACTGGGACAAGAGGAAACAATGCTTCACAGAGAGAGTGGTGTATTGGAGGACCAAGCTTTAAGAATAAATGCTGCTGAACTGAACAAGAGAGGATGAGATAAGTGGCATGAAAGGACGATGAAATTGAGGGAAGTACAGGTGCAGTGCAATGGATTGCCTATTACCAGAAAAAGAGTGTATATATGTATAAATAAATAAATAAATATATATATATATATATATATATATATATATATATATATATATATATATATATGCATATATATATATATATATATATATATATATATATATATATATGCATTATATGCATATATGTAAAATAGCTGCTGATTTGGCTATGGGATTTGTAAAGATGGTCACCAGCAATGTTTTTTCACATTGAGAGTGGACACCAAAAAGGCTATGCAATGTTTCTGACATGTGTAAACAATGAAGCATAGTGTGGAGTGCAGACTAATAACATTTTCTCCTTAATAGCACCTGAGAGTTATATAGTATCTGCACTTCTCTCTTGCTTCCTATACATAAAACACACACACAGTTGTATCTAGCTGTAACTGGTGTTAGACTCTGCAAGACACTACTCATATAAAACACCATTCCATAAATTACTAGTTTTGTAACTGTTCACTTGTGCGCGTGTGGCATTTCAGCCAAACACTTGTGTCCTGTTTGTCCCTCATATCCATTGACAAACTTGCTATCAGTTTTCTTTCAACTTACACTTAAAAGAGTTGCTATTCAGAGTTCTTCTTCCCTTTACAGCTTACACTGACTTTAGGCTGTTTAATTTTTAACTAATGAAGTTCTGCATTTTAATAATTAGTATTCTCAGGCAAACATCTTTTCATTCGAGCTTAGCTGCCTTTGTTTTCTTACTGTCGACAAATCCTTCTTCAGTTGTCTGTTCTTCCAACATATGAAAACCTTCTATTTATGGATAATGAAAATGGACACAACTATAATTACAGAGGACATATGTTGAAATGGCCAGCTTATAATACTCTGCTTATTTCACTTACAAATGAATTGACTTTATTGAGTGTCTCTGCTGCTTCCTCATGAAAGCAGGAAGTAAGTAGTTACCCTTTTGTAATGTATTTATTTCAGTGACTGTTTTTTACTCTCTCTGTCTTTGTGTTGTGATGGTTTAAGTCATTTTTTTAAAACAGGCAAGTCAATTTGAATAGCACAAATTATTTTCTCTACAAACCCTCAAAGAATTGATATTGCAGTAGTTCAAACTATTATTAAGAAATCTGCATCCCACAATGAGGTGCTACCTACTTAAGAATAACTTCAACAACTGTGAACTTATTTTTGTATATTTTTTATTTGTCCATGCAGCAAATGCAAAGTAGTTCTTCTCAGTCAGTGAGATATTTGTGCTTGATGTCACTCACAGCAGATATGTCTTTTGCCAGAGTATGTCTAAGTCAGCAGCTACACATCTGTTGTATGTAGGAGTTTTACCCTGGTGCGTTTGGCCACCCACAGTGGTCAGCTGCATTAATCCAGAATTGCATCATGTTAATATGCGTCTTCATTTTTTAAAGAATTAGCTTCAAGCTGTGAGAGCAAAGGCAGACAAGGCCCTATTCCCAGTTTTGAAAACAGTTTAGGGAGCTGCATGAATATCAGTCCTTCTGCCACAGGACTAAGTTGATGGGGGAGTCACTCTGAGACTCTCACATTAAGTTTCTCAGTGATCACAGTGACAATGAGCAAGTATATTCTTCCTTTAGCAGAAGCCAAATGGCCCCCCCAAGGCTAAGACATTGATTCTGTCTACCAGGTGTCATGGTGATGGATCTGCACAGTCATGCCTACAGACTCAGATGGAATGACTGTGCAGATCCATTACCATGACACCTGGTAGACAAAATCACTGTCAGCCAAATGGCCCTCTCAAGGCTAAGACAGTGATTCTGTCTACCAGGTGTCATGGTAATAGATCTGCACAGTCATTCCATCTGAGTCCGTAGGCATGTTGAACTATTCAGTGAATCAGTGACTACAACAGGAAACATGACATACTCTCCTACCTATAACCAGCATGTTTTCTGAGATAAGAAAGCATGTAATTTAAATAGAAAAGAACAATTTGGCACTGCATTTTTTGTTTAATACGTCTGTGTGATGAATGAATGTAAGTGAAATGTCTCAGCATAATCTGAGGTATCTGAAGTTTGTGACATTCTTACTCCTTGTACCACTGACATCTTCAGAGGTCCTTTTTGAAGGGATATGGTTGAGTCCTGACAGTATTACAAGTAACTTGGATTTTTTTTGGGGGGTTAGGGACTTATAGGATGGTCCTTGCTATCTGCTTTAGCAAGAATAACATTACAGAAACATCATGAGAAGGTGCATGTTAGGGTAGGGAGTGTCACGCTTTGAATGTTAGAAAAAGGAGAAACAGACAATGTGAGGAATCTGTGACCAGGGCCAACAGAGTGCTGTGATACATTGTTGGGGAGTGAATGCTACTCATGTGGAGGTAATCTCCCCCACCCCCATACATGGCAATGGTGAGGTCAAGTCTGGATCATTGTCTCTGGGTTTGGAGACCATGCATTAAAAGGGACATATAACTAGTACATAGTGTCCAAAAGACAGTTATGATGATGGAGAGGGGGATGGGGAATCTGGATTATGGGTGCAGACTCACAGAATTGGACTTACAGACTAGAGGAGAGAAATAAGAATGGGAAACATTCTATAGGCATACAGAATTGTCATGGGATAGGTATGTAGGTAAGACATGTGGAGAATGCATTCTGAGGGAGAGGTTAGATTTACAGGAGTCATAGATGGCAAGTGGAAAGGGAAGGTTTAGAACTAATGTAACAAAGTGTTACTTCACTCAGAGAGTGGTAGGATTCTGGAATACCTCACAAGAGGAAGTGTAGGGCATAAGAAGTGTCTACTGTGGTAGGGGAGAGTTGGAGCAGGAGCAGAGGTAACAGAAAGGGAGAAAGCAGCTGCACAAGGTCTATCTGTACAACAACTGGAAGGAATTGTAGCACATGACACATTGAAAAAAGAGTAATGGTACTCTGTTTTAAAAGCTTAAGTCATATTTAGCCATCAAAACATACATTTATTAATTTATTTATTTACCATGTGGTACCTGGGTTGGTACACTGATTCAAAGACGCTTTTCAAGTGCAGTCCTGTTCAAGAAGGGAAAAAGAAAGAAACATTGTGCAAAGCCATATAGGACAAAATCAATGCACATGATAAGACAGTAAACAAAAACATACCACCATGATTTGTCCACTCCCTTATTGCATAGATAATCAGTTAATATTGTGAACAAAAGTACAATAAATCCTAAACCGTTCTATAACTACATATACCTCAATAAGTTTTTTATAATATGAGTGAGACTTAAAACTGTCCATTAAATGTTGTGTCTTTCGGCTTTTCCCAGTTAGGGGTCGCCACAGCGTAACTCCGGTCCTCTAATGATTGGCAGTAGATTTTTACATGCTGAGTTGCCGGCCCTGATGCACAACCTTCAACAAAGGTACGCCCATTCACGCATGTCTCCACACAGAAGACGCTCTAGCTGAGAATCGAACAGGACAGCATCTTACTGTGAGGTGACAACGATACCGCAGCACCACCACCACAGTTAAAACTGTCCATTAAATAATAATATTAATATTATGAGTTATTTACAGCCATAAATCCTACACATACAGTAGTGAGAGTTAAATACTTCCAGTTAGCAATCCTACAAATACCTAAAACCAAAAAAAAAACCCAGCAGAAATACCTCACTAAAAGAATCACAGGCCTAAAGCAGATGCCCTATGCTGACCGCCTTGAAAAACTCCAGCTATACTCTGTCGCATATCGTCTACTCAGAGGCGATCTCTGCTTAACATACAAGGCCATGTCAAACCCAGAGCTGTTGGACATGCTACACTTAAAGAAATCCCAATCCCTCAGAGCCACACGCTCCAGGGATCTAAACCTTGTTGTCACAATAAACAAAGCATGCTGGAGGGATAGGTTCCTGACCCAGAGACTCCCCAGACTCTGGAATAGATTGCCCGTACATGTCAAGCAGAGTACCTCTTTGGCCCTCTTCAAAAGGAACCTTGACCATTGGATGGGAGAAAGGAAATTCACCCCAGGGATCACGTCAGTCGCCCTGCTAGACAGGGGTCCAGGGAAGTAAATAGTGTGGGAAGAAATAGCCAGGGAATTGTTATGGCTAGGCTTGTATAGGCCCTAGGGCTGATAGCCTAGTACCAACCTATGAACCTACGAACCTTATTGCCGTCATACAAAGTATTGTTAATGAGATGTACATAGTATGAGTGTCATGTTATTTATATCAATAAGCATCGATTCTAGCATTTTAGAAAAAAAAAATTTTGACAAAATTACAATATGACATATTAAGAGAGCTCTTGCTTGGAGGAGCCTACACTCACCCAGGCCTGGAGTAGCAGTCAGAACTGGATGCTTTATACAGGTACATGGAGTGTTATGAATTTCTTCAAATTGTTCGTATCCTGATTTCCTCTGTAAGTGTGTTCCAGACAGCTGGAACACCTTTTGAAAAAGCTCTTTTGATGTTTGACAGTTTTGTGGTCTATACTGCGTAGTACCTCTCAGCAGAAATTGAAAATAGGTACAAAGGTCATTGAAAAGTAGGTACATCCAAATGAAAAAAGTCTGGGCATCTAATTAACATACAATTTGAATACCAAATAGGACATAACTCTTCCTCCTTCAAGTAGGAATGTGGGATACTACTCAGGAGCACATGTTTAAAAAACAGAGAGTGACAAAAATGACAGGAAATTATAAGCATGTTATTAAAGATATAATGCAAAATCTGTATACTTTAATGAAATGCATTGCAAAATTATAACTCACTAGGGCATTTATTTTTGCTTCTGAAAAATGGAGAAGTAAGCTGTGTGTCTTTCTTTAAATTATTGTTGCCACTAGTATGTTAGTCATGTAGTGTAGTTTTCTGTGTACTAGACAGCTTCAAAAATCACATGTGATGAGGAGGACTCAGAAAATTGTGAGAAAGGGTATATTAAGCCTGAAAATGGGGGCATACCTCCAAAAATAGGTACACCATAAATCATGCCAGAAAATAGGAACACTCCTCCAAAAGAAGGACAGTTGAGAAGTCTGCTTGAGAGGTCTGTCAAGGAGTAGGGGCTGATTCTTATTTGTGGCTTATTTTTAAGGGGAGGGCATTGGCTGTCATAAATTAGCTTAAGGATCATTTGTTCAATGAGAATGACATTTTTTCTTGTACTGAAAGGCATTTGTTTTGTTAATGTGCTACAGTGGTGTTTCAAATTGTGGCTAAAATGAATAGATCTTAATAATTCCTTCTCTATTTTATGCAGTATAGCAAAATACCGTGATGACAGCAAAGAGATCAGTGGTGGTGTATAGGCCAATCTGGGTAACAGAATCCCAATGACTGTAGCATGTCTGACATCAGTACTTAGGATATGTAAGATTCTGTATGCAACTTTTAGCTGATTTAAAACTAGTTGAGCCTGTTTTTTTTTGTAAATGAGAAAGGTAAGGCTTGAATTTAAGGTCATACCTTGGTATATCTGATGAAGTACCACACTCACTGTACATCTGTCTGGGTCTGCAAGACAAAGACAGGCTGATTTTGGTAATCATTGTTGAGTTCTAAAAAGCATGACTGTAGATTTTGGGGAGTTTAATGTGAAGCCACTAGGTTATAGCCAGTTCCTTAATAGTGAAAGAACATTTTGTAGAGTTGAGTTCATTTCATTGACCCACTTACCCAGTCTGATTAATATAATCTCATAAGCATATAATAAGCAGTTTAGATCTGGTAGGTCCCAAATGAGATTGTTGATAAAGAGGGAGAATACTAAGGATCCAAGGACTGACCGTTGCGGAGCAGTACTTAGTTTACCTGTCTGAGTCTGTAGGTCATTTGCAGAAAAGATGAAAGAGCTGCTAATCTTTAAAACAAGTGCACACCTCCATTGAGAAGTTGTAGTACTGGAATTTTTGTATAAGGATACCATGATTTCCTGCTTCAAAATTTATTGTAGGATCCACAGAACTAGTCCCAGTTAGTTGGCCTTTGTCTCATTTTAAAGTAATATTATACAAGTATTGTAGTATATTCTTTACCAGCACATAAGTAAAGCACACTGGAGAGGCAGGTTTATAAGTCAACAAAATCTCTGGAAAAAACTCTCCTTGCATAATAAGCACTGCTACTTGCTATCTTCCTTTAAACATAACCTGGATAGCTGTCTGGGTATTTACAAATTTACTCCAGGATTGACTGGTATGGCCCTCCTGGAGAAAAGAGGGGTAGCCTGAGGAAGGATACGGACAAGGAGTAAATAGTCATAAGACTAAATGGCCTTGGAATATCTATGAATCTATGCAATCACACAAATATGGGTATACACGTTTGTGTGTGTGTGTGTGTGTGTGTGTGTGTGTGTGCGTGTGTGTGTGTGTATATATATATATATATATATATATATATATATATATATATATATATATATATATATATATATATATATATATATATATATATATATATATATATATATATATATATATATATATATATATATATATATACATATTTATATGGTTCCCTATTAAAAGATTGAATTCCCAAATGTTTGAAGTGCAAAAGATTGAGCTAAAATGCTCAAATCATGAAAGACTGAACCTGCATAAAAAAATCACACAGTGTTTCTTTATGCAGCGACTTGGACTGTATTGGATCATGGCACAGTGAAAATAAGGGTATTGCCCTTTACCCACTGTGGAGTGATCTTGGAGGTGTAATATATATCTATAGTAGGGGGTGCAAGGGGGCAGGTCTTTGTTTTATTTTTTTTTTATGTTTGTTCTTTTGTGATTCAAGCATTTTGGCTTGATCATCTGCATTTTGAGCATCCGAGAATTCGATCTTTTACATTTTGTAATTAACATTCACTTGTTTTTCTGCACCTCACCCTTTTATGTTATAGAGACTCTCTTCATTAGTTTTTGACCCTTCACAAGAAGATCATTTATGTAAAGAAAGCTACCATAAAAAGCCCCTCACTCATAAATTTCTTTACCTCTTTTGAATAACTTTCATTTCCTTTCCTATAAATCCTCCCAACTATTCATCCAATAATACTTTTCCATTATATTCTGATACCAAGTTATTTTTATTTTCTCTTCTACAGTATCAATATTCACTTTCTGTATTATAATAAGAACACAGAAATATAGGAGCAATGCTAAGCAAGTGATTACAGGACCCATACGATGCCTAGCCATGTACCCCTTTAATGCTTCAATGATGTTAGAAGGTCTCAGATTATATGAGGACAATCACTGTTTTTGTATGTCCCAGAACAAATTTTCACCAAACCAGACATTCATTTCATTTTCATAGCCAAAATAGTCTTTGTTAACCAGTTGTTATGTGAGTGATTATTCCATTACATTGCCGCTCTGATATTAAACTTTCTGTTTTCATCTTTGAGTCTTAAGATGGTATTGTGACTAAGTAATTATCATTTCTTGTTCCTTTCTTTGATTTTATGAACTTCATATTTAAATTAGAATACATTCTTTCATTGTGCAATGTTTTAGGGATCCATATAAGATCGGATCTATAAAGTCTGTAGTAAATAGAATGCAAATTGTGCTTCTTCAGTCTCTCCTTATCAGTTAGATGCTTTACATATGCAATATTTTTGTGCAGAACCTTTGTACCTTTTTGAGAGCTCCTAGATTGTTAATATTGAATGAACAAAAAGCTCCTCTATATTCCAATATCAGACTCACATGGCTAATAAATTAAGGCATCAGAACTATTACATTACTGGAGTTAATGTATCTTGTTATCATGCAGCAGGCGTAGTATCCCTTCCTAGCTTGAAGGTTCACATGCTGGTTTAGTTTGACTTGTGTGGGACAGTGACACCTAGGTCAGTGAAACAAACACAATTAGAAATCATTTTATTTATTTATATTTATTTAACATTTGTTTACTGGGAAAGCCTGACTTGGAACAAAGCCAATTTTCAGTGGCGGTCTGGGGAGAAACTCTCCAGATGTATGTCTTTGTAATGTGGGAGGAAACTGGAGTACCCAGAGAAAAACCACACAAACACAGGAAGGACATGCAGACACCGCACAGAAGGCACTCCAGCCAAGAATTGAACTGGTGAAACTCTTGCTGTGAGGCGACAAAGCTACTGCTGCACCACTGCCCTGTCTATTCATCCAAATTAACTTGATTCCTATAGCATAAGGGTAATTGATTATGTTTTTTTCCCCAACATGTAGAAGTTTGCATTTCTTGGCATTGAATTCCTCATTGTTTTTATTAGCCCATACCAATAGGACAGCAAGATTCTGCACCTTTGCTAGTACCCTTGCTATTTCAGAGTCATTTACTTAGATACCTAGCATGAACAATCACTTGATAATGTTGACAAAAAAATAAGAAAAGGAAGTACCCCAACACTGATCATATTCTCTCTATTGCTTTTATACTCCTGAGAGACAACTTCTAATCTTTGCAGTGATTTTCTGTTCCATAGCCATTTATTAATTCAAGTAATAATATGTTCACTATGTTGTGGATTCTCATGGAGTTCAGTATAACCTTGTATGGTACAGTGCGAAATGCATTTGCTAAGTCTAAGAAAATTACATCGTGTATCAACGACTTCTGAAAAAAATTCAGTTAGGTTAAGCAGGTTCATTGCTACATGAACCCATGTTGATGCATGTCAATTATTTTGATGTTCAAGTTATTTCTTATGTAGACTTGTAGTGCTCTCTGAAATATTTTTACATAAGATGTTAGTAAGATTGTTTGATCTGTAGCATTTGCCCTTGTCTAATCTATCATTTTTATAAGTGGGTATAAAGTGAGCATATCTAAATAATACTGGTACATATCTCTTTTCTAGTGTTTGAGAGAATACGGCTGTCAAGCATAGGGATTCGACTGCTGTTAAATAAAGAAATAAAGTATCCATTTGTATCATGAGTCCCTGGAGCAGAGATCTTCTGTGCCATACTGAGTGCATATTTTACCCACATCCCTTAATTTCTGTGCATGTGCCTGCAGTGGGAGCCATTTTGCCAAGTTTTGGCTGTTCCTCAGAATAGAAATGGTCAGAAAAGTGTTAGCAAATTTCCTGGGACATCCTCAACGTTGAAAGTATCAGGTTCTCCTTAGTTAAAATACTGTTGGGCCCATCCTTTTTCTTGTAGTTCCTGATATTGTTGTAAAAGGGTTTATTTTTATCTGTAACAAAGGTCAGCTAGATTATATTCATATTTTCTTTTTTATCTCCAACAACGCTTCTGAATCTTTTTAAGTTATTTGTGTGTTGATTTTGTTTTTTTCAGTTTGGGGCATTTTTTAGCTCCTCCAATTGTTCATTTTAGTCATCATTAGTTTGCTTAGCGATCTATTCCACCAGAGTGATTTACTATTTCTTATAGCCAGTGCAGTTGTTACCGCTGGGATGTATTTCTCATTTAGGCCAGAGTGTTTCCCATAAAACAACTTCCATTTTTCATTAATGTTGTAAACCAGTGGTGGCTGGTGACTTCAAATCAAAGGGAGGCTGCAGAAGATAGTTGAATGGGTGGTCCAATGGGAAGGGGTGTGACCAACTTGAAAGGGGTGGAGCTATGCTCAAAACCACAAAAACTGGGACTTTAATTAAATACGCTGCCCTGGGTTCCAAACGGTCATTATGAGAGTCCAATCAGGACACAATGAAGTGTGGAAGAAAAAAAATATTTCGATGCATTGGCTACATGACAGCTTACTTAATATCAAGATGGAAACAAAAAGGTTGTGAGGCATGAAAAAAATAAATTACTTTTTAAATACATTACTGGAATGCCAGTCAAAATCAAGTATACAAACACAAGCAGCACTCAACTCAAACCACTTCTCCTTGCACTGCAGTTCTAATTATAATTTATATTCAACTTTATAAAAGTACAAAGTAACATGTTGAAAGTAGCAATCTCTGTGATACCCCCACTTGTAAAAATGTTTCTTATCTAAAAAAGACCTGCCTGACAACAACTATCTACTTGTTTCATGGGGAAAATGTGATCAAAGTAAAAAATGAAAAGCAAACAAGAAACAAGCTCAAGATAAATTGCTTAAAGGATTATTGCACAAGTTATGGACCACACATGATAGACTGGCATTCTGTTTAGTTTATAGGTAAAGCCTGCAAAGACAACAAATATAATGAGTTCTGAAAATACTGTAATCCTATCCTTTATTACAAATACTGTCATATGCATTTCAATACCTAAGGCTCATATGTTATCTAGTTATGTAAATATTCTCTGCATGGCAATAACAAAAAGGCTTTCAGTGTTGGTAATTCTTTAACAGTATGCTCATTAAAGCTTACTTGCATCTTACAATCTCAGACAAGCTTACCTGATGGTCATTAAAGCATTGCTACTTAAACACAGAGCAACAGGCACTGCAATAATATGCATTATCTGAATAAGAAGCATAACTCAACAGTATAAAAATATGACAGAAAACCAGAACATTCTGTAAAATCAATGACAGATGAAAAGCCACTCTAATACTTGTGTCTACCTTGGATGGGGATACTCTGCACACTTACACTGCATAACTGCTCTTTGCCTTGCTTGGACACATCCAGGGTCACTATATGGAGGAGTGGGGTGCAACAAGTATGTCACAATTTGAAATGCTCTGGCTGATGGTGATGGCCCTGACACATTTGTCATACCTCTCAACTTCAGAGCAAGAAATGTGGACAAAGCCATAAATAGAAGGGGTCAAAGGCCCAAAAATAAGGAAAATTTTTAAATATTGCTGTTATAAACTTAGAAAGATAATAGAATAGTAGGTCTTGCATTAGTATAACTTTTCTGAAGGGTATGAAATCTGAAACTCAAATGTCTGTCATTATTTTCTAACTTCAGTCTTTAATGATTTGCCACTAATTTGCCAGAAAAACACAATTTTATGAAAAATGGACCAGAAAATGTAATGCAAAAATATAAAATAACCACACAATACAGCTGGGAACCTGTCAAAGAAGGGACACTTTTTTAATATTAGTACTGTTAAGTTGAGCAGCTGACAAAATAAGAGAATCTACATGCATTATTTATTAATTGTAAACCCTCCATTTTCTTCCAACATTGCCATTTTGTGGAGGGATTATTTGGGGAAAGCATCATTTTGAGCCAAAGTAGGGGACAGTTGTGAGGTTTGGATATACCTAATTCTATAAAGTGATTTATTTGTGCATACCTCTCAACCTCTTAATGCAGGAAATCTGGGCAAGGCCAAATATATTGGGGTAACATACAGACAACACTAGAAATTGCTCTTGTATAAACTTCTAGACAGTTGACTGAATAACAGGTCTTGCTTTAGCATGCATTTTTCTGAAGGTATGACATCTGAAACTCAATGTCTGTCATTATTTAATGACTTCATTCCTAAATGATTTGCCAGAAAACCACAAATTTTATGAGGAACAAACCAAAAATAAGAAGCAAAAGTCTATTCATTCTGTGAAAATCTGGACAGTGGAAAGGTATAGTTCAGCCAGGGATGTCTTTGAGTTTGCCGCCTTTCCCCCCTCACAAAATCATGGTCGAATGGGACCTCCCCCATGTAGCCATACCAGTGCCCCATTGCTTGGTTAGTTCACCCCATTTACCATAAACACTGCAATGTGCATATTGCTTTACTTCTACAATGATTTGGATTTCATTTAAAAGTTTTATTTTACGTTTTATAGCACAAACACTAATAGATATCTGCTAAACAAAGCAATGCAGTCTCGCAATGAAAATAGACTTAGCATTAAAACTTATCTGCCCTTGAAACTCACATTCATTGAAACAGCATTGAAACCCACATTCAAAGAAAATACATCTGGCCAGTGGCAGATAAAGATTAACTTTGGGCTGTTTTCAAATCATAGGCCCCTTGCACGTGAAACATACATGTGTTCTTTGATACACCTTCCTGATTGTATTAAATTATATTCCTTGTATAATACAGTACAGTTGTTAGAGGGCATTTTAAATTTATTGTTTTGAACATTTTTCCAGCAAATGAAACCAAATGCATGCACCAATAATGGCAAAACTGCCCATTTCAGAACATTTCTATCATAAAAGTCTATTCAAACTTCTACAATCCAGCAGTATCAGCAAATATTCACAATCTCTGCAGAAGTAAAAGTCATCTAAATAATTCCACATTAAAGAGATCTGTAACTAATGAAAAGATTGCTGCTAGCAAACAACTTTATATTTCATTGTTTCATCTACAAGTAAAGTGCCTGTTGCCCTTGAGGAATAAATTGCCCATGTTATATTAAAAATATGATAACTAGTAATTGCAATAGGGAATGGATGGCAAACTGATAACAGGTTGACAGTTACAAGGTATCTCCGCCAAAAAAGACATTCTCAGGACTTTAACTTCCACCCCCTTTAAAAGTACAACACAGTACATTATCAGCATTGCATTTACATACTGTGGGAGTAGAACCTACAGCCTTCTGCATCGAAAGCAAGTACATTACCTGTTGTGCCATTAATAATTCAAGCAGACTCAGCATAAGCAGCATTAAACTCCTCTTCCCCTGAAGCTCTTAGCTCCTTGTAAAATCCACTCGACACTCAACTGTATCTCTCAACTTTGCAGCACATGACCACAAGTAATCTGTAAAAAGCCAAAATTTATGGGGGGGACAAAAGCCACAAAAAACAGGGACACATTTTAAAAATTGCTTGTATAACCTTAGAAAGTTGCTAGAATAAAATGCTGTGATACCACCATGCATTTCACTGCCAAGGCTTAAACCCAGGACCCTGTGCACTACAGAAAGAGCAACACACCATTATGCCAAATCAGCTGTTTTTTGAAAGACAGGAAGACTGAAACTTAAACAGCTATCATTTAGTGAATTCAGTTCTCACCATAGCTCTCAATGTCTTAGCACAGAACACCTGGACAAAGCCAATAATAGAGGAATACAGCCCTCAAACATACTCAGTGAAATCAGTTCTCACCATAGCTCTCAACCTCTTAGCACAAATAAATCTGCACAAAGCCAATAATGGGGGAATACAACCCCAAAATAGAGACACATTTCAAATGTTGATCTTATAAACTTAGAAAATTGCTAGAATAAAATGATTTGTGTTACCATGTACTTTCTGAAAAATATGAAGTCTGAAATTAAAATGTCTGTCATTATTTAGTGAATTCAAAATCCAAAAAAACACAGATTTTTATGAGGAACAGAACATAACAAAACAAAAATATGAGGCAAAAATCAGAATGCTCTTCACAAGTGGTGGTGGGTAGGGAATTCAGGCTCTTGCTACCTACACCCAAGGTTGAAGGTTTGAGCCTGAGTTACTCTCTTGAGCCACCAGTTATAGTTAACTGGGGCATTTCACACACACACACACACACACACACACACACACACACACACACACACACACACACACACACACACTCCAGTACCTGAGTGAATCCAGCTCCTTCACACACACACACACACACACACACACACACACACACACACACACACACACACACACACACACACACACACACACACACACACACACACACACACACACACACACACACACACACACACACTCCCACAAACCCCAGTACCTGAGTGAATCTAGCTTCTTCCCACACACACTCCAGTACTTGAGTGAATCCACCTCTTTCCCACACATACCCCAGTATCTGAGTGAATCCACCTCTTTCCCACACATACCCCAGTATCTGAGTGAATCTAGCTCCTTCCCACACACACACTCCAGTACCTGAGTGAATCCAGCTCCTTCTCACACACAACCCAGTACCTGAGTGAATCCAGCTCCTTCCCACACACACCCCAGTACCTGAGTGAATCCAGCTCCTTCCCACACACACCCCAGTACCTGAGTGAATCCAGCTCTTTCCCACACCCACCCCAGTACCTGAGTGAATCCAGCTCCTTCCCACACACACACACACACACACACACACACACACACACACACACACACACACACACACACACACACACACACACACACACACACACACCCCAGTACCTGAGTGAATCCAGCTCAATCTCACACATACACCCGGTACCTGAGTGAATCCAGCTCCTTCCCACACACACCCCAGTACCTGAGTGAATCCAGCTCCTTCCCACACACACCCCAGTACCTGAGTGAATCCAGCTCCTTCCCACACACACCCCAGTACCTGAGTGAATCCAGCTCCTTCCCACACACACACTCCAGTACCTGAGTGTATCCAGCTCCTTCTCACACATACCCCAGTACCTGAGTGAATCCAGCTCCTTCCCACACACACACACACACACACACACACACACACACACACACACACACACACACACACACACACACACACACACACACACACACACACACACACACTCCAGTACCTGAGTGAATCCAGCTCCTTCCCACACACACCCCAGTACCTGAGTGAATCCAGCTCCTTCCCACACACACCCCAGTACCTGAGTGAATCCAGCTCCTTCCCACACACACCCCAGTACCTGAGTGAATCCAGCTCCTTCCCACACACACCCCAGTACCTGAGTGAATCCAGCTCCTTCCCACACTCACCCCAGTACCTGAGTGGTTCCAGCTCCTTCCCACACACACCCCAGTGCCTGAGTGAATCCAGCTCCTTCACACACACACACACACACACACACACACACACACACACACACACACACACACACACACACACACACACACACACACACACACACACACACACTCCAGTACCTGAGTGAATCCAGCTCCTTCTCACACACACCCCAGTACCTGAGTGAATCCAGCTCCTTCCCAGCCACGCCCCAGTACCTGAGTGAATCAGGCTCCTTCCCACACACACCCCAGTACCTGAGTGAATCAGGCTCCTCCCCACACACACCCCAGTACCTGAATGAATCCAACTCCTTCCCACACACACCCCAGTACCTGAGTGAATCCAGATCCTTCCCACACCCCCCCAGTAACTGAGTGAATACTCCTCTTTCCCACACACACCCCAGTACCTGAGTGATTCCAGCTACTTCCCACACACACCCCAGTACCTGAGTGAATCCAGCTCCTTCGCACACACACACACACACACACACACACACACAC
Organism: Protopterus annectens; assembly: GCF_019279795.1. NCBI lineage: Eukaryota > Metazoa > Chordata > Ceratodontiformes > Protopteridae > Protopterus > Protopterus annectens. The sequence continues at coordinate 828,486,718 of NC_056737.1, read as the reverse complement.
ACACACACACACACACACACACACACACACACACACACACACACACACACACAGTACCTGATTGAATCCAGCTCCTCCCACACACACACTACAGTACCTGAGTGAATCTAGCTCCTTCTCACACATACCCTAGTACCCGAGTGAATCCAGCTCCTTCCCACACACACCCCAGTACATGGGTGAATCCAGCTCCTTCCCACACACATCCCAGTACCTGAGTGAATCCAGCTCCTTCCTACACACACCCCAGTACCTGATTGAATCCAGCTCCTTCCCACACACACCCCAGTACCTGAGTGAATCCAGCTCCTTCCCACACACACCCCAGTACCTGAGTGAATCCAGCTCCTTACCACACACACCCCAGTACCTGAGTGAATCCAGCTCCTTCCCCCACACACCCCAATCTCTGAATGAATCCGGCTCCTTCCCACACACACACCAGTACCTGAGTGAATCCAGATCCTTCCCACACACACACACACACACACACACACACACACACACACACACACACACACACACACACACACACCCCAGTACCTGAGTGAATCCAGCTCCTTCCCACACACACCCCAGTACCTGAGTGAATCCAGATCCTTCCCACACACACCCCAGTACCTGAGTGAATCCAGATAATTCCCACACACACCCCAGTACCTGAGTGAATCCAGCTCCTTCCCACACACACACTCCAGTACCTGAGTGAATCCAGCTCCTTCTCACACACACCCCAGTACCTGAGTGAATCCAGCTCCTTCCCACACACACCCAGTACCTGAGTGAATCCAGCTCCTTCCCACACACACCCCAGTACCTGAGTGAATCCAGCTCCTTCCCACACACACCCCAGTACCTGAGTGAATCCAGCTCCTTCCCACACACACCCCAGTACATGAGTAAATCCAGCTTCTTCCCACATACACGCAAGTACCTGAGTGAATCCAGCTCCTTCCCACACACACCCCAGTAACTGAGTGAATCCAGCTCCTTCCCACACACACACACACCAGTACCTGAGTGAATCCAGCTCCTTCCCACACACACCCCAGTACCTGAGTGAATCCAGCTCCTTCCCACACACACCCCAGTACATGAGTAAATCCAGCTCCTTCCCACACACACCCCAGTACCTGAGTGAATCCAGCTCCTTCCCACACACACCCCCCAGTACCTGAGTGAATCCAGCTCCTTCCCACACACTCCCCAGTACCTGAGTGAATCCACCCCCCCCCACACACACACACCCCAGTAACTGAGTGAATCCAGCTCCTTCCCACACACACACACACACACCAGTACCTGAGTGAATCCAGCTCCTTCCCACACACACCCTAGTACCTGAGTAAATCCAGCTCCTTCTCACACACACCCCAGTACCTGAGTGAATCCAGCTCCTTCCCACACACACCCCAGTACCTGAGTGAATCCAGCTCCTTCCCATACACACCACAATACCTGAATAAATCCAGCTCCTACACACACACACACACACACACACACACACACACACACACACACACACACACACACACACACACACCAATACCTGAGTGAATCTAGCTCCTTCCCACACCCTCCCCAGAATCTGAGTGAATCTAGGTCCTTCCCATCTTCAAAGCCCGCAGCAGCTCCTGTTTCTTGGTGTGAGTTCAAATTGCAGCAGCAGTTCCTGTTTCTCAGTGCCGGAATGTGCCACGCATGCACTGCCTCAGCTAGTTCTGAGCATGCACAGACTGCAGACCTTGCAGTCCGATCTCCATCCAGTCAATGCGGTTGTAACCACATAGACTTCTGGGGCATCTGTAAACTGCTGCCTTATTTTTGAATCTGGACTGGTTAAACAGCAGTCCGGATTCATGTTTCTGAGTATGCTTGCATGGAGTTCTGGGATTTTGTTTTATTTTACAGCTGGGATTTTTTTTTTTTTGGTTTACAGCTGGGGGGGGGGGGGCTGCAGTCCAGCAGTCTAATATCACGAGCTGCCACTGCTGTAAACACTGAACTGATGCTTCCAGTTCCAGTTCCAGTCCTGGAGTTCTTGAGTATTTTTTTTGAGCGTTAGCAACCCAAACAAAAATTCCAGAGTTATCTTTTGAGTGTTTGGGGATGTGCTGTGTGTGTATGTGGGGGAGGGGGTCACTAAAAAACTCATATTGTAGTCTGAATCAGCTAAGTTTCTGTAGGCATACTTAAAAGTTTTTGCCACATTCACATTCCAAACCAAACAGGAGCATACATTTACGTCTCTGTTATTCCTTTATTTTGCATTCTTCAGAAATTTTCTTCCTCTTTCCTTTCATAAATATGTTCCAGTATTGATTGCATTTACTTAACATCAACCCCCCAAAAAATATCTGTAAAGATTTTCTTTAAGAACAAATGAATTTAATAAACCCAAGCCTACTTTCTTTTTGTTATTGTATATTATCTGTGGACAAGAAGAAACCAAACATTGTTATCTATTAGTTCCTTTTCTTCTTCCATGGACAGAGTAGGGTTTTCTTTCATAAATCAGTATTTACAATTATGTACATGTTATTTGCATATATACAATTCCTTAGTCATCATCAAGTTTTTACATTTAACCCATCCACTCTGTTTGTCATAAACAGGATCTTATTTTTTTCATAGTTTCATTCAAATCCTACTTCTTATTCTACAAGCTATAATACCAATGTTCCTATATAAACCGAATACTTATCATAACAAATCTATGCTTTCTCTTTCTTTGTCAGCTTTTGAACATAGTCTCCATACGGTGCCATTTTATAGGTGCATTAGACATTAAGTTTTTTCAAATATGCTTTCCAGCCCTTCTAAGACCTTTTAATTCTATTACAGTTTAAAGTGTTTTTAAGTATTCTGCTTATGTTTTGCATATGTTACAATAGCAGTATCAATTAATGAAGTGGCGACTGTTAACGTGTGTTATTTACTTCCTAGCTGAAACTGCAAGACAAGAGCTTTCTGTTGGCATTCTGAACCCCCTCCCCCCCAGCATGATGTCAAGTTAGGTTAACTGTGCTAGAGTAGAGCTTTAAATATTGAAGCATGGCAGGCTCCCCCCCCCCCCCCCCGAGACGTGCTCTTATTTTTTTCTTGGGCTTCAACTGCAACAGGATAAAAACAACTTTCAGTTTTGTAGTCTAATCAATATTGCATTGGGTGGGTGTTTTACCATTTTAGTTGGTGCAATGGTAAAATAAACTGCATCTGTGTGTTGAACTGCTCACAGCCTCATGCTTGTTGCAATTCATTTTTAAAAATGGCATGAACTATGTTTTGTTTCTATGGAAATAGTTACTCATTTATGTATTGTGTTCAGGCATCTAAGCCAAGACATGATGTTATTTATTATTAATTTATTGACATCCTAAAACTGATGGAGGAGCGGTTAGTGTCACTGAGGACGGGGACCGCTACCACAACCCACTATTTAGTGAGACACAAGTGGACACAGATGGTATTGGGTATAACCATTCAACTGAATATTATGAAACAAACTTTCCTACACTGAGAAGGTCTGAACAAGTAGAAAACAGGAATAGACAAAGACCTTTTTTAGAGGGAACCCACACGCAAAGAAACAACAACAGAGGGAAGTACAGGGGGTTACAGGAACAACAACAGGTACAACGTGCTGGGGGAGACAGTAACATTCTGTTAAGTTATGAAGGTAAATGTGCATCTCTGGATTGTTTCAAGATTTACAGTTACAATAATTTAAGTTTGAACACAGTCTTTTTTTTCTTTATTTAGGAAAGGTTTGAAATTTGTACCTACTTTTAGGTTGGACACAGTAGATGTTATTATTGAGTTAAAACTCTACACTAGAAAATTAAATTTTAAGGTCCTGTTCAAAGGACAAGAAATGCAAGGTTATGAAGGTAACGTCAAATTAAAAAAGAAAAGTTGTTTTAACCCACCCCTCCATCACTTAACTTCAGCCTTTGAAAAAGCATGTGAAGTGGAGATTCAGAAAGAGTTTAAACTATTAAATATTCTAATTTAAGTAAGGATGAACTCACACTGCTAACCAATGTAGAACTAATAAAATGCTTAGAATTATTAAGCCTGATAAGGGTGGGGTGGGGTGTAGTGTTATTTAACACCACTAACTATGTGAATCACCTTACTATGATGTTTTCTGAAATAGACAAGTATCAATCAACATCCAGGAATGAAGTTAATTTAGCACATAGAAAAATTAAATTATTTTTGGAGGATTCCTTATTGCAAAGGGTTATATCAGGGGACTTGTACATTTTTTTTGACAACTGAGTATCCACTAGTTCCAACAGCCTTTGGTATACCCAAAGTGCATAAATGTATTGAGCAACCCCTATTTAGGATCATTATATCAGCAAGGAATAGTTCTATACACACTTTGTGTACTTTTGTGGATAGAATCTTAAAGGATACTGTAGACACAGTTGCTATTTATTGAAAGATTTCTGGGATTTTTTGTCCAAAATTAAAGATGAATGGTACAATGTTAATGTGATTTTTTTCCACTATTGATATTATTGATTTATTCACATCAATTATCCATAAAGAAGGGCTGGATCTTTTTCACGAAGCCATCAGGGAGCTTTCCTTTTTTTCTGATACAATGTTAATTTTCTTATGGCTGTAATAGAGTATGTTTTAACTAGTAACTTTTTTACCTTTGAAGGTGAATTTTATAGGCAAATACAAGGGGTAGCTATGGGGGGCAACATGTGCCCCCATATATGCCAAGTTGGTTCTTTATGCATGGGAAAGAAAACACATTTTCACAAGCACTTACAAATCATTATGGTTTATGTACCATCATTTTTTGGACAATGTTTTCATTCTAATGAAGGACCCCAATGTAGATTTAAAAGGATTTATGGATTACATCAATCAGGTTTGTCCCTATTTTAATTTTACAGCTAAACATTTCAAGGACAAGATTGATTATTTAGATGTTACCATCCTTAAGGACTCCACAAATCAAAGATTTGTTTCAAAAATCTTCAGGAAGGAAACATTTTCTACCAGCTACCTTGATTTCCGAAGTAGTCACCCGACCCACACTAAGAGAAATATTTTCAAGGGGCAGTTGGTAAAGGCAGGAACGATGTGCTCTACAAGGGAGATTTTTTTGGAAGAAGTAATAAACATCAAGGAAATGTTTAGGGTTAGGGGCTAATCCCAAGCCCTTCTTGACAACGTAGCTGAAGAAATGAAGGAAGGATGGGGAACTAAATATAAACCTTTGCTAGGCAGTGATGAATTTATTCAAAAAACATTGAATAGTTTCAAAGGAAAGGTGAGTTATAACACAAGTATCATTATCCCCTTTGGGGTGGGGGGAAAAACCCTTAGGCACATTATCTTAAGAAATTGGAATATATTCAAGGGCAACCTTGATATTTTCCATCTTTTAGGTCAATCACCAAAGTTTGTATACAAAGCAGGTAGAAATTTTAAAAATTTAATGGAGCAAGTTTCAGTACCCAGAACTTTAAACATTAAAGGAACCACCAGATGTGGATGCTGTAATCAATGTCCCTTTACTTTGGATAAAGATATTGTGTACATTAAAGGTAATAATAGAGGTATTTTCTTATACAAAGGTAATTGTAACACCAAGGGAGTTATTTATATTTTTATTTGCCAAACATGTGTATATTTTTATGTTGGTAAAATGGTCAGGAACTTCAAGACCCAGATTTATGAGCATTTATATGCTCTTAGTAAGAAGAACACTAACAATGCCCTTTATAGGTATACTTTAGAATGCCAGGCGGACACAGTATTTAAATTTGGGATTTTGAAAGTTATGCCACATAATTTCAAAGAAGGTTGTTGGGAACTTCAGGTTGATTTGAGAGAATTTTATTGGATTATTAAATGAAATGCCTTGGAAGTACCAGGTTTAAATGATTTTATTTCCCTGGTACCTATTCTAAGGAAAAAGGCTTTAATTTTATGATTTGTTTTACATAAAGTATTTCTACTTATGTCTTTATTAAGGTTATGTGTATAATGTATATGTATTTTTTTTACATTTTAAATGTGTTGTGTTTCTCAGTTAAGATGCATTTGATGTATTAATTAATTGGATAATTGAATTATTGTACTATTGGAAGTATAAATGGGTTGACCAAAAGATAGGGGAATGTTTCTTTTGGTTTTGATGATGTCCCCGAAGTGTCAAGCAGGGGAAGAAAGCACTTAACCAAGATTTATGTGAATAAAGATTTTATGGTATCCAGCTACCTGGTTTTGCCTGGTGTGTGGAGCTTATAGACATTTTACTTCTATTACTAGCAACAGGATAAAAACAACTTTCAGTTTTGTAGCCTAATCAATATTCCACTGGGTGGGTGTTTTACCATTTTAGTTGGTGTAATGGTAAAATAAGCTGTATCTGTGTGTTGAACTGCTCACAGCCTCATGCTTGTTGTAATTCATTTTCAAAAATGGCATGAACTATGTTTTGTTTCTATGGAAATATTTACTAATTTATGTATTGTGTTCAGGCATCTAAGCCAAGACATGATGTTATTTATTATTAATTTATTGACATGCATTTACCAGGAAAGTCCAAGAGGGCACAGGTGCCCCTTTTCAGCAGAGGCCCTGGAAGAAAAACACCAATATATCATATTTAATGCAATCAATATTTACAATAACAAATTTTATAATGTAGTTTCAGTGAATACATTACATAATAGTCCGTATAACTAAATTTGTGTTGCTATTCAAAACATTAAATTTACAAGCCTTGCATTGAGACTTTACTGACTGAAAGTGGTATATAAGATAGGTAGAAGTAATTTAAGAAGGACGGTAGGGTGAGGTTATTGGATGAAATAAGGAAGTCTGAGTCTTAATGTAGAAGTAGTGGTGGAATGGTAATTTGGTTGTGCTAACTAGAAGTAGGTATAGCGGTTTAAGAAGTTCAATAAAGTGAGGTATTCCAATGGGATAAGCAGGTTAAGTGATTTAATGCCTTAAAGGGAGGTATAAGAAAGATGATGAAGGGTGTTAGAGAGCTGTGTTCCAGATTAGGAACAGGGACAAAGCCAGGAGGCAGATAAGAAGTCTTTTAATAATGGTTTGAAAAGATGAAAGTGTGTGATAGACCTGAGTGATACAGGAAGTTCTAGCTACACTATTGGAATAGAGCTTGACCCCAGTGGCCCTTTGTGATCTGTAGGTGGTAAGCAGTTGTTTATTATTTGACAAAGAGGTTGATTTGGAAGATAGTATTGGAGTAGGGGTCTAATTGCTGGGTGGGTGGATGGGGTATGGGTGATTTAATGGTTAAAGTGAGCTGAGTATAAGATAGGTGGCAAGGAAGCTCAAGCCAGTTAAGTGTTTATAGTGCTAAACAGTGGCGGGTACAGTAACATTTGCTGTTAGTTCTACGGTGCATACCTCTCAACTGTCCAGAATATTGTAGAGTGCCCTGACTGAGTTTTCACACACACAACTTTAACACAATACGGTTGCATACATCATACATGACTCCCATGTGCACAGTGCAGCCTCTCTCTCTGTGATCTGCTCCCAGCACTATCATCATTTCATCCACTCTCTATCATCCTCCAAATATTTTCAGGAATAAGATTCTGTTCCCTTGTAAACTGCACTAAAAACAATTCACATTTCATACAGAAGAACTGAAGCAGTGCACCAAATTTCACTCCTTTCCCCAAGAGCAACTGTGCATGTGTATATAGAAAAATGTGTAAGATACAACTTCAGTGAGGATCATTACTGTACTCATTCATAATTTCATATGCATAGCTAATTTTCAAACATATCCATACCATTCACCTACTTCCTCTTATACAGTCCAAACAAAAAACTATTTACCCACACATATACTGTAACTCAAAACATTTATAAAAAACAAAAGTACAATGCTGTGAACCAACAGTGTTAACAGTGCATCCACACAAAATGAAAATAACGCTGTCATCAGTTTAGAATATATATATATATATATATATATATATATATATATATATATATATATATAATCATCAGCAAAATAAATTCTTTATATCCTAGCAGAACCCATACTATTTGTGATTTCTCAAACTTATTTTATTTTACTTTTTTATTGATTGCTTGCTTTTGTTGGCAAGGAAAGTCAGAATGGGTAGAAAACCCTTTTCAGCAGAGGACTGGGGAAAAAATCTCCACAAATACAGAGAAAGTGACATACATTCATACATAGTATGATGAATAGTTTGAGCTTACAATACTGAGGAAAAAAAGACAACTGCTTGAACAGACAATATTTTTTAAAACAAAAACACTGACAGGATACACATGAATATCAGTGCACAAACACATTATAATCATGGTACAGGTAATGCAATGATATGAAAATCATTCAAAGCAGATCAGACTAAGTGTTTACACTAACAAAGTTTAGATCCATAATATTTTATAAAAGTAGGACTGCTGTAAAGTGAACTTTCATAACAATGTAAACTTGAGAAGAGTATAGAAAGATTGCTGGCAAGTAATCATTTAAAAACAAGATTGTACTACGGTATGGGGCCTCATTAACATTAACATTGTTCTCCAAACTTCCTACTGAACTCAAACAGGGTAATCCTTGTAAGGATTTAGAATTCCAACATCAGAAGTTAAACCAATAACTTAGACATCAGTACTTTGAACAGAAAAAACACCCTGGTTCTTAGAATTACCCAGGCACTGAACTGACAGCGCAAGTGGAATGCCTAATATGACATCAAAGGTCAGAGCACATTCCACGTAGAATTACTAGGAGGGGGAGCATCACGCAATGAAAATAAAAAAGGGAAAGATCATGTAAGTCATGAAATAATCATTGTGAAATCAAAAGGGAGGCATTACAGCAATTAAACAACCATGTATGTGAGAATAGTGACAAATCGCTTTAATAAATCATGGCCATTTTTTTCCTCCAAACTAAAATCTTTCTATGCTGCACATTCTTTCAATACTGTACATTTCATACCTCCTTTGACTGAAAAAATCTAAAAGGGCCTGCGAAGAAAATCACTCCACTCATATATTTCTTTTTATACCCTCTTGTTGTTCAATATCTTTCTTTTCACTTAAAATGCATTAACAAAATAATACCCCTCTGTTGTTTTCTTAAACTATAGTTTAATTTTCTTCAGCATACTTTATATTTATTATCATATATTTTTTCTTTAAAATTCTTTCATTACATTTGTGCCATCTATTTTTCCTCTGTTCTTTTTTAAACATCCTCAGCATCCGTGTAATTATCATACAGCAAGTTACATAATACACTTTCCCTATTTCTCTCTATTTTCATAAAGTCAAAATACTATGAGTGGAGTATATGAATCTCTTTGCCCTAGCCAAATATTTACCATCTGTACAAATAGCACATTGGATCTCCTTAGAAAATATGGACATATTTAATGGACCTAACCCAGTCAATAAAAGTAAATGGCTTAGTGCATAACTTATTAACCAACTGATTAAATAAATAAATAAAATAACTTATCTGCTTCCATCTGCATCATTATTCAGTGCCCATATAACTGCAAATAATTCAATAAGTAGTTATTTGGCTTGCAGTGCATGGGACCATTCAGGAGTCTAGCCTAAATTCCCAGTTGTCCCCAAGCACTGTCTGGTTAAGTGGTTTGCTGAAGGTCACAAATTAGGCAAAAGAGAGCTGTAGGAATCAAACACTGTACCACAAGAACTACAGCTCACAGCCTTAACCCTCTGCACCAACTTCTACAATTATTTATAATAAAAAAGTTCATAACGTTTTATTTAAAGGATAAAAGTGGGAACAATACATTCTGCCTAACTGTTACTTATAAGTGATCTTAGGTAATTTGTGCCTTTTTATTCAAATATGAGTTTCTAATCTGTTACTATTTGTTGTAGCCAAGTCAGGTGTGGGTTTGCTGTGCTTGACCATACTGAGAACTACCCAACTATTGTCTAACCTCTGTTCTTGCTTAGTCTTACTTCTTCTGCACTGAACTATGCCTCTGGGTATTCCTTCATTTGGGGAATAAGGCCTTAATGGCAACTGTTATGTGCTCACTGCATGCCCTTTCCTCAAGTTGTAGATGTATCTTATCCAGAGTTTGCGGCAATACAAATGTCCTGGCACCTTCTCTGTACTCCATTTACAGCTATCGTGTTAAGAAAGTGTTCCCTGCTACTGTTAGGATCTGTTGTAAGAGCAATAGCAATACAGTCTGCCACTTCCCCCAAGAAGAAGGTTGCTATACGAATGTAACTATTTCTTCTCTAGCCATCAGCCACCCCTAATAACTTAAGTGCATCATTGAGTCTGAGTTGCACCAACTGCCAGTTTGAAAAAAGCTTAGAAATGTTTATGGTACAATACATGTTTTTTACATTTTACTTGCTATACACTGTATCCTTTTGCTTGAATTGTATCTTACTTAATTGATTTTTCCCAGGTTGTAGCTGAAAATCGCCAGTTCACATAAGACCATCCGTAGGATTCTATAAAGATGAAATAAAAGGAAAAAGTATAGCAATGTAATGTAGAGCCAAGTTGCTTATTCCAAATCACTTTTGCATTTCATCTAAATGAAATCTTGGTATTAAACTTTAGAAGGTACAACATTCTCTGTATAACAGCATTCTCAGCTGTCTAGTACATTCATTAACAGCCACATTTGGCTGGATTTCAAACAGTATTTGTGCTAAGCCAATGGAAATAGTTACTCATTTATGTATTGTGTTCAGGCATCTAAGCCAAGACATGATGTTATTTATTATTAATTTATTGACATCCTAAAACTGATGGAGGAGCGGTTAGTGTCACTGAGGACGGGGACCGCTACCACAACCCACCATTTAGTGAGACACAAGTGGACACAGATGGTATTGGGTATAACCATTTAACTGAACATTATGAAACAAACTTTCCTACACTGAGAAGGTCTGAACAAATAGAAAACAGGAATAGACAAAGACCTTTTTTAGAGGGAACCCACATGCAAAGAAACAACAACAGAGGGAAGTACAGGGGGTTACAGGAACAACAACAGGTACAACGTACTGGGGGAGACAGTAACATTCTGTTAAGTTATGAAGGTAAATGTGCATCTCTGGATTGTTTCAAGATTTACAGTTACAATAATTTAAGTTTGAACACAATCTTTTTTTCTTTATTTAGGAAAGGTTTGAAATTTGCACCTACTTTTAGGTTGGACACAGTAGATGTTATTATTGAGTTAAAACTCTACACTAGAAAATTAAATTTTAAGGTCCTGTTCAAAGGACAAGAAATGCAAGGTTATGAAGGTAACGTCAAATTAAAAAAGAAAAGTTGTTTTAACCCACCCCTCCATCCCTTAACTTCAGCCTTTGAAAAAGCATGTGAAGTGGAGATTCAGAAAGAGTTTAAACTATTAAATATTCTAATTTAAGTAAGGATGAACTCACACTCCTAACCAATGTAGAACTAATAAAATGCTTAGAATTGTTAAGCCTGATAAGGGTGGGGTGGGGTGTAGTGTTATTTAACACCACTGACTATGTGAATCACCTTACTATGATGTTTTCCGAAATTGATAAGTACCAAACAACATCCAGGAATGAAGTTAATTTAGCACATAGAAAAATTCAATTATTTTTGGAGGATTCCTTATTGCAAAGGGTTATATCAGGGGACTTGTACATTTTTTTTGACAACTGAGTATCCACTAGTTCCAACAGCCTTTGGTATACCCAAAGTGCATAAATGTATTGAGCAACCCCTATTTAGGATCATTATATCAGCAAGGAATAGTTCTATACACACTTTGTGTACTTTTGTGGATAGAATCTTAAAGGATACTGTAGACACAGTTGACTATTTATTGAAAGATTTGTGGGATTTTTTGTCCAAAATTAAAGATGAATGGTACAATGTTAATGTGATTTTTTTCCACTATTGATATTATTGATTTATTCACATCAATTATCCATAAAGAAGGGCTGGATCTTTTTCACGAAGCCATCAGGGAGCTTTCCTTTTTTTCTGATACAATGTTAATTTTCTTATGGCTGTAATAGAGTATGTTTTAACTAGTAACTTTTTTTACCTTTGAAGGTGAATTTTATAGGCAAATACAAGGGGTAGCTATGGGGGGCAACATGTGCCCCCATATATGCCAAGTTGGTTCTTTATGCATGGGAAAGAAAACACATTTTCACAAGCACTTACAAATCATTATGGTTTATGTACCATCATTTTTTGGACAATGTTTTCATTCTAATGAAGGACCCCAATGTAGATTTAAAAGGATTTATGGATTACATCAATCAGGTTTGTCCTTATTTTAATTTTACAGTTAAACATTCCAAGGACAAGATTGATTATTTAGATGTTACCATCCTTAAGGACTCCACAAATCAAAGATTTGTTTCAAAAATCTTCAGGAAGGAAACATTTTCTAACAACTACCTTGATTTCCGAAGTAGTCACCCGACCCACACTAAGAGAAATATTTTCAAGGGGCAGTTGGTAAAGGCAGGAAGGATGTGCTCTACAAGGGAGATTTTTTGGAAGAAGTAATAAACATTAAGGAAATGTTTAGGGTTAGGGGCTAACCCCAAGCCCTTCTTGACAACGTAGCTGAAGAAATGAAGGAAGGATGGGGAACTAAATATAAACCTTTGCTAGGTAGTGATGAATTTATTCAAAAAACATTGAATAGTTTCAAAGGAAAAGTGAGTTATAACACAAGTATCGTTATCCCCTTTGGGGTGGGGGGAAAAAAACTCTTAGGGACATTATCTTAAGAAATTGGAATATATTCAAAGGCAACCTTGATATTTTCCATCTTTTAGGTCAATCACCAAAGTTTGTATACAAAGCAGGAAGAAATTTTTAAAATTTCATGGAGCAAGTTTCAGTACCCAGAACTTTAAACATTAAAGGAACCACCAGATGTGGATGTTGTAATCAATGTCCCTTTACTTTGGATAAAGATATTGTGTACATTAAAGGTAATAATAGAGGTATTTTCTTATACAAAGGTAATTGTAACACCAAGGGAGTTATTTATATTTTTATTTGCCAAACATGTGTATATTTTTATGTTGGTAAAATGGTCAGGAACTTCAAGACCCAGATTTATGAGCATTTATATGCTCTTAGTAAGAAGAACACTAACAATGCCCTTTATAGGTATACTTTAGAATGCCAGGGGGACACAGTATTTAAATTTGGGATTTTGGAAGTTATGCCACATAATTTCAGAGAAGGTTGTTGGGAACTTCAGGTTGATTTGAGAGCATTTTATTGGATTATTAAATGAAATGCCTTGGAAGTACCAGGTTTAAATGATTTTATTTCCCTGGTACCTATTCTAAGGAAAAAGGCTTTAATTTTATGATTTGTTTTACATAAAGTATTTCTACTTATGTCTTTATTAAGGTTATGTGTATAATGTATATGTATTTTTTTTACATTTTAAATGTGTTGTGTTTCTCAGTTAAGATGCATTTGATGTATTAATTAATTGGATAATTGAATTATTGTACTATTGGAAGTATAAATGGGTTGACCAAAAGATAGGGTAATGTTTCTTTTGGTTTTGATGATGTCCCCGAAGTGTCAAGCAGGGGAAGAAAGCACTTAACCGAGATTTATGTGAATAAAGATTTTATGGTATCCAGCTACCTGGTTTTGCCTGGTGTGTGGAGCTTATGGACATTTTACTTCTATTACTGGCAACAGGATAAAAACAACTTTCAGTTTTGTAGCCTAATCAATATTCCACTGGGTGGGTGTTTTACCATTTTAGTTGGTGTAATGGTAAAATAAGCTGTATCTGTGTGTTGAACTGCTCACAGCCTCATGCTTGTTGTAATTCATTTTCAAAAATGGCATGAACTATGTTTTGTTTCTATGGAAATATTTACTAATTTATGTATTGTGTTCAGGCATCTAAGCCAAGACATGATGTTATTTATTATTAATTTATTGACATGCATTTACCAGGAAAGTCCAAGAGGGCACAGGTGCCCCTTTTCAGCAGAGGCCCTGGAAGAAAAACACCAATATATCATATTTAATGCAATCAATATTTACAATAACAAATTTTATAATGTAGTTTCAGTGAATACATTACATAATAGTCCGTATAACTAAATTTGTGTTGCTATTCAAAAACATTAAATTTACAAGCCTTGCATTGAGACTTTACTGACTGAAAGTGGTATATAAGATAGGTAGAAGTAATTTAAGAAGGACGGTAGGGTGAGGTTATTGGATGAAATAAGGAAGTCTGAGTCTTAATGTAGAAGTAGTGGTGGAATGGTAATTTGGTTGTGCTAACTAGAAGTAGGTATAGCGGTTTAAGAAGTTCAATAAAGTGAGGTATTCCAATGGGATAAGCAGGTTAAGTGATTTAATGCCTTAAAGGGAGGTATAAGAAAGATGATGAAGGGTGTTAGAGAGCTGTGTTCCAGATTAGGAACAGGGACAAAGCCAGGAGGCAGATAAGAAGTCTTTTAATAATGGTTTGAAAAGATGAAGGTGTGTGATAGACCTGAGTGATACAGGAAGTTCTAGCTACACTATTGGAATAGAGCTTGACCCCATTGGACCTTTGTGATCTGTAGGTGGTAAGCAGTTGTTTATTATTTGACAAAGAGGCTGATTTGGAAGATAGTATTGGAATAGGGGTCTAATTGCTGGGTGGGTGGATGGGGTATGGGTGATTTAATGGTTAAAGTGAGCTGAGTATAAGATAGGTGGCAAGGAAGCTCAAGCCAGTTAAGTGTTTATAGTGCTAAACAGTGGTGGGTACAGTAACATTTGCTGTTAGTTCTACGGTGCATACCTCTCAACTGTCCAGAATATTGTAGAGTGCCCTGACTGAGTTTTCACACACACAACTTTAACACAATACGGTTGCATACATCATACATGACTCCCATGTGCACAGTGCAGCCTCTCTCTCTGTGATCTGCTCCCAGCACTATCATCATTTCATCCACTCTCTATCATCCTCCAAATATTTTCAGGAATAAGATTCTGTTCCCTTGTAAACTGCACTAAAAACAATTCACATTTCATACAGAAGAACTGAAGCAGTGCACCAAATTTCACTCCTTTCCCCAAGAGCAACTGTGCATGTGTATATAGAAAAATGTGTAAGATACAACTTCAGTGAGGATCATTACTGTACTCATTCATAATTTCATATGCATAGCTAATTTTCAAACATATCCATACCATTCACCTACTTCCTCTTATACAGTCCAAACAAAAAACTCTTTACCCACACATATACTGTCACTCAAAACATTTATAAAAAACAAAAGTACAATGCTGTGAACCAACAGTGTTAACAGTGCATCCACACAAAATGAAAATAACGCTGTCATCAGTTTAGAATATATATATATATATATATATATATATATATATATATATATATATATATATAAAATCATCAGCAAAATAAATTCATTATATCCTAGCAGAACCCATACTATTTGTGATTTCTCAAACTTATTTTATTTTACTTTTTTATTGATTGCTTGCTTTTGTTGGCAAGGAAAGTCAGAATGGGTAGAAAACCCTTTTCAGCAGAGGACTGGGGAAAAAATCTCCACAAATACAGAGAAAGTGACATACATTCATACATAGTATGATGAATAGTTTGAGCTTACAATACTGAGGAAAAAAAGACAACTGCTTGAACAGACAATATTTTTTAAAACAAAAACACTGACAGGATACACATGAATATCAGTGCACAAACACATTATAATCATGGTACAGGTAATGCAATGATATGAAAATCATTCAAAGCAGATCAGACTAAGTGTTTACACTAACAAAGTTTAGATCCATAATATTTTATAAAAGTAGGACTGCTGTAAAGTGAACTTTCATAACAATGTAAACTTGAGAAGAGTATGGTACAGATTATATGGCCAAATGCTCATAATAGCACAGGGTAAGAAAGATTGCTGGCAAGTAATCATTTAAAAACAAGATTGTACTATGGTATGGGGCCTCATTAACATTAACATTGTTCTCCAAACTTCCTACTGAACTCAAACAGGGTAATCCTTGTAAGGATTTAGAATTCCAACATCAGAAGTTAAACCAATAACTTAGACATCAGTACTTTGAACAGAAAAAACACCCTGGTTCTTAGAATTACCCAGGCACTGAACTGACAGCGCAAGTGGAATGCCTAACATGACATCAAAGGTCAGAGCACATTCCACATAGAATTACTAGGAGGGGGAGCATCACGCAATGAAAATAAAAAAGGGAAAGATCATGTAAGTCATGAAATAATCATTGCGAAATCAAAAGGGAGGCATTACAGCAATTAAACAACCATGTATGTGAGAATAGTGACAAATCGCTTTAATAAATCATGGCCATTTTTTTCCTCCAAACTAAAATCTTTCTATGTTGCACATTCTTTCAATACTGTACATTTCATACCTCCTTTGACTGAAAAAATCTAAAAGGGCCTGCGAAGAAAATCACTCCACTCATATATTTCTTTTTATACCCTCTTGTTGTTCAATATCTTTCTTTTCACTTAAAATGCATTAACAAAATAATACCCTTCTGTTGTTTTCTTAAACTACAGTTTAATTTTCTTCAGCATACTTTATATTTATTATCATATATTTTTTCTTTAAAATTCTTTCATTACATTTGTGCCATCTATTTTTCCTCTGTTCTTTTTTAAACATCCTCAGCATCCGTGTAATTATCATACAGCAAGTTACATAATACACTTTTCCTGTTTCTCTCTATTTTCATAAAGTCAAAATACTATGAGTGGAGTATATGAATCTCTTTGCCCTAGCCAAATATTTACCATCTGTACAAATAGCACATTGGATCTCCTTAGAAAATATGGACATACTTAATGGACCTAACCCAGTCAATAAAAGTAAATGACTTAGTGCATAACTTATTAACCAACTGATTAAATAAATAAATAAAATAACTTATCTGCTTCCATCTGCATCATTATTCAGTGCCCATATAACTGCAAATAATTCAATAAGTAGTTATTTGGCTTGCAGTGCATGGGACCATTCAGGAGTCTAGCCTAAATTCCCAGTTGTCCCCAAGCACTGTCTGGTTAAGTGGTTTGCTGAAGGTCACAAATTAGGCAAAAGAGAGCTGTAGGAATCAAACACTGTACCACAAGAACTACAGCTCACAGCCTTAACCCTCTGCACCAACTTCTACAATTATTTATAATAAAAAAAGTTCATAACTTTTTATTTAAAGGATAAAAGTGGGAACAATACATTCTGCCTAACTGTTACTTATAAGTGATCTTAGGTAATTTGGGCCTTTTTATTCAAATATGAGTTTCTAATCTGTTGCTATTTGTTGTAGCCAAGTCAGGTGTGGGTTTGCTGTGCTTGACCATACTGAGAACTACCCAACTATTGTCTAACCTCTGTTCTTGCTTAGTCTTACTTCTTCTGCACTGAACTATGCCTCTGGGTATTCCTTCATTTGGGGAATAAGGCCTTAATGGCAACTGTTATGTGCTCACTGCATGCCCTTTCCTCAAGTTGTAGATGTATCTTATCCAGAGTTTGCAGCAATACAAATGTCCTGGCACCTTCTCTGTACTCCATTTACAGCTATCGTGTTAAGAAAGTGTTCCCTGCTACTGTTAGGATCTGTTGTAAGAGCAATAGCAATACAGTCTGCCACTTCCCCCAAGAAGAAGGTTGCTATACGAATGTAACTATTTCTTCTCTAGCCATCAGCCACCCCTAATAACTTAAATACATCATTGAGTCTGAGTTGCACCAACTGCCAGTTTGAAAAAAGCTTAGAAATGTTTATGGTACAATACATGTTTTTTACATTTTACTTGCTATACACTGTATCCTTTTGCTTGAATTGTATCTTACTTGATTTTTCCCAGGTTGTAGCTGAAAATCGCCAGTTCACATAAGACCATCCGTATGATTCTATAAAGATGAAATAAAAGGAAAAAGTATAGCAATGTAATGTAGAGCCAAGTTGCTTATTCCAAATCACTTTTGCATTTCATCTAAATGAAATCTTGGTATTAAACTTTAGAAGGTACAACATTCTCTGTATAACAGCATTCTCAGCTGTCTAGTACATTCATTAACAGCCACATTTGGCTGGATTTCAAACAGTATTTGTGCTAAGCCAAGCACGCCAAGTGACAATTACATCAAAAGCATGCCAAGTAACATTACATCAAAAATACTGTCTAGGCAATTAAACAAAATCCAGTAATAGGCATAAATGCGAATACAGAATGACATATTAAAAGAATGACATCAGCAGACCTTTACTTTTGTAATGCAATGAGTCCACAGGCTGACAATAAATGACACTAAAAACAGTCAGCAAGAGAGAGAGTATTATTTGCAAAAGCATATATGGTGGAGACCACAGAGAAGCAACTACAAACTGACAATAAACTGCAAATTCACAGACTAATGCAGTGTACCACAGAACCAGTCTCACAAGAGAGGATGCGGCAGGTAGTAATAGAAGAAGACCTGCAAATGCAGCCAGTAGCCAGGGAATGGCCAGCATGGGGGCAAGCCAATCTTCAGTTAAGCCAGTGCTCAGATCAGGTTATGGTCTTTACCTCTCAGAAACAGGGGTGGCATAATGGCTGGCAGGATATTACTGTCAGATACAGAATAGGCAGAGAGCTGGCTCAGACTGTCTGTGGGATATGCATGCCTCAAATGTCACCATGCAGTCTGAGGGGCATCTTTGTCCCACGGGAACCTAAAGTATGTCCTGGTATACTGGTCTCTGAGGCATTCCAGTGGCACACAGGTGATACTGTAGGGGTGTCCGAGACAGCTGTGATCTACATCATAGAAATGTGCCTGGCAGTCATGTGCCACAAAGCAAAGCAAAGGAATGGATCAAGTTCCCAGTTAACACTACAAGAGCAACAGACTGCTATAGAGAAATTCTATATCACTGCCAGTTTCCACATGTCTTCACTGCAATAGATTGCACCCACATCTTAATGACCCCTCATCTGTGAGAATGGTGAGTGGTGCTACAACTAGAAGTGAGACCTCACTCAACTGACAGGTAGCATGCTCAGTAGATGCCCTCATTATACTCCTCATAGCAACATATCCTGGTTGTGAACATGATGCCTCCCCCTGGACTGAGACAGCCCAACAGGCAATGTCTATGGTTAGAGAACTGCAAGAAGGACTATTAGCACTTAGGTATATGTGCATGAGAATGTACAAAGCTGGACCTGTAGTAATGCAACATGTACAAGTAATGTCATGTTACTTCCATTCCAGCAGGTGACTATAGTTATCCACTGGATCCATGGCTCATAGCACCCATATGATCCCCATCTATGCCTACTGAGGATGCATATAACAAGGCATACGCCATAATATGTAACATCATTGAGGGAGGTTATAATGTGCTGAAGCCCAATTCAGGTTTCTGGATACACCTGGGGACACTGTTATATACATCTCTGAAGGCTGCATAGATAGTTACCTTGTGTGTAAAGTTGCACAGTATGATAACAGCCAAGCCCAGTGGTCTGCCAGCCCAGGTTGACAACGATCTACCTCAAGACCTCTAGGCAACTAAATCTAAACAATCAAAGGCACCACAGGTAGATCAGGAGGGCATGGGTGAGGTACCAGCAAGTCATAGGCAATGCAGGCTGTGGTCACATACATATCCATGGATAATCAATCTGGCAAAGTTTGGTTCAGAGTCATAGCCAGGGCATCTGGCACCCTAGGCAATTACCCAGACTGGCGCCCTCCTCAACCCAAAGTTGAGAACCAAAAAAAAGTTCTTGCTACAGTTACTAATATGCTGAGCTACTAAATACAGCCATGAATGCAGTATCAGTATTCATGATATTGTCCATGGCTTCTTAAATGAATGGCAATAATGCATTTGCACCTCATCGATAACTGCCAATTTCACCCTCCCCCCTTCTCCCTATTGCTGTTTTGGCACTGCTGTAGTTCAAAACATTCAGCCATGGCATGTCACAGTTACATGAGTATGCAGAGCAACATATGATTAACAGTCATACCTAGTCTAAAAATGAAACATCTTATAGGTAAAGATTATGTGTGACTAAACATGAGGCAATCATACAGACATACATGTGCAGTGTTAATCAATACACCCTTGTAGCCTAAAGACAAAACAACATCATGTGCAATGTTGCAAGGTTTACATACATGCAGTAGGTAAGGATGGTATAATAACCCATGGTGTACAAATAGGCATCTATACAGCATTTCATGTGTGGAACATGCAACACACCAGATCTGCAATATATTGCAGCCAGATTTAACTCAGCACAATGCAAAATGTCTGGCATAATGTCCATATGCCATAAAATGGTGATCATGATCTTTGTAGAACAATGCTCCATACCACTGTGCATTACAGACTGTCAGTCATGATCTTTGTAGAACAATGCTCCATACCACTGTACATCACAGACTGTTGCTGTACATCGGCACTGGCAAACAAAGGGCACATTGTTCATTTTGTGTGCATTGCTATGATCATTCATTAGATGGAAACAGCAGATATACACCTTGAGAAATACCTTCACAAAGGTATACCAATTGGGCATGTGCATCCCTTGCATCCCTGTGCACTACAGATGTCCATCATAGATGTATTCCCTTGGTAGGTGGAGTAAAATATGGAGAGACATGGACATGGTCTGTGGCCTCATTGCCATCTGACAGGTGACCAGCTATGTCACTTGCAAATAGACCCACAAGTGGAGAGTAAGAACATCTTGAGTGAGTATTGTGGCTAAAATGAGCCTTTGCATGTCTTTCCCAATCACTATGGCCTGTGTTTCACATGGTGTGCTCTGCATTTCAACATCATATACTACATCAAGGTCAGTGGAAGAGAAAGGGGAGGACACTTCCCTGACAAGAGCTGAAATGTGTGAAAAAGAAGATAATTACATATAAATCTCAATCTTATTGTAAATTATATAGTAGTGCATGTGTATGTCTCTATGATTGCCTCATGTTTAGTCACACATTATCTGTACCTATCAGATGTTTCATTTTTAGACTAGGTATGACTGCTAATCTTATGTTGCTCTGCATACTCATGTAACTGTGACATGTCATGGCTGAATGTTTTGAACTAGATCAGTGCCAAAACAGCACTAGGGAGAAGGGGGTTGGGGTGAAATTGGCAGTTATCGATGAGGTGCAAATGCATTATTGCTATTCATTTAAGAAGGTCTATGCAATAAAGAATGATGTTATACTGATAGATGTACATACCTGTGCAAACCACCTTCCATAGATGCACCTGTTTTGGATGGTCCTGATAAAGTGTGCATGTCATCATGACATCCACCCAAGCCAAGCAAAGTTACCACCCATATAATATGGAATGCACACTACATGGCCTGGTGTCATCACATTCAATGTTTCTTACTTCTTCAGAACAGAAACTGCACCTGTAAATGGTGGGTGCCATGTGACAGTATTATGCTTCCATCTGTACACAGAGATATACCATCTTCAATACCCCTTAAGGTATTCCCTTTTCACCAACCTGGTCATGCACATCTAAGGGGTGTAGGAGATGGCTCACCACCAGTGGTCTCTCTCTCTCTCTCGCTCTCTTTCCTGCCATATTCAAAACACATTCCATGTTGCGTCATCCATCATGTCTGCCAGTGACCAACAACATGCCCACACAGTCCTCACATTCCCAGCAACAACATTCACATGCCAAACAATGTCTTCCTAAAGATGGTGACACTGGACTCCATCACTACTATATTCCCAACCCTCTTTTGTGGACTCATAGAGCTTCTATGAGAATCTCATTTTCATGAGTGGTGAAGTTATCATATCTGTGGCATGACCTAGACATCTGGAAAGACAGAAATATAAATCACACAATGCCAAGAGGGACCATGTGACCAGAGGTAATCACAGTACAACCCAAAAATGTTAACTCAGGCACTACTGTGCGTCTGTGCAGTGGAAATAATTATATCACCATCAAAGGTATATTTCATATAGCTGAAAGTCACCATGGTGTGTAAGTAATGGATGACTGATATTACCACATGAGTTACTACGGAAGGCAAAATTAGTGGACTATGCAGATACATACCACCCCATATAAGACAACATGCCAGGCTGGCAGATAGTTATAATATGCAGTGTGGGCAAGTGCTGTATATGTTAGGACAACATTCCACACAACACTTCCCACCTTGTGTTATGTTGGAATAATTACAAGGAACATGCCACAGGATATGTGTACATTATGGTGTAGGAGATAGAGCCATCACCAATGCATACATGCTCCATGTGACTACTGAGTTTTCATCACATACCATGCAATATTGCACATACCTGAATGTCAAGCATGATCTCAGTTGACGAATAATATTTTATCAATATGTAAGATATGGGAACTTCAAAAAGAGGTAAGAACAACTGTGAGCAGAGGATAGATGGGTCATCATTCTGTCTGCCACATCATAGGATATTGTAAAACATTTAGTTGTTGTAGACACCTAGGTCATATAAACAAATGATGTTGTGACAACCAAGCATATGCGTATACAATTAAATACATTCTGGTAGAAGAAGAATATGAGTAACTGGAACAGGTTATCAAGGACAACCCACAAAACTACAAATATCCTGGTGACATAGCAGTTAGAAAACTATAAGAAACAGTTGTGGAATGCAAACAGAACACTTAGTAGTTGTGGTTAACAATAGACTCTGGTGGGCTTCCAAGATTGTTGCACATTGAGTAACAGCTTAATTCTAGCTCTCCCAGCATGAAAACAGAAACTGAGCAGAGAAGGTCAGTGCGCTTTTGTGTTTCTGGTTATATTTCAGTAAGTGGCTAGTAAGTGCACTGCCAGGATGCGAGGTAAAAAGAAATACAGAAGACCTGAAGGAAAATCAGCTGCAACAAGTGATACAAAAACACTGGGAAAAGTACTGCAGCTGTCAGCAAAAAGCAGTGTAAGCTCCAGACAAGACTTCCAGTAACCTAGAGGAAAGTAACCATGAAAACAAAAACTAGTTCTAATTAAAAGGTGTTTTTTGTTAAAAAGGAGATCCATTTTTTTTTTGCTTTTGGGTTTGGTTTTGTGCTAGTTACAGAGGATGAAATTTCAGTCGCTGTCTACATCATCAAAAGACATTTTACATCAGATGCCATTAATTAGCCTAATTAACACAAAATGTTATGGAGTCCCATTATTTGCTATCAGTATAGCAATGCCAATGTGCTAAACATATGTCACCAAATAGCTACATATACTGCTGCACCTGTAGAAATATCTGAGGTATACTGAACATGACCATGCATAAGATAATGCAGGGGAGGTGAATATGCATTATACACACCTTCTATGCATATGCTGTAGGACTGCCCATCATATATAAAATTCAAAAAGTGGTAATTTGAGGTTATTCTATTGTAGATGACCACCTGTAAGGTCTCCAGTTATAAATTAAATTATGCTGACCAACAGAAGATTGGTCCATGTTCATGCACTCAACTGTACAACCACAGACCATGATAATGCTTCACATTTATGTTGGATATGAAACACTTGTGCAAAATCTGCAGAGAGCTTCCCTATGCTTGACATCTACAACCTTTGTTGGAGGACTTATATGTTCCAGATGGGAATGCAGGTCAGACATCAGTATGATGGCTTGCAGCAGTTAAACTGTGTGCAGCTAGGAAAAAATGGTTGGAGGAAGCCTTGAGGAATTTGCCAAAGGAGTTCAGAAAGTAGCATGTTCTATGCCCAAACACCTATTCTGAAGGCCTATGTAAAGAATCAGTAGCATTGCTTGTATAGTGTGTGCAATATAAATGTGATTAACCTGAACAAATAAGATATTGTTTACCAATCAGGCATTCATATGTTCATAGGTTCATAGGTAGGTACTAGGCTATCTGCCCTAGGGCATTTATAAGCCTAGCCAGACTGTGTTGGCTTTCGCCATCCTTTTAGACTAGATTCCTGAGCCTCTGTCCAGCAGGGCCATAGAAGTGATCCCAGGAGTAAATTTACGGTTTCCCATCCACTCATCAAGATTTCTCTTGAAGAGGGTCAGCGAGGGGCTCTGCCTAACATGGACTGGGATTCTATTCCAGAGTGAGGGAAGCCTCTGGGATATGAATCTATCCCTCTAACATGTCCTATTTATTGTTGTGCTAAGGTTTAAATCCCTGGAGCATGTAGCTCTAATGAATTTGGCTTTCTTGAGGTGGAGCATGTCCATCAATTCTGGGTTAGACATGGCCTTGTACGTCAGGCAGAGATTGCCTCTGAGTAGGTGGTAGGCAACTGAGTAGAGCTGGAGTTCCTTTAGTCAAGCTGCATAGGGCATCTATTTGAGGCCCACGATCCTCTTGATGAGGTACTTTTGAGGTCTCTCCAGCTATTGCAGGTGTCGGGTAAGATACATCCCAAATGGGGCATTGTACTCAATTAAGGGCCTGATGAGCGATGAGTAGAGGGGCTCAATGACCTCTCTTGATCTAGATGTGAACCCCTTTGTGATAAAGTGAGTTATATAGAAGGTTTTTCTAACCACTTTGGCAATGTGATTGTCAAAGGAGAGGTTACTATCTACTTGGGTCCCCAGATCCCTAATTACTTCTTCCGTACTTAGTGCATTACCTCCTATGTGGTAGTTTGTGGGCACTTTGTTTTTCTCAAAGGGGATGACTATGCTCTTTTTGACATTTAGCTTGAGGCCATGGTTCTGACACCAGGTATCTGTCTCCGTAAGACCATTCTGGAGGATGCTTGTGTCAACCGGAGAGTCGATTATGGCTCCCAGTTTGCAATCATCTGCAAACTTGGTCAGCCACAGTCCTCCCGTGCTTGCCTGTACCTCAGAGAAGTATATACTGAACAAGAGGTGTCCCAGGACGGAGCCCTGTGGGATGCCACTTGTAACCGGTTTAGAGTCGGACATGGCACCCGCAACGCTGACCATGTGCGTTCTATCCCTGAGCCAGTTTGCAACCCATCTTGTGACATATGGGTTAATATTTAAGCTGGTAAGGTTATTTATGATGCCAGAGTGGGGTATTGTGTTGAAGGCCTTTGCAAGGTCCAGGTAGGCTGTGTGGAATACCTTTCCCTCATCTATGGCTTTGGTAGCTGTTTCAAAGAATTCAACTAGGTTTAAGAGGCAAGATCTGCCTTTAACAAAGCCGAATTGGGTAGGGTCCAGTGTCTGGAGGTTCCCAATGTCTTTGTTTATGAGATCAGTGATGATGCGCTCCATAGCCTTGCAGACCAGGCTAGTCACACTTATAGGGTGATAGTTCCTGGGATGGATTGTGGAGCCACCTTTGTGGAGTGGGATTACTGTTGCTGTATGCCATTCTTTGGGTACATAACCTGTGGTGAGGCTGAGTTGGAACAGTGAGTTTATGTGAGGGTTTAGTTCTTTCTGGAGCTCATGTAAGACACAGCCCAGGTTACCATCCAGTCCCATTGATGCTGCATTTTTTACTTTGGAAAGGGCTACTTTTACCTGTGTGTCTGTGATGTCTGGGGGACTGCATTCTTCTGGGATAGACACTGGCTCTTTTGGGGGGGAGGGGGGGTAAAGTTTGCACTGAACCTGTCCTCCAGGATGTTGGCAATGTCAGTGGGTTCAGTGTATTTTGTACTATTTTGCACCAGCTCAGAGCAGATCTGAGAGTTGCCACCCAGATTATTGATGTAGCTAAAAAACGCCTTGTGAATCTTTGGCGATTTTTCTTTCGATGCTAGCCTTTGATGATTTTATGAGGAAGCGAAGTTTCTTGCTAATACTGATCAGGGATGCCTTCCCTTTTTGGGATTTTGCCCTATCATTTAATAGTTTCCTCCTAATGTTGTATAGCTTATTTATGGATGGGGTACACCAGACGGGTCTCCTGTTTTTGGAAGAGTGAGTCTTGGTTTTACTTGGGATGGCACAATCCATGCATTCCTGTAGGTGCTCATAGAGTGCATTTGTAAAGGATTCTGTGGTTTAGGTAGCATTTTCCATTAGCCCAGGGGCTTTGAAACTTTCCACCTCGGTCTTGAGACATGTGAAGTTTGCTTTTGAGAGATTTTTTACAGTGGTTTCCTTGGCTGGGGGTGGGGTTGGGATGTGGATGTCCATTGTGATCAGTTTATGGTCTGATCTTACCAACGAGGGGTTTACCTCTGGTGTGGAACATTGATTCCCCCATGTTGGTGATGACCAGGTCCAATATGTTGTCCCCTCTTGTGGGAGTGGTGACCAGTTGTTCCATGGCATTTGAGTTTATAAACTCCAGGAACCGTTGGGCAAAAGAGTTGGGACTTGAGTAGTTTTCCCAGTCAATGTTTGGGTAGTTGAAATCCCCCAATATCGTGGTGTTTGATGAGACTTTCATATTCTCCAATATTCTCAGGAAAGCCAAGTGGGGATCCTGAGACAAGGTGGGTGATCTGTAGCAGGCTACAAACTGAAAAGCAGTTTTGACCACTGTTAGTTGCACATGGATAGTCTCCAATGCCTCGTGCAGTGCCACTAACCTGGAGATGTGGGTAACCTTGATGAAGATGGATACTCCCCCTCCTTTAGTATTTCGGTCCGAGTTCTGGGAACGAAAAGTATGGTATGAGTTGAATCCTGGTAGTGCTGGAGTGCTCTCTGGAGCCTTGAACCAGGTTTTTGTTACTGCACAGATATTGATTTTCTCCATACTGAGGAGTGCCTCGAGTGCATGCATCTTGAGGTTTAGACTTCTGGCGTTGAGTAGCATTACCCTTAGTTTTTTGTTTCTGGTATTGTCTATGGAGGTGGGTTTGCCTTTTGAGCCTTGCCTAAAAAATTCACCTATTCTGAATTGTTATAAATTAGCTGTGGATGTCAGCAATTGGAGGAGTAGAGCTGAAAGGTTCAGAAATGTAAATATAAATATAAAGTTTTTATGGGTTATGTTTTATATTTATATTTATGTGTGTATTACTTTATAACAATATTTTAATATTTTAACATTTTGAAGTCTTATTAGTATGATGTATTTACCAATTAGGGTGTTATTAGCATTCTTAAGTAGGGAGGGTGTGGGTATTTAAGGGTTGGGTTTCAGTATTATGTTGTTCTGAGGAAGTCCTAACAGTGTTTGGATGAAAGGCTGCTATTTGGTTGACAATAAATGCTTGGAACTCAGTAGCTGTGACCAGAGGTGTTTTTTCTTGTGGACATTGTTGGATTATTGGTTACTCTGCTATTAGTGTTAGAGTCATATTGTTATCAACAAGAGCATTTACCAGCGGTGTCCCATGGGGATTGGTCCTGGGACCACTACACTTAGGTACTTACCTTTCTGATGTCAAGGGCATCATCAATGCCTGTGGCTGACCAAGTCTGCAGATGACTGCACCCTTTGAGCTGTCATAAACTCCCCAACACACTCCCATATTCGATAGGAGGGCCTAACCTGCACCAAGTTGTGCCTGCACCACTGTCTTAAAAACTAAATGCCAAGAAATAAAGCATTGTGTCCTTTCACAAACTGGGGCACCCATGTACCTACCACATTGGAGACACTGCTTTAAAAATTGACTCAGTCATCGGGGATCTGGGCACTTTCATTGATAAACATGTGCTCATTGGTGTTAGGAAATCCTTTTATGTAGCTAATCACCAGGGGTATGTCTTCTAGATCCAACAAATTCATCATCTGTCTCTGCTACTCCCTTGTCAGACCTATAATAGAGTATAATATCCCTATTCAGAATGTATTTGGCTCTAAGCATGTGATCCAGCTGAAGAGGCGACAGTGTTTCCTCACTAAGACAATCATAGGCATGTCCTCTGTGAGCTACCCAGACCACCTTAAAGTGCTTTTTCTCTGTCTCTCTCTTTTCTGTTCCTTATGGACTTTTGAGAGGGGACCTCTGTCTAGCATACACAGCCTCAAAGATCCAGTCTTATGAGACCTCCTGTACATCCCCATGACATCCTAAACACCTACTCATGAGATCTTAACTTCTACTGAAACTTAAAAAGGACTTGTTGATAAGCTATATAGCTACCACAGATAATCCCTCTTTTATGGAATAGACTTCCCTTGAAATAAAAGCAAAAATAAAAATCTGGGATCTTGTGGCTAGGCTACAAATGGCCCTCTAGATCAATAGCCTAGTATTAACCTATGAACCTTCAAACATGTATTTTATATGTGTGTCATGCGTGTACATATATATGATACTGACGAGTCTTCCACCAAATTGCTTCTGTCCATTGCTGTGGAGAACACTGGCAGCATGTGTTGAGTGGTTGTATGACATTGCATGATCTGTTGGACAGTGCCACTGGCTTTGGCCTATGGCTGTGGTCTATAACCATGCTATAATCATATAGAATGTAGCACATATGGCAATGGTTTTCAGGATAACTGCACTGATATTGGTAGGCTGAGTTTATTGTGTTTAGCAACCACGTCATTTATACTGTACTCCTTAAGTGTCTGACTTATGTGACTATCGAATGTCCACTCACACTCACAGGGCCTGTACAATAACAGATATTGTTTCTTAGATCTGTGTTCTATACATATGCGCATGCTAACTTTTACTGTTCTCTACATTTTACCCCTCTCACATCACACAGGACTGCATTATAAGTGACAGAAATGTTACTGTGAATACTTATATCATCTACTGGACTTTGGCTGATGTCATAGTAATCATTACTATTACCTGCAGCTGCTTGTCTGAATTTATATGGCATTTTACTTCTACCAATGCTGTACCTTTGTTGTAGTTTCTCTTCTAGGCCTAGTGTGCCAGGTTGACAGTATAACTCATACATTAAAACATGTGCGTAGTAATGACATATGCATATGTTTCAGGTCTTCTCATGGCTTAATCACTTTTTCCATTGGATGGTTTTTGCAACACTGCTTCCTAACCCATGTAGATGGAGTGTGTTGTAATGCTTTCCAGCAGTAGCTGCCTTGTAACACTGTGAAATATGATTAAGGCTGCAGGGATTTTGTAATAACATCAATGTGTCATGACCATTATGCATGTTCCCAGGATGCACTGCAACACAGCCCATAAGAGCTTATAACGTTCATAGGCATTTGATGGGTCATATGTATAGCCTTTTATCCTAACTTTATGATAACATCAGTCTCAATTGCAACAAGTTGCACAATTCCATGGCAGTCTGTATAGGTGTCATATTAATATAACAGGATCTGTGGAAAATATAGCATAGAGCAGTGATGGCGAACCTATGACACGCATGTCAAATGTGACATGCCACGACTTTTTGGGTGACACACCAGCATTCACCAACATCAGAGTGACCCTGCACTTATCTGTTAAAACTCAGCAACAAAAAAAGTCATTAATTGATGTTAATCAAATCAAATGCAATGTGTTTCAGATTTTTTCAGTGCAATTCAAAATTACTATTAAAAGTAGGGTAATTTTTTGGTTCAATGTCTTACGCCCAGTTATCAGTGTGCATATTGTTGTCTCTATTGTAAGTCACTGATTATTCTTTTACTTTTGTAATATATAGCAGCACACATGATTGGACTGTATTTTTTTAAATAAATGAATATGTAAAGAATTGTTTCTCTTTTGTTCGGGGGGGATGATATGCCAGCAGAGTCATAGGTTCATAGGTTGGTACTAGGCTATCGACCCTAGGGCCTATACAAGCCTAGCCATAACAATTCCCTGGATATTTCTTCCCACAATATTTACTTCCCTGGACCCCTGTCTAGCAGGGCAACTGACGTGATCCCTGGGGTGAATTTCCTATCTCCCATCCAATCGTCAAGGTTCCTTTTGAAGAGGGCCAAGGAGGCACTCTGCTTGACATGTATGGGCAGTCTATTCCAGAGTATGGGGAGTCTCTGGGTCAGGAACCTATCCTGCCAGCATGTTTTGTTCATTGTGATGACAATGTTTAGATCCCTGGAGTGTGTGGCTCGGAGGGATTGGGATTTCTTTAAGTGTAGCATGTCCAACAGCTCAGGGTTTGACATGACCTTGTATGTTAAGCAGAGATCGCCTCTGAGTAGACGATATGCCACAGAGTATAGCTGGAGTTTTTTTAGATGGTCAGCATAGGGCATCTGCTTTAGGCCTGTGATTCTTTTAGTGAGGTATTTCTGTGGCCTTTCCCGCTGTTGCAGATGTCTTGTGAGGTACAAACCAAATGGGGCATTGTACTCTATAATGGGTCTAATGAGGGATAAGTACAGTGGGACAAAGACCTCCTTTTTTCTGGATGAAAAGCCCTTAGTGATGAGGTGTTCCACATAGAAGGATTTCCTGACTGTTGTGGTGATGTGGTTATCGAAGGTGAGATCACTGTCCACCTGTGTCCCTAAGTCTTTCATTACACTTTTTGTGTTTAGTGTACTGCCACCTATGTGGTAATTCATGGGTATATGTTTTTTTTGCCAAAGGGGATAACTATACATTTCTTGGCATTAAGCTTGAGCCCATGGCTCTGGCACCAAGCATCTGTTTCTGTAAGGCCCTTTTGTAGAATATCCACATCATTTGGGAATTCAGTAATGGCTCCCAGTTTGCAGTCATCTGTGAACTTTGTTAACAGTGCCTTAGTGTAGGATTCAGTAGTCGAACTTTCAGCTCCCATCTGCATGGGTGTCATGAAGTTTGTCACTTCAGACTTGAGTAGCATGAAGTTGGCTTTGGAGAAGTTTTTTATGGAGGTTTCCTTACTGGGGGTGGGGGTGGGATGTGGATGTCAAGGATGATTTGCTTTTGGTCAGACGTGACCAATGAGGGGGGGGTGACCACTGATGTGGAGCATCTATCTCCCATGTTGGTAATGACCAGGTCTAGGATATTGGAGCCCCTGGTGGGACAATGGATTAGTTGATCCAGGGCATTGAAATTTATGAATTCCAAGAACCGCTGGGAAAAGGTGTTGGTACCTGAGTAGTTTTCCCAGTTAATGGCAGGGTAGTTGAAATCACCCAGTATTAGGGTGTTTGGTTGTATCTTAATATTTTCCAGTATGTTTAGAAAGGTGTAGTGAGAATCTTGGGTCATGGTGGGGGATCTGTAGCAAGCTACAGTTTGGATTGCAGTCTTGCCTAGTGTTAGTTGCACCTGGAGAATTTCAGATGCATTGTGTTGGGCAACTAGCCTGGAGGTGTGAATATCCTTGATGAATATGGACACTCCTCCACCTTTAGTGTTTCGGTCTTGGTTTGGTGGCCAAAAAGTGTGGTAAGAGTTGTAGCCTGGTATTGCAGGGGTGCTGTCTGGAGCCTTGAACCAGGTCTCAGTTACTGCACAGATAACGATGTTCTCCATTTTTAGGAGTACCTCGAGAGAGAGCATTTTGAGGTTTAGACTTCTAGCATTGAGTAGCATTACCTTCAGAGTTTGCATGCTTGCATCTTTTACGGTGGTAGTTTTGTCCTTTGAACCTTGCCTAAAAAAAGGCACTATAGGGGTGGCAAGAGCTTTAGCCAGTAACCTGAATCAAAGGGGTGACAGGTGAAGACCATCTCTGACAAAGCATCGTGGTTTGTCGATCATGTCGTCCCAGGCAGACAGATACTGGATCCCCTTTGAATGATACCAGAAGCTTAGCCAATTGTTGAAGTCAATCATTTTGTCCTTATACTGTGGTATCATTCTGGGTGAAGGCAGGATGCTACTCAGGGCTAGGGTCATACCTGCCTGGGCCACATGATCTGAGAGCTCTTCCATGTCTCTTTTCATGTTGTCCAGGGAGGTACATCTCAAGTCATTCACTCCAACATGGACAATGACAAAGTCGTATTTGTACTTGTTGTGGAGTGACTTGACTGCATGCATTATGTGGCAGATCCTGGCACCCGACAAGCAGCTGACTGTAATTTTTGCCTTGTTAAGCCTGGTGAGTGGGGCATCAGTGTGCCTAACTGCAGAGTCACCTATGACTAAAGTGTTGGGTACGGTGTCTTGCCTTAGAGGCTGTTGTTGGGTGGCACACTGGTGTTGTGAGCTATGTGTCACTTTGGTTTTGACTGGTGTTTGTGTTTCAGCTTCGGAGGTCCTTGTTGCTTGGGCAGGTTAATGTTAAGGGCCTCCACATATGTGGGTTTAGTGTTGCTATGTGTGGGTGTTGATGGTGTGGGTTTTGAAGGGCTATGTGTTGCTTGAGGTGTAGTGCAGGTGTTAACCTTCTCCTCTTGACTGTCAAGCACAATCTTGGCTGGAGATAGCTTTGCTTCCAGTTTGGCTATGTAAGTGCATCTCTCGCAGGTTGTAGTGTTGGGTGGTAGGAGGAGAGGGTTGTCTGTGTACATGAGGCAGTTGCTGCATTGCCCCAGTATGCCAAGATTCACCAGGTGGACAGGAGAACTCACCAGAAGCTGACCCTTGGACATGCCTGTTTAGGTGCTTTTTTGTAAAGTACAAGAGCTGCTTTCCCTTACCTTTGCAAGGTACTTTGCAATTATAGGCTGTTTAGTGCCTACGATTAATTTCTCCTTATTAACAAGGAGAGTTGAGTGCTTGTATCAGTTTAAGGCTTCCTAGTGCTTTCCAGCAGGTTCTAGATCAAGTGCTAGTCACAGGGGTTCAGATTTTAGTGCTACTACTGAGAAACCAGCTAGTTCTAAGGGAAAATTTGAAGAGTAGACTTTCTGGAACCTGGAATAGTTTAACCTTAGCCTTGCGGTGCTGCACGATGAGAAAAATGCGCAAACACGCACGTTTTTAAGCCAGAAAGTTGAAAGGGATAGAAATCAGCCCAAAATGGCTAGAATTATAATTTCAGAGCTGGAAACAAATCCTCTAGTGTTAGACAGGGAGTACAATGCTCACCACTCCTACTGGTAAGCAGTAGGACTTCCCTTTACCACAGCAAGGTCTAGATAACTCTGAACACAGAAAATAAAGTCCTGAAACCAGCAAAGCCTGGGATCTGGACTATTAGCTAGGAAAGGTGGGAAATGAGCAAACAAGACAGTATTTTTTTTTTGGTTAAAACAGGCTAAACAATGCAATAATACACTAAATAAACACAGAAAAGGCTAACGCACTTGAGTGTGTAGCCCTAAAGAGTAAATACAATTAGAACTCTACAAAATTAACAATTTAAAACTTTTTAAATGAAGCAAGGCAAGTGCACAACTGAAAAATTATTTAAGAGGCAGTAATACAGTAGAATAAGTAGCTAGTCTACATATACAAAAAAGTCTATATATACAGAAAAGCAGCTAAAACACACTAAAACAATTCAGATGCTGTGCAACCTAGAGCACTTATAGGTTCATAGGTTCATAGATTCATACTAGGCTATCTGCCCAAGGGCATTTATAAGCCTAGCCCAGAGTTTTGTGGCTTTCGCCACCCCTTTAGTTTGAAGGATACTATGCCCATTATTTTGCTGTGCCTCTGTCAAGCAGTGACACTGAGATAATCCCTGGGGTATATCTGCGATCTCCCATCCATTGGTCAAGATTTCTCTTGAACAAAGCCAGCGAGGTGCTCTGCCTCACATGTACCGGGATTTTGTTCCACAGCATAGGGAGTCTCTGGGTGATGAATCTGTCCCTCCAGCACGTCCTATTAATAATCGTGTCAAGGTTTAAGTCTCCCGCCCTTGTAGTTCTGAGGGATCTAGATTTTTTGAGGTGAAGCATGTTCATCAATTCCGGGTTGGACATAGCCTTGTATGTCAGGCACAGGTCACCTCTGAGCAGACGGTAAGCGACTGAATAGAGCTGGAGTTCCTTCAGTCGGGCAGCATAAGACATATTTTTGAGACCCTTTATCCTTTTGGTGAGGAACTTTTGGGGCCTTTCCAGTTGCTGCAGGTGTCGGGTCAGATACATTCCGAATGGGGCATTGTACTCAATCATTGGTCTGATGAGTGATGAGTACAGGGGACAATGACCTCCCTTGATCTAGATGTGAATCCCTTCATGATCAGGTGGGCAATGTAGAAGGTCTTCCTAACTACTTTGGCAACGTGAGTGTCAAACTAAAGGTTACTGTCAACCTGGGTCCCCAGATCCCTGATAACCTCTTCTGTGCTTAGTGGATTGCTGCCTATATGGTAGCTAGGGGTAACCTTGTTTTTCCCGAAGGGTATGACTATGCATTTTTTGGCGTTTAACTTTAGGCCATGGCTCTGGCACCAGTTATCCATTTCTATAAGACCCTTCTGAAGGATATCTGTGTCAGATGTGTTCTCAACTATGGCCAGTTTGCAGTCATCTGCAAACTTTGTCAGCCATAACCCTCCTGTGTTTGCTT
Source organism: Protopterus annectens (assembly GCF_019279795.1). Lineage (NCBI taxonomy): Eukaryota > Metazoa > Chordata > Ceratodontiformes > Protopteridae > Protopterus > Protopterus annectens. The sequence goes on along the minus strand of NC_056737.1, from coordinate 828,452,381 downwards.
GTACTTCTGAAAAGTAGATGCCGAACAAGAGTGGGCCCAGGACTGAGCCCTGTGGGACACCACTTGTGACAGGCTTTGAGTCTGACATGGCGCCATCAACTCTGACCCTGTGGGTTCTGTCACTTAGCCAGTTTGCAACCCATCTTGTGACGTATGGGTTTACATTTAAGCTGATGAGTTTTTCAATGATACCTGAGTGGGGTATTGTGTCGAAAGCCTTTGCCAGGTCGAGGTAGGCTGTGTGGACTGCCTTTCCCTCATCAATGGCCTTGGTGACTGTTTCAAAAAGTCAACCAAGTTTAAAAGGCATGATCTGCCTTTGACAAAGCCAAACTGGGTTGGATCCAAAGTCTGCAAGTCCCCTATGTCTTTATTTATGAGTTCCATTATGATCCTCTCCATAGCTTTGCAGATCAGGCTTGTCAAGCTGATGGGATGGTAATTTCCAGGGTCAGTGGAGGCACCGCCTTTGTGAAGTGGGACCACAGTTGCCGTACGCCACTCCTTGGGTACATATCCTGAGGTGAGGCTAAGATTAAACAGCTGACCTAACTGTGGGTTTAATTCCTCATTGAGTTCGTGGAGCACACAACCGGGGACACCATCTGGTCCCATGGATGCTGTGTTTTTTGCCTTGGAGAGAGCAGTTCTCACCTGAGCGTTAGAGATATTTGGGGGGCTACAATCCTCTGGTATAGATATCTCACCTTTTGGGGGGGGGAGTTTGCACTGAACCTGTCAGCCAGTATGTTGGCAATGTCTGTAGGTTCAGTAATTTTTACATCATTTTGAACTAATTCTGAGCATATCTGGGAGTTTCCTCCCAGGTTTCTAACATAGCTAAAGAAGGCCTTATGATTGTCTTTTGAGTCCTTAGCGATTTTTCTCTCAAAATTTGCCTTGGATGATTTTATGAGAGATCTTAGTTTTTTACTTATAATGATCAAAGGTGTCTTCTCTTTTGAGGATTTTGCTCTATCTTGTAGTAGCTTCCTCCTTTTGTTGTAGAGCTTGTTTATGGCTGGGGTCCACCAGACTGGACGCTTGCCTTTGGTACAAAGAGTCTTTGTTTTGTTTGGGATTGCCTGATCCATGCAGTCCTGTAGGTGCTGGTAGAAGGCATTTGTAAGTGATTCAGCGGCTTGAGTAATGGTTTCCGAGGCTCGGGGCCTTAAAAGAGACCACACTAGTCTTTAGAAGTGTGAAGTCAGCTTTGAGAAGTTCTTCACTGTGGTCTTTTTTATCTCAGGTGGGGGCGGGATGTGGACTTCCAGTGAGATTAATTTATGATCTGATCTCACCAGTGAGGGGTATACTTCCGGTGTTGAACATTGTGACCCCATGTTCGTGATGATGAGATCTAGTATATTTTCTCCTCTTGTGGGGATGGTGACTAGTTGTTCCATGGCATTTGAGTTTATGAACTCTAGGAACCTTTGGGCTAGAGTGTTGGGGCTTGAGTAGTGATCCCAGTCTATATTCGGGTAGTTGAAGACACCTAGTATGATGGTGTTTGGAGATACATTTATCCCCTCCAGTGTTTTCAGGAAAGCTATGTGAGGTTCCTGAGATTGAGAGGGTGGCCTGTAACATGCTACAAATTGTAGAGCAGTCTTGCCTATGGTTAATTGCACCTGGATGGTCTCCGATGCATCGTGCGTTGCCACCAACCTTGAGGTGTGGGTGTCCTTGATGAATATAGACACCCCCCTCCTTTCTTGGTGTTGTCCGGATTTTGGGGCCAGAACGCATGATATGAGGTAAAACCTGATAGTGCTGGGGTGCTCTCAGGAGCCTTGAACCAGGTTTCAGTCACAGCACAGACATCGATGTTCTCCATACTGAGAAGGGCCTCGAGTGCATGCATCTTGAGGATGAGACTTCTGGCATTGAGCAGCATTACCCTTAGTTTTTTTCCTTTTTTGTGTTGTAGGGCGGTAGGTTTAGAATTTGAGCCTTGCCTAAAAAAGGCACTATGGGGGTGGCAAGAGCCTTTGCCAATATCCGGAAGCCCAGGGGTGACAGGTGCAAACCGTCCCTTGCGAAGCAGCGTGGCTTGTCCAGCATGTCATCCCAGGCAGACAGACATTGGATCCCCTTTGAATGACACCAGAGTTTAAGCCAATTATTAAAGCTGATCATCTTGTCTCTGTATTGTGGCATCATTCTTGGTGAAGGTAGGATACTGCTCAAGGTCAGGGTCATACCTGCCTGGGCTACATAATCAGAGAACTCCTCTGTGTCTCTTTTCATGTAGTCCAAGGAGGTACGTCTCAGGTCGTTCACACCAGCGTGGACAATGACAGAGTCGTACTTGTACCTGCTGTTGAGAGACCTGAGTGCTTGCGTTATGTGGTGGATTCTAGCGCCCGACAGGCAGCTTACTGTGACCTTCTCCTTACTCCATCTGGTGAGCGGGACATCAGTGTGTCTGACTATGGAGTCACCAGTGACGAGTGTGTCTGGCATTGTGTTTGGCCTTAAGGGCTGTGACTGTTTGGCACACTGACTTTGTGGTCTATGTGTTGCATGTGTTGTGTCCTGAGGTGGCAGTTGTTTGGGTGTCTGCTTTGGTGGCCTCTGCTGTTTTGGTAGATTTTTGATCAGAGTCTCCGAGTATGTCTTTGTGTATTTATGTGTATGATTTGAAGTTGTGATAGTACTATGTGAGACAGGGTTTGTGGTGTGTGTGGTTACCTTCTCCTCCTGTCTGGTCTTGCCAGTCCTATGTTGAGAGAGCTCAGCCTCCAGTTTGGCTATATAGTTGCATCTCTCGCATGTATTTGTGTTTTGTGGGAGAAGGAGAGGGTTGTCTGTGTACATGAGACAATTGTAACATTGCCTCAATATTCTCAGATTCACCAGCTGAGCAGGAGAGGACACTAGCAACTGATCCAGAATGACACCACAGCATCAATGGGACCGGACGGTGTCCCCGGCTGTGTGCTATACGAACTCAATGAGGAACTAAACCCACACATAAGGCTGCTGTTTAATCTTAGCCTTACTACAGGATACGTACCCAAAGAATGGCGTACAGCAACTGTGGTCCCACTCCACAAAGGCGGTGCTTCTACGGACCCTGGAAATTACCGCCCCATAAGCTTGACGAGCCTTGTCTGCAAAGCTATGGAGAGGATCATAATGGAACTCATAAATAAAGACATTGGGGACCTACAGACACTGGATCCTACCCAATTTGGCTTTGTCAAGGGCAGATCCTGCCTCTTGAACTGGGTCGACTTTTTCAAAACAGTCACTAAGGCCATTGATGAGGGTAAGGCAGTTCACACAGCCTACCTTGACCTAGCAAAGCGTTCGACACAATACCCCATTGGGCATCATAGAACAGCTCACCAGCTTAGATGTAAACCCATATGTCACAAGATGGGTTGCAAACTGGCTCAAGGACAGAACACACAGGGTTAGAGTTGCTGGTGCCATGTCAGACTCTAAGCCGGTCACGAAGGTGTCCCACAGGCTCAGTCCTGGGCCCCTCTTGTTCGGCATTTATTTTTCTGAAGTGCAGGCAAACATAGGGGATTGTGGCTGACAAAATTTGCAGATGACTGCAAACTGGGCACCATAATTGACACTCCATCAGACACAGACATCCTCCAGAAAGGTCTCATAGAAATGGATAACTGGTGCCAGAGCCATGGCCTTAAGCTAAATGCCAAAAATGTATAGTCATACCCTTTGGGAAAAACAAGGTAACCCCTAATTACCACATAGGTGGTAATCCATTAAACACGGAAGAAGTTATCAGGGACCTGGGACCCAAGTTGACAGTAACCTCTCTTTTGACACTCACATTGCCAAAGTGGTTAGGAAGACCTTCTACATTGCCCACCTGATCATGAAGGGATTCACATCCAGATCAGGAGAGGTCATTGTACCCCTGTACTCTTCACTTATCAGACCAATGATTGAGTACAACGCCCCATTCAGAATGTACTTTACCCGACACCTGCAGCAGTTGGAAAGACCCCAAAAGTTCCTCACCAAAAGGATAAAGGGCTCAAACATATGTCATACGATGCCCGACTGAAGAAACTCCAGCTCTATTCAGTCGCATACCGTCTGCTCAGAGGTGATCTGTGCCTGACATACAAGGCCATGTCCAACCCGGAATTAATGGACATGCTCCACCTCAAAAAATCCAAATCACCAGAGCCACGAGAGCAAGAGACTTAAACCTCAACACAGATATAAATAGGACGTGCTGGAGGGACAGATTCATCACCCAGAGACTCCCTACACTATGGAACAGAATCCCAGTCCATGTGAGGCAGAGCCCCTCACTGACTCTGTTCAAGAGAAATCTTGACGAGTGGATGGGAGATCGTAGGTTTACCCCGGGAATCATCTCTGTATCACTGCTGGACAGAGGCACGGCAAACTAATGGGTATAGTATTCTCATCCTAAGGGGTGGTGAAAGCCACACACACTCTGGCTAGGCTTTTAAATGCCCCAGGGCAGATAGCCTAGTATGAACCTATGAACCTATGAACCTATGAATCCCTCGACATGCTAGAAGGAATAGACAAAAACTTTAAAAAGACTCCGGGGATGTGGGTGATCGAAAAGGGGTTTTAGGCTGGTGGGGTACTATGTATAATAAAAGTGCTATATCAAAGTAAAAAAATACTTTAGGAGCAAGTGCTAGGCTTTACAGATAGAGAATAGTCAACTTAAGAATCAAGTAGAGCTGAACTTTTTAGATATAGAATACGCTGGTTTGATCAGCAGTACAGCTCAAGGAAGGCTGTTTTAAGGGAAAATTTGAAGAGTGGACTTTAGGTAGCCCGAATAGTTTAACCTTGATTAACCGCAGCTGCTCTTGTGTGCTCCTGTGGCAAATCTGCGCTAAAGCGTGCTTTATAGCAGGGGGCTGGAAAAGACAGGAAATGACACAAATGGCCAATAAACTACAAGTTACTGCCTTAAACCACTCCTCTGAGGACAAACAGGCAGCTCAGTACTCCCCACTCTCACTGGTGAGTAAAGAAACTTCCCCCTGACCAAACAAGGAAAATGGAGAAACACAGGAACCAAGACAAAGCCCAGGGATCAGCAAAATCTGATCACTGGAACAAACTATTAGTAAAGTATGGAAAACAAGAGTATTTTGAGCTGTAGCAATATTAAGGCAAATACAGTTTTAATAAATGCACTAAATATACTCTATATTTATATACTCTATATTTAAATTTTATATTTATAGTTAAGTCATGACAGGCATTTTCCAATTTTTTGACATGCCGAGCCCAAAAGGTTTGCCATCAGTGGCATAGAGCATCTGTACACTATTGCAATTATAATACTCTTTTTAGTGGAGTGGTTACTAAGTGTGTATGTTACAGCCATTCTTATAATGTGCTTCCAAATCTGAGTGCACTGTCTGAGGGACTTTACAGCTGCTGCCAGATTATTAGCACTTTTGTTGTATGTGTGTGTGAGACACATGTTAGTGTGCCTGTCTTAGTTATTGGTATTCCACTGCACCCTGTACACATCAGCCAATGTTTCTGGCTAATGGGATGCATGTAAATGACTGAGGTACATAAGAGTAGTACAACTGTAGGCTATTGCATATAGCTATACATATGGAATATATAGGCCCACATGCCTTTACAAATCCCACTGTATTTATGTATGGTGGACTCACATGTATCTCACATCTTTGTGATATGAACATTTCTGGTATATTGATTGTTAGAAGCTTTATTGCTGCTTTGCAGGCATTACTACCCTGTAAATTGCATAATACTCCTGATACATTTGGGCATTCAGAAAAGGAAATTCTGCTGATGATTAGCACAGTTTATTCACTGCAACATTACCACTGTGGCACACACTGATCTGTGCTTGACTTGTATAACTTGAGGAGTTAGTGCATAATATGTTATCTGTCATAAGTGAGCTATGTATTGGATATACATTTATAAACCACTGTGGCATGTCTGTCAGAGTACTTGCATGTGTATGATATTCTTCCTTGTATAATGTACACTTTGTATGTTGCTCATTGCAATCCTAGCATAATAGTGTGTGTACAAATAGGTATATGGCTCATTAGTACTACAACACTTCCATGTGTGGGGCATGTCTTCTGAACATGTGATTGCATCTAGGATTTTACAGTAGTACAGACATTGCTACATATTATATTTTATACATCTGTTGCTATACAAATATGTCTGAAATTGATACTATATCAATACTTTGTGATGGGCATTTGTTCATCATGTATAATACATCCATGGGGTCTATATTAGTTTGTCAAAAACTAACTTCAGCGAATGGACGTTCATTGAACATAAAGCAGTGAATGGCCATTCATCAAACATTCACATCAGTGAATGTTTTTCCCAGGACAGTGAGTTACTTGGCCAGCATTAGGAAACTTGGCCTTTTCCCCACTGCAGTGCGATCTCAGAGTTGGTATATATAAGTAGGGGGGGCACAGCCCACCTTGGTGGCTTTGATATACTGCAGTGTGTGTGAGGGTTGGCATGTTGGCCAAGTAATTCACAGCACTGGAAAACACATTCACTGATCTGACAGTTCGATGAACATCCTTTTTCTGATTTATGTTCGATGAACGGCCATTCTCTGAAGTTAGTTTTTGACGAAGTAATATAGACCCCATCCATGTCATAGCAAAATGTATAGAATATAGCCATTAGCCACATGCATTGTCTGAGACAAACTTCCAGCCATATTGCATGGTCCTTCAGTCAATGTGTATGTAGCCCTTCCTCTGTAATGTTTGGCATGAAAGTCTGTATGCTGTGTCTTAGCCAGCATGTGCACTACGGTAATTACATATGTTGGTAATGCAAACATGTTGCAGGGCTGCATACTGTGCAATTATCAGTTTAGAGAGGAAGGAGCATACCGCAGTAAGTGGTTTGCCATTCATCATAGGGGGTCTCTTTTCCTGCGAGCATAATATTTCCATTATCAATATATTCCATGAATAGCATGTTCAATTTCTGACACTACCCATATTTTGGCTGTGCGAACAAAACAACTGACATATTCATCTGCCCATACAGATCCCTATCAGTTGATCAAGTTTTCAGATACTCAAAATTGATGTGATTGAGACCATATGATCAAGATTTTGAAAACTTGAAGCTTTTAAATGGAGATTGCGGTACAGCGAGGATTGGGAAATGTATCCTTTTCTTCATTGTATTGTGATCTCATAATTGTTACATATAACTTGCAAGGGATGTGGGGGTACAAGGGGGCTTGCCCCATGCATAAACATAAAAAAGTAGATTTTTGTGTTTTTTTTTTTTTTTAGGTTTGAGTTTTCAGAAACTCGATCCTATGGTCTTGTCTGTATGAATTTTGAGTTTCTGAAAACTCGATCATCTGACATAGATCCGCCTATACATATATCTTACAGCAAAAGAGGACATCATATAATACATGGATGTATAATTTCACCCATGTGGTAAAAATACTAACATGCCACAATCTGCATATGTCTTGGCACTGGCTTTGTAGGTTGAAGCGTGTGGTACACTGTATCTTACTTTATGCCACAGCTGTGGTCATTCATGCCTGTTCACTACACTTGCTTTATGTGACAGACTGTATCACCTATCCAGCTCCTGTGGTATATATATCTGTGTAGTGTACAGGTACACAACAGCTGCATTGTTGCATGAATGTTACCCATGTACATAGGGTTAGTGCCACAGTCTTACAGAATGATGAGCACATGTACTACTAATACATATGTTACATATACATGTGTATTCTCACTTGTAACTATATATGTTATAGCACTTGCACTTCTGCAATACAGCTATGCATAGATACAGTTATGCTTAACATACTTTTCTCTATGCAGAGTTTTCACATGGCAAGAGTCTACTTTGGGAAGACCTGACACCAATGACATCTGCTTCCACGTAAAGTGTAAAGCAACACAAAGGAGCTGGAGCCAGATGACTCAACTACATCAGGCCATTGTTTCTGCCCATTGATATTCCTAGGTCCATGTATGTGAACTTCCATGAGGAGATGTGGCAGGTCATGAGGAAAGTCTTCTAGGAATGGATGAGGACAATGTTTCAGGAGCCTTTGCTGACCTTTCCAGGGTTGGTGAGTCTCACCGTCAGGCTCATTGTCAGGCACAGTCATTACCTTTGACTGCCTTACCCCTGTCTGTCTGACAGGTATATGTGTGTATATGTCATACACACCATTTATTTAATGCATGCCTTGCCATAGCCATGCTGGGTATGCAAACATGTTGTCAATGGCTCTTTGTTTCCACTGAATGGACGCTTTCACATGTCCATCCTTCTGCATCTGCATCCCACACATGTACATTTACAGGGCTGTGGCTATGCAGGAATGCCAGCCTTTGATATCTGGATAGTGTGTCAGCATTATTGTGCTCTTGTTTCATTGTTATACAGGTGCCATCAGGTGTACTACACTGTGATATTTCTGTCCGTATAGCATTATAATGTTACTGTGTAGGCAGAGACAGTGCCACGCCCCCTCTAGTACCACCATCTAGTCCATGTGCTTTATTTATGCAGTTAGGTGTGTACTTTTCAGCCTTAGCTGTCATCTGTGATACATTTGTCACGTTGTGTAATGTGTTTCTATGTGTCACTGATAATGTGGTAATCCTAAATACACTGGCTCAGGTTAGTATCAGTATGATGTGTTGTAAGCTGGAATTCACACCATTCTATGTCTACGTATTTTCTTATGGACACACTTTTGGGTACTGCTGTTGTAGCTGTTGGGCATTATGTCTAGGAGCTGCATGCTTATGCCACTGTTGGTCATATCTGCTGTGTTGACTCTTATAGCTTTTACTGCACCTCTCCACATTCATATATGCTTACATGAGTGTGTGTGTGTGTGTGTGTGTGTGTGTGTGTGTGTGTGTGTGTGTGTGTGTGTGTGTGTGTGTGTGTGTGTGTGTGTGTGTGTGTGTGTGTGTGTGTGTGTGTACTGGGCTTGCAGGTGCATTTGTCATGCTGCTGTACTCATTCCCTCTGCACTCCTATATGCATGTGTGAATGAGTGTAGTCCTACTGCAGGTCTGTCACATTCTGTTCTATTTTCTACCCTGTCACCCATGCTTTGCACTTGTGTGCAGTGATTCACATGTGCACTTACTGTTGGCTACTGGACTTATGCACCATTGTCTTTATGGGATACAATCCGCTCGTCACTGCTGTGTGCATAAAGCCACAAATGGACATCTGTGTCACTGAGTTATATAGCTATCATATACTCCTTGATCACCTTGCCAACTGTGGCACTGTATGCCTCTAAATTCTCAACCTCCTACTGCAGCACTTTTTCTGTTATCCCTGCATTTGACTAGAGGCTACTGATTGTTCCTCCACTCTTTGTGTTATGTTGTTTATTCTGTGAAATGTGCACATGTGTAAAACATGTGGTAGGCATGATTTGTTGTCATTACATACAAAAATTGCTGACATGCAGAAGTTTAACATCTGATATTGCTGTATTACATCTGCCTCTGTATCCTCTCACAATGTTATATGCCAGCTTATATACCACTTCTTGGTGATACACTGTTTCTGTGCAGTACTGAAGACAAGTACTGCTACATGCCATCTAATTAGGTGCACTTGTTTCACCTCTATCCTTTCTGTGTGACCATTATCACATCTTTTAGCAGATTACTTCTCCTTATCATGTCTGCCAATGTCCTGCACACACTATGGTACACTACATATCCCATACTTATTAGTCACATGATAGAGTACATGTGTGTGTTCCTGGCACACACAGGTATTACCCTTACACCACTGCACCCACACCTCTGCTTGAGAGATTGTCACAACAGATCTGTGACACATTTGCATGGGAGTATCCACATGTAGGTGGGCTGACACACATTAGTGGGCACCTTTGTCATATACTGTCCTGTCCTGGGCTGCTGCACCAACATGTTGCCTTAATTACTGTTGTGCACACTGCAATTGCTAGATGTGTCTATACTAGTACTGGTTGTGCTATTCTGTTTGTGCCATCTTACCTAGTTGTCCTTCCACATGTCCAATTCCCTTTGCATACATTCTGCCTGGCTTGTGTGTCACTGTCATCACTCTTCTTTTTACTGCCTTAAACTGGTGCACCTCTGGGATTAACTGACAGCCTTGCACAGGTACATATATAGCATTAGCTAACAGCCTTGACTAGTACACTTGTAGTATTAACTAAGAGCTTTGCACTGGTGCACATGTAGCATAACAACTTTAAATTATGCACCTCTCTCATTTGCTGATGACCTTGCACTGGTACTAATCTAGCATTAGCTGACAACCTTGCACTGGTACACATCAAGTTTTCACAGAGCGCTTTATACTGATGCACATCTAGTTTTAACTGACAGCTTTTCACTGGTGCACATCTGACATTAACTGATAACCTTGCAGTGGTGCACATCTAGCTGTGAAGATTGGGCGAAGATGGGTGAAGGCTGCCAGCCTAGCCAGATAGAATCTTGGAGATAATTCTGTCATCTGTAAATATTAGTGTAGACCACAGGCTGTTGTCTTAAATGGTAAAAATAGTGTTACATGTGGAACTGGAAAATAATGTAACAACAGTGCACTCTACTGACCAAGTAAAGCATGTTGTGACCCTTTGATGTTAAAACGCGGAGCCAGTAAGTCTAGAGTGAAGCATACTGCCTATTGTTTTAAGGCCAGAGTAATGGCCAGAATTTGCATGCATAAATGTCCTTTATTGCTCTGGTTTCTGCCCAGAGGTGAAGAATGTAAATGTAGTTTCTGTTTGCCTGGGAACCCAGGGAAGTGTGAAGAATGATGTAATGTGAACCAGGAATGTGATTTTAAAAACAGAGAATCAGAGAGCATTAAGCATTTTTGTCTTGACCATCCAACTCACCAGCACTGTCTTGCTCTATATGTAAGTTTATCTTAGATTTGTGTTTTCTCTTAGAAATAGCTAGAAACCAGAAATATTAGACTAAGTGTTTTTATGTGATATCAGAACTGTACTACTGAATTATTTTAAATAATTCTCTGTGATCTCTGAAATCTTGACTAGCACTGTGTAGTAAAAAGTATTGTCTTGTGTTTTGACTATTTGTTATTAAATATTTTTAAACCCTTTCAACTGTGGCTGTTTTTTGTAGAGATAATTTAAGCTCTTTGGTAAAATTGTACAAAGCCGCTCCAATAGCTTTAGCCCTGGGCTATACTACTAATTGGATAATAATATTGCACAGTAATAATTGGACACCCTTTTAAGGGCCATTGAGTAGCTGATAAATATTTAGATTAGAACTAGGCTAACTGCCCTTGTGAGCCATTTTAAGCCTAGCCAATTATCCCTTGTGAGACTCAAACTCTGCACCTTGTGTTTATAAGGCAAACACCTTAACCATTAGGCCACCCTCTCACTATAGTGGATGGTGGCAGCTGGTACTACCATATAGTCTGGGAAAAAGGGGCACAGCTGAAGAACCTGTGCCAGCCTTTCCCAGGAGTATCTGTGTGGTTGTATAAACTCTTCTCAAAGTGTGTGTGTGTGTGTGTGTGTGTGTGTGTGTGTGTGTGTGTGTGTGTGTGTGTGTGTGTGTGTATGTCAGCTACCTGGGCAGGGACATGAAGCACTGGTTGGACAGAGAGGGTGCTGGAGGTTTTAGCTTGCCCACTAGACTGAGATCTGGACCCTATAGCTGTGCCAGTGGGGAGTCTTACTGGGGACCTGGAGAGTGAGGGAGCAACCCTGGACTGATTGTGATCTCTGTGCTCTTAAGGGAAAATGCACTTTACCGTCTGTATTTGTTATCCTTTCCTCCTATATGAGATGCCCCTCACTGGTGTTAGTGGTGAGGATTGAGGCTCCTTGATTGCTGGGCCAGTGCACGGGCGTCACATTAGCATTAATTGATGTATCAGTGTAAAGCATTATACTAGTGAAAAAAACAGTAATAATCTCACCCAGGAAATGTAAACTAGGAATAAACTGTTTATATGCTCAAAAAGGTAGGGCATTGCAGGAAGACTTTAGGACGATATCCATACTATAAATGTCTGTGTGTTGGGCAATTAATAGGCTAACAACCTCATAACACATGTACTACCTTTCTTCACTGAGGTTCCTTACTGCAGTTTGCTACTGTAGAATGTTCTCAGACAGTACACCATTCCTGCTAAGAACAGAGGTGAAAGGCAGCCATGACAGAATACTTTGCAAAGTATTCCTTTAAAGATCTACTGTTGTAGTAAGTATCTCACGTAAATTTTCCAGCATTACGTGTGTAACTTACCATGCATTTTTTCTCTGTTGTCTTTATTATTGTTCATACATGCCTTTCCTACTATATTTGCAGATTGTGTTTTATACATTGTATTTGTTCCTGCAGCCCAGCATGTCCCTGAAAACATTTTCAGTCTAATTCTGTTTCCTCATGGTATGCATTTTATCACTGGGTCAACACCCTCAAATGAATTTAACTTTGCACTTCTTTACATTAGATCTGTAACCCAGTCATAGAACAATATCAGACTGGGCTGGTGAAACCATATTGCTAGCTGTCAGGCCATTGTCATTTAGAAGATGTAACATGCTAACTCCACAGAATTCCTTCCATCAGTTTTCCAGGGATAATATTAAGACTAACTGCATCCTATAACTGCATGGCTTCTTTCTTGGTGAATCTTTGTAGAACAGTACTGCTATAGCCCCAACACTACCTAGTAGTTTGGTACCAGCAGCGAGTCCAAGGAATAGATACATAGTCCTGCCAAAGGTCTTCAAAACTCTGCTGGTAATTTCTAAGTCCATTGGGTGGCATCTCAGCTGACCTCCTGTCCTTTGTGATTGTTCTGCTTCAAAGGCTCATCTTCTGCTGCTTGCCAGATCACAGTTATGACTGGACATCTCATCATTTTTGCATACTCTTCTATGGGGTGGTACCCTGCCCTCTTGTTCGTCAGTGAAAATAGTCAAGTCAAAAGGTGGGTTTAGCATCTGTGTCTGCTAAATTACATCCTACTTTTTTTTCCTGTTTTTCTAGTAGTCAAGTCTCTGGAGTTGTCTTTCTGTGTGTCCCAGACACTGACAGAACCTTTACAACATATCTGCCTTCTAACTAGAATGCTTTATGTTTCTAGACCTTCACTCCTCTATCATATTGCTGACAGCTGCTGATTATATTGACAGTCATTGGAGCAGGCCATCTGTTTGAAGGGATACAAGTGGAGACTTGCCATCAGACCTAGTGAGATACAGACAGGCAATGAGTGACACACAGCTGACACATGACACGTAACAGGCATACCTTTGAATCAAGTTTTACAGTTTAGCATGCTACACTTACAGAAATATACATTCTCTTTGACCTTTTGTTCTTCTCTCTAATATCCAAATTCTGCAGTTGTTCTTCTTTCGGCTTTTCCCAGTTAGGGGTCACCACAGCGGAACTCCGGTCCGCTAATGATTCACAGTAGATTTTTTATGGGTGTCGAGGTGCCAGCTCAAAGCCCAACCTTCAACAAAGGCACACCCATTCTACGCATGTCTTTCAAATGCCACTTGACCGCTGGGAGGACATGCAGACTCCACACAGAAGGCGCTCCAGCCTGAAATTCAGTCCTTTTCACAAGGTGGTTGGACCTGGAGTATTCTTTACAAAAAAGTACCCTTGTACTAGAAATTTATGATATTTTAAAGTCATTAATATGTACTTATATATATGGAGTCACTGGTACAGTGTGCATTGTAAGCAAGCCTTTCTAGGCATATAACACATACCTCTCAACTGTTCAGATTTTTACAGAATGTCCAGATTTTTGCATCATATTTTTGGTCTGTTTCTCATAAAAGTTGTAGTTTTCTGTAAAATCACTGAGAAATGAGTCACTGAATAATGACATACATTTGAGTTTCAGACTTCATATTCTTCATAAAATGCATACTAACAAACACCCTGTTATTCTAGCAACTTTCTAAATTTATCTGTAAATTAGAGCAATATTTAAAATTTGTCTCTATTTTTACTCCTTCGTCCACCCATTAGTTTAGGGCTGAGAGGTATGATGTAATGTGAACTTTGATCTAGTTGAGTATAACCAACTGCCAAACAACAGGCAAACACGAATAGCATATATGGAAGACAATGGAATCTGCTGCTTAACTGTTTAGCTTTACCAGTAAGCACTGAAATAATTTTCTATTCAGCTTTAGATTACTTCTCCGCATGTAAGAATGCTATTTGCCTGCACATCTCTACCTGTAGCATCCTGTATTGCTTACGTCTAGTGTGTTTACCAAAGTTTTCTACTAGCCCCTGAATCAGTTGGGTTATATTTTTCACTTCACATAAGATGTTTCTCCAAGTTTTTACCACATTGTATATTCACTGTCAGTGGTAGCGTTTTTATTTATACTTCTTTCTCATGTTGCCTTCTGCTTTTTAGATTTTCCTGTTACACTTACGTCTGCTCCACTGTTTTTAAATCTTAACCTAACTTTCATAAACTTTCTGGTTCCTACTTTCCTTTTAAAGCGTCAAATGTTTTATTTTCTTTGAAATACAGATCTCTGTGACTCACTGTATTGAAACAACATGTGACAGCATGAGTTTTTAGTGCTGCCTTTACTTTGTTTTAGTATAAAGGGCTTCTGTATAATATATATGCCTACTATAAACAAACAACCACAGTCCTGAAAGTCAGTGATAAAGGCATAATCAAAATCATGGCGTTGCCACAGTGAAGATAAACTGCAGGTTAAGTTGTGCTTAATGTGTTTCATTCTGAATTTGAATACCTTAATATCAAAATAAGTATTATTTTTATGTGCTTATTAACCTGTTAAACCCACATGACAAACTGGGAACACTTGTCTGGTTAAATAACTTACTGAGAATCATAAAGCAGGTAAATGGAGACAGAGAGAATCAAACCCAAGACTAAAGCTTGTTAATGTCATTATAATTGTGCATTTTAGTATAAACCATAGTACCTTATTTTAAGCATACTTACTGGACGTTGACTTGCTTTTCAAAAAACAGCTACTTCATAGTATATAATAAAGAAAATGCATGCAAGGTGTTTGTTTTAAATAGCTTGTAATGCAATATCTCGAAATGTTTAGTGTGTTTTGAAGAGGCTTCAACAAGCAGACAGTACAGCTGGATATGGAATGTTAAGTGAATAGCTTGTTTATCTGTTGTTATATTATAAAAACAGCTAAGGTGTGCAGTGATGAGGCAGAACTCCTAAACAGAAAATACATCTCAGTAACAACAACGCTTTAATTCAGCGTTTACCCTGTAGGCATTTCACCAGATGTGAATGAAAACTGTATTTCCGGTTTTGTAATGTTGCTGAAATCACACAGCAAATAACTTGAGGCAAAATGGCTGCTGTTAAGGACACATGGTGGAATTCTAATGTCCATCTGAACCCATCTCTGTGGCAATGCCATATTTTTATGCTGTAAAGCAAGAAAGCAGATGTCCCTAAGAAGATGTACAGAGGACACAATAAAAAAGATCCTAGCAAAACACAAAAATGTGTGAGTACAAAATTATTTGCAATATTCCCCCTTCCACAGCAACAAAAGAAATATGTGACTTACTAATTTCATAAACTCTCACTCTTCCTCCTTCTCTCACACCCCACCACTAACTATAATTCCTCCTCTGTCCGTTTATCTTCCTGCTTATTTCCATAATTTCGTCTTTCATATGTTTTTTACTATCAGTTTTTAAGCTATATTACTACTTGCCCTGTAAATTATTACTAACCTCAATAAAACTCCAGTTTGATCTTTTCCCTGCAACCATCATGCTATAAATACATTAACTGTTATTGTATTTTATTTTTCTATTCTATGATTAGTTAATTTATTATGATTTCGGTCTTGTTTTTTTTTGTGTTAAGATGCTGTGTTCATGTAAGAAATATTTAAAAATCATGTAAATAAACTCATGTGCAGATGTTTTTATCCTGCAATTATAAATGTGCATCATATGTAACTTAAATGTGGAGGTTTTTTCTCTGAGCCTCTGTTGAAAATGGGTTTTACCCAGTCAGAATTTTCCAGTGAACAAAGACAAATAAATAAATAAATACATACATACATATATACATACATACATAAATAATAAAATGTTTCAGCATATTGACTCAAAAAAGCACAGTGGAATACAGGCCTTTTAATGCAATCATGTCAAAAAGCCAGACTTACTAGATATATATTTCAGAGGTTTCACTGTTGGCTAGCTGAATACACATATCCAGCAGCCAGAACATAATAAGTGAAACCTGGCACATGTTGTGAAACACAGAATAAGAAAGCAAGTTAATTTACAGAAATATGTGGCAATGTGCTCTAATTAGGCTGGACTTGGACTTCACTGACACCTACATTTGGGATAAACGTCTGCCAAATGAGAATATATGTACTACCTATGGTAGGCTTCAGTTTGTTACAGACAGTGCTTTTAAAGGGAGCAAAACACTGTGAAAATGTCATCCAGTGAGATGACAGCCATTTTCATGTAATCATAGCATTCACATCAAGTCACAGGATTCACTGCCTCTAAAAGAAAACAGCTTGAAAAAGTGTTCTAAATCACTATAATTCTGTGGTTGCTATTTTGTGGCAGATGTATGAAGTGCATAAATAAAAGGATACACCAAGGAACTCATAAAGAGTACCATTAGAATATCTCACTTCATACTTGGAGGGTTTCATTATCAGTACTCACTAAATATTCAGCAGAATTTCAAGTATGGAAACCAGTCACTAGTGCAGTGTTTGTAAATGATATTATATTTACAATCATCTTATCAAATGTATTAACTTTTGCTGTTTATTGCTTCTGTCAGACTGTCAGCCTGGGAGTACAGAACACAGTGATGGTAATTTGAAAAATAACATTTCTCATTGTATACTAAGGTAATTGAATATTAATGCTTGTGAAGAAACAGGGGAATTAAAAACATAGTGTATTAAAATGTAATTATTCAGCTTACATTTTAAAGTACACAGATAATCAGATATATATTTTATATATTTATAGATTAATTGTTAAATGCTTTGGCAGTAATCATATGATGTTGCTAAAACTGTCCTTGGAAACGATGTCACAACAAATGATAAAACAAAACAATAACAACAAAAAAACATAACTCTGGCCCCTCTGATAGTAGACAGTGCACATACTGGTTAAGAAAGTTGTTATGAAAGAAAACATTTCTCTGTCATTTGCCCCTTCCTTTAATATTACCATATCATTGCAAACAACAATATCCCTATTATCAAGCAATACCATTTAAATATATGTATATATATATATATATATATATATATATATATATATATATATATACACACACACACACACACACATACACATATACATGTGAATGTGTGTGTAAAACACGTTTATATAGAATTATTAACATTTAGATAAAGAAACAACCTAGAAATAGAAATTTTGTGCTAATCAAAGCTTCATAATTGAGGTGGAAATGTGCTCCCTCTGGTGGTTATTTGAAACAGTTGCCTTTATAACTTGGAAACTCAAAGCAACATGAATGTTTTTTTTTTTGGGGGGGGGGGTACTTCTACAGGAAATCGGTTTTACACTTGTTTACCTATTCCTAGAAATGAAATAATGATGCTCCTTGATTTTTGCTTGCTTTCCCTCTATGACCAAACTGCATACTACAGATGCAAGTCAGGTTTGTCAGTTTGTTTTGAATAAGGGTGTGCTCTTAATGTATTTCTTAAACATTATGGAGCACACTTGAACAATGCAGATGTTTCTGTTGTCTTTATCTTCTTTCTTGTCACAGTAGCTTGACAATTTTTGGATGTTCTGACTTGTCCTAGAAACATATATATTGTGAAAGAATAAAAACGCAAGTGTGTGTGTGTGTGTGTGTGTGTGTGTGTGTGTGTGTGTGTGTGTGTGTGTGTGTGTGTGTGTCTGTGCATGCATGTGTGCATGTTCCTGGGCATGTATACATATGTAACTATATAAATGAAACTAAGATATACATAGCTTATACTAATTTTAAATATTATAGAATGTAAGGAAATTAAAATAGATCCTTTTCAGATCTACTTTTAAAGATATTTTATTTATTTTATAAAAGATGAACTGCCATACCCTCCCACTTGCCACTCATGTCTGCGTTATTCTACCTGACCACAACCAATACAGCATACGTAGATTATATCAGCAGTTTCTCCTGTGTTTGTTTTTCTGTTTCTTTCTTTCTTAATGTATAATTGCCTGGTTCACGTCTCTCCTCCTACTGAAGTCCCTCTCCTTTCTTCACCATTTCCAGGTGCAAACTCAGAACTTTTGAATGGGTACAAAATATCTTACTAGTCACCACTAAGTAGGTATAGGATCATATCCTCTGGATAAAATGAAAATTCAAAGTGAAAGAAATATTTTTGGCAACATTAGCACACAAGAGATGAAAATGATGCTAGTTAAATCAATCTGAAAAGCATGTCATTCCCAAGAAAAAGGCCAATTCTTTTGTTTACTGAAAACAGTCAGTACACGGTTCTCACTTGCTTTGTATGACTATAGTGCCGTTTTTATTTCACTACTTCATTCAAGCTACTTATCAGTTGCACCAGTAGCCTCAAAAATATTCCGGTTGCAATGCACATCCTGTTAACTACTTTCAAATGAAATTACCTTTCATGAAAGAAAACTAGCATTAGCAGTATGCTTCAAAACCAGCCATCTTTTGGGGTATGTACCAAAACTAAAAGCAGCTGTAGTCAGGTTGGTAATTTCACAAAAACAAATATAATCCTGGTAATAAAAATATTAAAATATAATGCTACTGCATTTTATGACAGACTCTACTCCTCAGTCTGGTTATCCATAAGAGAACAGATTCAGTCAACAGCACATGTCTATTCTTGTTCTCTGGGCATGATGACACCTTTACTGTTTTGGTAGCACAATGATGCATGCTCTCCTTCACATTAATGTTTTCCTCTGTATGTTCTTCAGACCTGCAATGGTACTGCAGATACAGGTTTAGCAGTATCTTATATAAACAAAGACTAATGTAGATCCTCATGCCATGTATGCCACCATGCAACTACTGTTGTTTGTTACTACTCTTTTACAGTACACAGCGTCACTCAGCTTTACAACTACCAAAATGTTTTCCTCCTCTGAAATCTACAAGAACATCCTCTTTATGCATTTCTTTCCTATTCAAACTACACAGCACTGCAACTTTTTTTAAACATTAACGTTGCCACATTTATGCCATCATTGTAAACCTCCAAAAGTCTTCTTGGAGACCAACCCTTCCATCTGTGACTGCTGCATGGATCTTAAGGTCACCAGCATGCAATTCAGTCTTACAGACAAAGCCAGTGTGATGTCTGACAAGTATACAAGACAACTTTCTTGGGTGGTGTAAGCTATGGAACTTTGCTGGCTAGGCTTACGTAGGCCCTTGGGTCGATAGCCTAATACCTACCTATGAACCTATGAACATTAGTCCCAACACTACAAGACTCTGTGGCAAAAATACTACTTAATGACTTCTCCTGACAGCTGTCCTCTGGCAGTCATCCCCTGCCTATTTCAATCAATTTCAATTTCAATATTTTAATCATCCATTTTCCTGCCTATTTCACTGCTTTAGGCCCACCACAGTCACTGTCATTTTTCTATGAAGTC
Source organism: Protopterus annectens (assembly GCF_019279795.1). Lineage (NCBI taxonomy): Eukaryota > Metazoa > Chordata > Ceratodontiformes > Protopteridae > Protopterus > Protopterus annectens. Next base: position 828,432,642 of record NC_056737.1, on the reverse strand, counting down.
CCCACTGAAATCCAGATTTGCCACAACTGTATGGTTACCACTGCCTACCTAAAAACAGTCACAGAACTGGAACAACCCATAGTGACAATACATTTTCTGGGCAAACTCAATTATTAATGACAGAAATAGCATTTGGAAACTCCATCAGTTTGCTTCAAGTAATCATTCCCATGAAATGGAAGCAAATACATTGACTGTAATTGTGTGAACCCTACTTACACCCATCTTTTGCACTGGGATCACTGCTGCCAACTTCCAACCCTGCCGCACCCCTCCAGTTACTAATAAGAGATTCTGCAGCTCTGTTAGTGTTCCACACCACTGCCAACTATTTCACCTCCTAGAAGGTAGCTCATTCACACCTTCTGCCTTATCTTTCTAGAGACTTTTGAATGCATTTTCTGCTTCTTGTTTAGTTACATGTCCATGCCTGCTCAGATTCCCCATTCTGGCAATCTGCATGATTACTGGTGGATAAATACTAAGATAAAGAACTCATTCAGTAATTCTGCCTAAACTGTAGCATTTTCATACTTTATCTTTTCCCTTCCAGCAAATTAATTTAATGCTAAATCCTCCTATGCTTTCCATGTTATTAAAAACATGCATGTCCTTCCTCACCTCCTTCTCTAGGATAACCTTGGCCTGCCATATAAGTTATATTGCTTTTTTGTGGGATCTTCAAGAGTCTCTGTGTATTCATGCCCCTTCCCCTAGAGATGTGTTTTTGTGTATGTAACTGCATGCCAGAGTGTATGCAGACTGTTTTTCTTTCTCTGCCACATATTATCATACAATTTAATTTCTCTCATCTCTTTCTTCTTAATGCAGCATCACAGCCTTCCACGGTTCCTGCTATTCTACCATATCATCACTGCGTTTCTCAACAGACTGAAGTCTACTATCCTGTAAACCCAGACCTCTTTTCTTATGGTATGTTTCAACATTACAGGACAGATGTGGTGTCCCAATTGTTTTTACGTTCTTTTTTCATTTTTATTTTGTTTCTGTTTATAAATATAGATAAGTACTACTTTTTGCATTCCATTTTTTTCCTCTTTTATATATTGTAACAGGTCATGGATGAAAATAAGCCTCTGAGCCCAGTCTAACTACTTTAAATAAATAAAACAGAAATATAAATCCACTCAGTGGTAGGATTACTGTTGTCCATTGACTGTATGTCCTTATCCACTGTAATCCTACACAAAACGATTAGTATTGGGCCAAACATGTTCTTCTTCCTAAACTGAGACCCCCCCATCCTTAAGCCTAGATTCAAACAATCCTTGTGCTGCTTTCCTTGCCACATCCCTACCCTAGTTTTCATTAATTTCTTTATTTGTACTACTTTATTTAGCTTTTCGACTGGGGTAGTGGACTGATCCATTATACACCAATTTCAAACACAGCCTGGTAGTTACAGTAGAGAGTAGACACAGTATTATAATATAATCAAAAATGTAAGAATTAATAAACAGTTGCACATTGAACAGATAGAATAAGGTAGTTAATTTGAGTACAATAAAGGAAGCTTTGTAAACAGAATATAACAGTTATACATAATTACAACAAGGAAAGAAATGTGGAACCAAGTATTAGAGATACACACAGGAAATATATTACAAAGCTTAGCATGCCTATGTCTATATATAAAGAGGTGTTTGTAGTGACAAAGGGTAGCAGTAGTTGGAAGGGAGAGGGAGTTATGGCTAGGGTAGCAAAACGGATGGAGTTTAGGGGAGCAGACAGAGAAACTGGAAGGTCCCCATCCACTAATCCTGTTTTTTTATGTTCATTTTGAAACCCTGCCTGCTGATCATCAAATTTTCCTCAGCTGGACTTGAGACCATTTATTCCTCTAAAGTGGGGAGCCCCCAGAACAATGGAGACAAGAGCCTACACTGCCCTCCATCCCAGCAAGGGCACACCAATCCTTCCCTACCAGCTTTATCAAGGGACTAAGCCACTAATTGAATTTGGGACACTTGGGCTGCAGTCAGAGCTTTATCCCTCTGCACTAATGGAGCTGGAATTAATCCTGGTTTTAAGCCTCCATCTCTAATGTGTGTATGATTCTCTTCCTAGCCATCTATCCACTAATCATGGTTTTAAGCTCTGTCCTCCATGCTTATATTTCTCTTCCAATCATCTTATCCTAATTTTAAGTTTATGTCCCCATGTATATAACTTTCTTCCTCTTACCTATCCACTTATCCTGGTTTTAAGCCCATGCTCCCCAAGTGTGATTCTCTTCCTGTTGGTCTGTCTCATAATCCTGGTTTAAAGCCCATCATTCTCCTTCATATTAAACATTGCACAAGCAAGTAGAGTTTTCAAGATGTGTGGGATTTATTTGTTTCATCTATCTGTACAAGCAACACCGGCATGGCTCCCACTTAGAACATACTGCTGCAAAAGCCTGCCATAAAGCATGTACTGCTCTAACGGTCCCAAATAAAAAGAAGTAACCATAGGCTTAACAATATACCTCTGTCTCTCTCTTTTAAAGTATATTGTCACACTTTAACCCTGCATCATGGCATTTAATGAGTTAAGAGCTGCAATGCATCTTGCCATAGTTAAAACTAATTTATTTGGGTCATTTTTTCAATAAAAATCTTCATAATCTTTGTGTTTTTTTACTGAAACCATGGTCCAAATAAATTTAGAGTTTTCCTAGGTGACATCACGTAAGGTAGTGATCCAGAGTTTAATGAATGCATGCTTCTCTGCTCACGTACAGCATGCATCCATTAAACTCTGTGGACGCATTTCATATTTTTCCCTGAACTGATGCCACTAAGGTTAAAGATCACACTTAATCTTCAGTGGCATCAGCACAGGCAAAATGAATGGAGTATTTCTCCTTAAAAAAAAAAGATGGAGTTCACTGATGGCTAAAACGCCTGATCAGCACCTTAAGCACCACATAATTTGATGTAAAAGGTTAAGTCAAGCAAATGTGGCAATACACTTTAATAAGTCCATTGGTAAGTACTTTTACAGTCATTCAGTACTCAGTAGGCCATGTTATTTCTTCAAATGGCTTTAGAAGCCCCTTGATAGTAAGGCAATCCACCACTTGCCCTCATGACCAAACCGCACCAACCATGGACAAATCCAGCATTAAAAAAACAACTTATAACAGACGAACTGAAGCCGTGAAGAAAGTAATATCTAATAAGCGGCCCATTGTAATTGTCATGCTAGAACTTAAGGAAATTTTAGGAGATAAACCTTGGTTTCCTTATAGAAATAATTCCAACTTAAAAAGTTTATTATGGTATAAAGATATGAAAATAGATCTTCCAGAGAAAATTTCAAATAAATATGGTATATTTCCTTGTTTTAATTGTTCATACTGCACAGATATCTGCACTAATAATGTTTTTATAAACCCTGTAACGTGCAGGCATTATAGTTTTAAGTCTTATGCTTTATGTAACACTCCTAATGTTGTTTATTTAACCACATGCAAAAATGTTCCAGTTTTTATGTAGGCAATTATGTAGGGTTGGGAGGGTGGCCTAATGGTTAAGGTGTTTGCCTTACAAACACAAGGTGCAGGGTTTGAGCCTTACAAGGGATAATTGGCTAGGCTTAAAATGGCTCGCAAGAGCAATTAGCTTAGTACTAACCTATGAACCTAAGTCTTCCAGATGCTTAAAAGATAGAATTATTGAACACCATTCAGATACTCACTGAATAGTTATGACAAATGCATTAGCAAAACATGTTGCTGATAATAACTCTGAGCATAATTTTATTTTCAGAGTTATTGAAGTTTTATACAAGACTTTAACAGGAGGTGATATAGATAGTAAATTAGAACTAAAGGAATATGAATGGATCATTAGGATACAGGCAGATGTTTTACCAGGAATCAATTCTTCTGTGGGTATAAAACCTGTCGTAAAGTCTAAGCAAAGCTGTCTTAGATAGTTATGTTTTTTTTAAGCTCCTTAATTGATTAATTGTTCTTTCTTTATGATTTTCTAGGCTGTGCCTTGTGATCATTTTTACATTCTATTTAAGAGAGTTGTGATTTTAAATTATTTTTAACACTGATGAAGGATTGTAACCGAAAGTTTTGTTAATTTGCTAATCTTTGGTTATTTTTTGGTTATTCATTAATATATTAAAACTAAGCATTTGCAGAGACTGTCTCTTTCTTCTTGATACACATTCATTTGATTGTTATCTTTGCTTTACCATGGTACATTTTCCATTTGTTTTTTAAATTCAGCATTACTCACACCCAGCCATGGGTTATTACTATAATATTATACAGAGCAAATGAAACACGAAACAACTAAAATTCTCCAAGAGTGAGCTTTTATTTTAGCAGTAAAGTGAAGTCCAGTCCTTTGCAATGGTTGTGGGTATTGTTTGTCCTGTAAAATGTCACATTACCATAACAAAGCCCAGTCCGGGCATCTGAGAAGGTGGCAACCCTATGTGGATCTCCAAGTAAACATCTGGGAATATATGCAAAATAAAACAATGGTTAGAGAAATTAGGCAAGTACATGTCTACGTCACTGTTAAGAAGAGGCATATAAAACATTTAATTGCTATGTATCTGTATGAAACAAAACAATTCACTACATGCAAAACAGATAATAATGCACAAATATCTGGGTGGGGATCAAGTATGCATTTCAAATTTTGTATTTTATTAAACAAATTTCTAGGGATACCTTGACCTATGTCAGCTCAGGATTCATAAACACATTGTCTAATTTAATGTGAAACTTGTGCAAAGGGAAGATATAACCAAGAATATAAATGAAAAATTTTGCTGACAGGACCAGACACAATGATCTTTTTTGATAGGTATTGCTATTTACAATTGACTAACTAGCTGAGATTTTCTAAGGAAGGAAATACAATACTGTGGCTGATTGAGGAAAGGAAGGTGGAGATTGAATGAATGCCTGTGACAATACTCGAAACTCAAAATTCCAGTTTTTAAAAAGGCTGTTATCTCAGTAATTTGGTCCCACTTCGCTAAACACATTTTACAGAATGTTACGCATGTAGGAAAGCAAACTTGCAGGAGTCAGAGCAAACTGAACACTGGTACTAAGGATTCCGAAACATAACTGAATAGAAATCTGATTTGACAGGAGAGGCATTACAGTCTCATTGACTGTGGCCTCAGTGCATTATTAGTAAGAATTAGCTTTCTAAGAAATTAAGATTTCAATAGTATGCGTGCTTATGAAGACATTTAGGGCTGGGGAAAAATATAAAATTTGTAATACTGAATCACTGTGCTGCTGTGTAGATCTTCATAACAAAATAAAAATATATGTATTTTTTTCTGTTTATTCACAAGAGTGATTCTTTAGCATGTCCTATTTTTGCTGGCATTTTCATTTTCTTGGTGAGAGGCATTACTGTTCTATCTGCAAACTTGAAAATCCCACTACTAGGTGTGTTGGTTTTAAATGTGTTAGCTACTATACTCTGACTCACTTGCTGATATGGTTGTTTGACTACTTTTTTCTCAACAAACTGTGAGCTTGCACAATTAATACAAACGGTTCTACTACAAAAATCTCTACAGCTGAAGTTGTTTCTTTAACAAACAGTTGTATTGCATTCTTCTTCATCTTTGGATGCTTTGCTTTCCTTGGATACCTTAACTTGGTCACCTCTGGCTAGGCATTAGCCTAATGATAGGTGTTCTAATATAATATACAATGTAACTGGGTTATAAACACAATTGCTTATATAGTGGGTTTACAACTGATAACGTCCGTCTCACCAAACTCTTTTATCTGCCCAACTTGCTGTTTTGGTTTTGCTCTGAAAAGTATGTCATGTCATGATATTGCAAAGCCTGATGCTTTCCCTCTGAAAATCTGCTTGCATACCTTTCAACCTCTTAAGCATCAGAAACTGGACAAATCCATGGGGGACAAAGGCCCGAAAATAGGGACAGATTTTAAATACTGGTCCTGTAAACTTAAAAAGTTGCTAGAACCGTTTGTTTTCCATTAGCATGCATTTTTCCAAAGGATATGAAGTCTAAAATCCAAATGTCTGTCATTGTTTAGAGACATCAGTCCTCAATGATTTGCCTCAAATCTACACATTTTATGAGGAGCAGACCAAAGATATGAGGCAAAAATCTGGACATTCTGTGAAAATCTGGACAGTTGAGATGTGTGGCTTTAGGGTTGCTTTCACTGAGTCAAAAGTTCAGTATATGCTAATTGTCTGTGTTTTACATTTAAGTGTATGGTACCTAACAGATTAAAAGAAAGCACTGCATCTGGGGAACTATATTATAGTTACACTTTCTGATTACATCTCTGCTCAAAATCAATTATGTAATCTGATATAAAAATTATACCATCTCTTGAAATCTGATCAAAATTAGAGCATGCCTCACAAATATCTTTTGCTCTCAGGAACAAAGCATCAATTCTTACTGCTATCTTAGACATGCCTTTATCCATATTCAAAGCCTCTGCTGAAACCTCTATTGCAATAGCTTTCTCTAGCAGTGCAAATGGAAGGGTAAGCTTTAGTTTCTCCAGCTCTGTGCCCAAATCATAATCTTGTTATTCCAGTCTTCATAGTCCACCCCATCAAATTATTTGTATATTTCTGCATGTTTTGTTCAATGGGTTAGTCCCACTAGGCCAGTGGCTTCGTTTCAGGGAAGACTCGTAGTGGTTTCATACATATTAGGGGAAATTTATCCAGAACATCATGGAACTTCCCCAAGTCTTTTTGATAAGCTACTACCAGTTCAGACACATGAGGCCTTGAATTAACATCTCATCCAAAGGACAGTAGCTGGGATTCTATAGTTGGAAACCATCTTCTGTCACCTGTGTTAAAATTGCACAAAGCAGCAGAGATTTCAAGACGTGGGAATTTATTATTATTATTATTATTTTTACAAACATCCTGTCTCCATCAAGACTAACACTAGTGACTGCCATAAGTCAGATGCTGCTGGAAAAAGTCATGCATAAAGCAAGTGCTGCTACAGAAATTCCAAGCAAAGAAGCAACTACAGGCTTAACATTTCAGTCCTGAATTTGGTAATTTGCATATTATAGATACCCACCACAGACCTACGGTTTCTTCCTCCAGTCATTTCTGCTTCATTCTTGCTTCAAAGGCAACATCTCCAATATATTTTCTTTTGTTTAATACTGTAATCTCTTCTGCAGCACATTTTATCCCATGCTAAATATATACCTTTACTCTCCCAAGTGCTTCTTTGCTCCTTCTGTATAGCTTGAATACAAGCATCATCTTGCTCAATCTTTCAGTATTATTTCTGTGCCTATGCAGCTTGGCATGCTGCAAATCAGGCAAAATAGATGAAAACCACTAAGTCAGAGTAAATTACAAAAAATATGAAATACATGTAAAACAATCTAACACAATATATGTGGCTTGCTGAACTATGGAGTCTATGTCTAGCACAGACTAAAAAGGGTTCTGATTAGCCTTACAAATGAGGCGTGTTTTGAGGCACCAACTAAAGCTATCTTTGGTGATACACTCTTGAAGTTGTCAAGGAATCAAAGGTTCCACATTTCAGAGCCTGTTAAGAAAGGACATAAAGAAACAAAAGTTTTGTACCTGACATAATGACAAATCCTTTCATTCCAGTTTGTCTAATATGACACATGGGTCCTCAAGCCCCAGCTCAGATCCAATCCGACCGATTTAGTGCTCCAGCCCTGAGCCCTTCCTAAACTTTTTCCTTTATCCAGGATGAATATCCCTATATACCATAATGGCAGGGGGAAGGGAGATGAGTTGTCTTATCGAAAGGACTGGAATGAAGGGATCTTGCATTATGGTAAGTACATAACTTTTGTATCTTATTCATTCAGTTTGTCCAATCTGACATATGGGTCAGAATCTCCAGTTATTGGAATCCTGGGTGGCCTTAAGACAAGAGACCCTTCAGGATAGAAGCCCCAAAGGAAGTGCTGGCCCTGAACATATGATCCAAACTGTAATGCCTGATGAATGTATGGGTTGTGGACCAAATGGCTGCTTGACAAATTTCATCCATGGAGAATGCCCTGAAAAAGGCTGCTGACATAGAACCTTACAGACCTTTCTGCCCAGTTTGTTATTAGCAAAGGATACAGATAACTGCTCATCTTTCCTGAAAGGAGCAGTTCTGTGAAGGTAGAAATGCAGCTGTCAATGCACATCTAAGGTATGCAGGATATATTCACCTTTGTTCTGATACTCTGGGAAAAACGAATGGAAGATGCAAGGGGTGTGAGCAATTGGTCTCAGTAACCACTTTTAGGAGAAATGAAGGATTCGTCCTAAGGGTAACCCTGTCCTTGTGGAAAATAATGTAAGGAGAAATGGAGGATAAAGTGTGGAGTCAAAAAACACATCTGGCTGATGTGACAACTACTAATACTCAATTTTCCATGATAAGAATTTTAGATCTGTAGTCATAGCAGGTTCAAACAGTGGTCTGGACAAGGCTTCTAAAACAAAATTTAGATCCAAAGTGGAGTCTGGCAATGACCCTGAAAAGACATCTATGTTATAAGATTCTGCCCATATTGTTAATCATTTCCACTAAATATGGTACACCTAGTGTGTGGCCAATTATTGAGAAGCTGAAAGAATACACAGAACTTTAGGGAAACGGGAGTGATTCCCATGCCATCTTTGGAAATGGAAAAACCAAGCAGTTAATTTTAGATTGGACAAATCAGGAAGAAGCTTCCCAGACAGGTAAGAAATAAGATCTGATCTTGTGTCCGAGAGCTATGGAGGCTCCTTCAAGTAAAGTTTTAGGAGGAGAAACCAGATTTGGCTGGGCCAGAATGAGGTAATGAGGATCACCATTGGCTTGCACCAAACAGTTTTCTGTATGAACTTGGTGATGATTGGAGTGGGCAGAGAGGCATAAAGTAACCCAGGAGGCCAATGACTGGAATGATATCCCTGGGATTTTGTCCCTGCTGAGGGAGAATGGCAAAGTATTAACTGCACTTAGTGTTCTGCGGGGTCACAAACAGATTGCATTGTGGTTTGCCCCACTGATGAAAGACTTCTTTTCCTATCAATAGATTCAGTGACCACTTGTAAGGAAATGGGAGATTCTTATGCAACCTATCTGCAATATCATTGAACATTCTGGGAATGTGTGTTACAATCAGAAAATGCAAGAGGCAAGAGAATGGTCTTTAGGGGGTATTGGTTTACCTGACTTGCAGTTGTACTCTATGTCTTCCATTTTTAAAACAATTGCTCTTTGGGTTAATAGCTTTTATACAGCCAAATGGAAAGAATTCCAAAATAATGTTTGTGGTCAAAGTATTTGCTCAGTTTCCTCTAATTATAATCTTTTTTAAACAACTCTTTGTGTTGGGTTTTAAAAATTATTTCTTTAATAATTCTAATCTATTAACTCCTCATATATTACTATTATAATCAATACTATAAGAAATTTTGTATGTAGAATCCCGAGATACAAAGCTTGTTTTTTTTTTCTCCTTTTACCTATTGCTTTTACACAAAATAATATCCCCACATTGAATTTACAGATTGTCACTCTCCTACTTTGAACACAATAGAAGAGTCTTCGTAGGTTCTGTTCAAGCAGCTTTATTTTATACAAACACATCACGATAGAAGTTTACTGACTTTAGCTTAAGTAACTTATATACAAACTAACTGAGTCATACATGCTTACTCACTGGCTGCACTCTCAAAATGTTACTAGGAATGGCATGTGCTTGACATTTATACATGCACATTACATCTTTGACATGCTTATTAAAAGTACAGCACACAACATGTGCTCTCTGATCTACATCCTCCCTCTTGAAAAACAAAACATACAATGTTATGAATCTATTTGGCATGCAGATATCACACACAGCTCTCTGTCTCTATCATGCATTTACACAAGATAAGATATACACACACACACAAATACACACACACACACACACACATATATATATATATATATATATATATATATATATATATATATATATATATGTATATACACTAAGTCCATATTGCTGCATATTTCACACTGGACCTGGATACTCATCCATATCGTGTGACATAAAACTGGGAATTGGACTTAGCAACCGGAGCTGTCTCTGTAAAATGTTCGGTCTTTGAATTGTCTGAAACATCTTCAGCAATGGAATCAGAGATAGGAATATACTCTGGAATGGGAACAGCATTTAGTTCACTCTGAAATCTAGAGTCTGATCATCCAAATGATGTGATGATGATTCTGTTACAGGGAGTAAATGCTTAAGTTTCTCCTGTACTCCATACCCTCAGATTCTATAAAGTAGGATCTAGGATGGGCACATATACCTGTAACATGGCCAATCCTGTTGAAACCTTTCACCATTTGTATTATCACTGTTTTTCTTTCCCTCAACGGTTGAAGAACTTTACTTGATTTGTCATAACTGGACTTCTGGATCAACAGCTTCTTGAATAGTTGAGCCTTTATATTTCTGTTGTTCTTAGCTTTAGGCATCAATAAATTGGAACTAATAGGTAGTGTTGTTCTAGTTTGCCTGGAAAGAAGTCTTTAAGCAGATGAGCAAAGAATATTGTCACTGGGTATGTTTCTGAGATTAAGTAAATTCAAAAAGACATCAGTATTGTCACTCTTTGACCTTTCAGGTAATTGCTTTGCACTCTGCACTGCACATTCAGCTAGACCATTTGACTGTGGATATCCAGGACTGCTAGTAACATGTACAAAGTCCCATCCTCTTCCAAATTTCTGAAACAACTGACTAGTAAATTGAGTACTATTGTCAGATATAACTTTGTGTGGACTACCATGAACTGAGAAATGACTTTTCAGCTTAGTATTAACAGTAGTGAATTTTAGGTTAGGTAGTAAGTCAATTTCAAACTAGTTCAAATAGGAGTCTACCGATACTAAGTAGTGTTGATTGTTCAACTCGAAGATATCGGTGGCTACCGTCGACCAAGGTAGTTTAGGATCTTGACTTTGCTGAACTGATTCTCTCTGCAGATGTGGTCTAGTACTATTGCATAATGAACAAGAAGAAAGTACTTAATTAATGTCTTGCAGTGATGACGGCCAAAATACTAATTCTCTCACTCGTCTCTTAGTGGATGTGGAACCTGGGTGACCATGATGCAAAATCTGGATCTATTCTTGTTGTAAGGAAGCAGGAACAATAATCTTAGGACCTTTGAAAATAATGCCATCTTCCATCAACATTTCATCTCTGTAAGGAAAGTATGTTTGCACTTCAGGTGGTACACTAGATTGCTTTGACGGCCATCCAACGTTAATGTAGTGATTGAGCTTTTGCAAAATTGGATCAGACTTGGTGTGATCTCTTAACTCATCAAGCCCAGTAGTAGAAAAATTACGCACTGTCATCATATCAAAGTCAAAATTCTCTGCATCAAGCTGTTACATCATATTTCTGGACAATCTCAATAAGGTGTCAGCCTGATACAGTAGTTTGCCTTTTGTATAGACCATTTTGAAGTACTTTTTCAAAATGAGCATCATTCTTTGTAATCTTGCTGGACCAGAATGCATAAGCTTTTTTAGAATAGTAACTAGAGGTTGGTGATCAGTTTCAGTCTGAATAGCTTGACCATAAATATAATCATGAAACTTGGAACATGCAAATATAATTGGCAAAATTATTTTTCAATTTGAGCATACTGCTTCTCAGTTTGGGTAAGTGTTCTAGATGCATAGGCTACTGGACTGCCCCCTTGAAGTATGACTGCACCTAAACCAAATTTTGAAGCATCACAGGAAAGAGTGATTGGTTTGTTCACATCATAGTATCTTAATGTAGGTGGGGTGGCAATTTTTTTATTGAGGTCTTCAAATGCCTTCTGGTGGTGTTCTAGCCATGACCATGCAACATTTTTGCACATTAGTTCTCTTAAAGATGCTGTCAACTTACTGAAGTCTGGTATAAACTTCCCTAAATAGTTGACCATGCCTAGGAAATGCTGTAGAGCTTGAACATTGTCTGCTGCTGACATCTCAAGGATAGCTGCTTACCTGGTCAGATCTGGTCTCAAACCAGTACTGGTAAACAAATGACCTACATAAGTAACTGGTAGCCTGAATTTGCACTTCAGAGGACTGAGCTTCAAGTTTACATCATGTGCTCTGTCTAGCTCTTTCTAGATTTCTGTCATACTCTGCTACATCATTGCCTCCATCCTATAAATCATCTACTATTATGGTACAAGGATAACTCAAAAAAATTTGCTCCACTGCACTCCAAAATACTTCACCTTCACTTGCAGAATTTATTCCAAATGGCATCCTGAGGAATCTGTATCTGCCAAATGGGGTACCAAAAGTGGTTAGTAATGAGGATTTGTGATCAAACATCACTTGCCAAAATGAACTTTTTGCATCTAAGACAGAAAAGACAGTGGCATTCGGCATTAGAGCTGTGAGCTCTTCAACCTTGTGCATTGGATAATATGGTCTCTTTAATTCTTTGTTCAAATCTCTTGGGTCAATACATATTCTGATTTTGTCTGAGCCTTTTTTGTGGGCTGCTACCATAGACCACACTCAGTCAGTTGGTTCTGTAACTGGACAAATTACATCTTGCTGCACCATTTCATCCAACTGAGCCTTGACTTTATTCTGCGTGGTTATCAGAACTTTTCTTGCCGGTCTGTCCACTGAAGTGACCTCTGGGTCTAACTTCATAGAATACACAACTGGAAGTTTGCCTGACTTGTCATCAAAAATATCAGCATACTCTGAGAAAATGGCTTCAGAAAAATTGGAACTAGGAGATGCACGTATGTGATGAACTTCTTTGGTAAAAAAAAGCAGATTCATTCCCAAACTATCTGTGAGACCCAATAAAGACTGTACTGGCCTTCGGACTATATAGAATAACAAGTTGTAACAGCCTTTGGCCAAATAACATGAAAGCATCACTGAGCCTTCGGTTTGAGTTTCTTCACCTCCATAAGCAACAGTGACACTATTGGCCACATTGAAATGCTAATTAGCTCTCACGTTTGCAAATGTGTCTGCTGATATAACATTACACTTTGAACCAGAGTCGACTTTAAGCTCTGTGGAGTTACCATTGATCAGAACAGTATAAAACATTTCACTCTTTGTCAATAAATTCACTGCATCAACTCTTTCTCCAAGCACTGATACACCATCTACATAAAAAGCTGACTGCTGTGTCTCTACCTGATCAACTTGCTTTTTTTGTGTGACCTTTCTTTACAACTGTGTTGATTTTAATTGATCTGCAAAACTTTTGAAGGTGGTTCCATTTCTTACACTTGTAACATTGCTGACCAAATGCTAAACATTTTTCTCTTTTGGACTCATGATTTGCACCACAATTGTGACAGTTAACAAGAAAGCTGGACTTGGGTTTTGCTGATTCACAGTTGTACTGCACTGAGGATGCACCTTTGACTGAACTAGCCTTAGAACTTGCTGGAAAGCTATGTGGTTTCCCTGGTGAACCAGCGGGGGCTGTGGCTGCCATGTTCTTCGGCCTACTTCTGTTTGCCACATGTTGCATACTATATGTGTTTGCTCTAGAACCTGCTGAAACCATGGTCTTGTCACTCGCAAGCATACTTGTGTGTTTTTCTGTCACTTCATGGATCTGGCAAATTTCTGTGGCTTTACTCAACATTAAATCACAGTCAGGAAGCAAGATCTTTATCACAGCAGTACTATTAATACCACACATGAGCTATCCTTTATTAATTCATCTTTTAAGTCACCAAATCCAGAGGTTTTTAGCTTTGTTTCTGAGGTCAGTTATGTAAGCTGCAAAAGGTTCCTCTGATTTCTGATCTCTTGTGTAAAACAAATGGCTCTGTAATGTAATATTTGTCTGAGGGTTACACACTTCTCTGAACTTGTACTTCAAACACTCAGGGTCTTCCCTTGATTCAGTTTGTACAACAATATGACAATTTTCACCTTCTTCCTCATATACTACTGGTGCATACACATATGAACGCTCTCTTTCAATGGCCTCTGACCCATCTAGGTTTAGAAAAATTAATGCTCAGGTGTGTCCATCTTTGTCAGAACAAGCTGCTTGTATAAAAATATCATACTCTTGCTCAAATATTCTCCAATTCCTGCAATATTCTGATCAAATACAAGTGGTAAGGTCTTTTGAAATCCAAGGATCTTGCAAATAAGCACAAACACATACACATACACATATGCTAGTATTTTATAACTTTGCACCTCTGAAATTATGCTTTTGGGCTTTTTGAAATTTTACTATTGGGCTTTTCTATGAAATAGTCTCTCGGGCAGTGTAACACCTTTTGAAATCACATTATTGCAAGAAATCACCCCTTATCAGTACAAGAAACATATCAAACAACTGTACGATGCAAGCCTCTATGTAACTGGACTTTGTAAAATAAGTCTCTAGGGCACTGTAATACTCATGAAATTATCTTTTTGCTAAAGTAATTTATCAACATTTTAAGAAGCATTTCAAATAACATCACGATGTGAATGAACTGGGCAAGAGAAGCTCAGAGTCAATAACATTTTGACGTAATTACTCTTTGTGAATAAATGTAACATTACACTGAAATTTCCCCAAAATGGTGGTACATTGCTAGGCAACTATTTACAGTGCAAGAAACACTTTGTAATGGCGGCACTTTGCGAACAGACACACCCAGCACAAGAAACTTTTCAAAATGGCTATACTTTGACTGTACTTTATGAAATAGTTGCACTTTGCACACAATAAACTCTTTGGAATGCATACATAGTAATAAGCACACACTGCAAGCACTTTTACACACTTTGAGATATGTCAAATAACTTTAGTTATACCCTTAATACAATACAAAGTTATAGTTATGCCCAAACACAGCACTTTGCCAAAAAACATACAGTTGCCTTGCTTTATTTATGCTTAATGTGCCCTTTTTGCCCTTATTATATTTGTTTTGCTTGTTTAATCTCTTTTCATGCCCATTGTACCTTTGTTGTGCTCATTTTATTCTAAACATGCCCATTTTGCCCTTAAACATGCTCATTTCTTTAAACATGCTCGTTTTACTTTTCTGATAATCGTTTTATCAAATGTTGTTATTTTAAACATTTCACTTAGTTAAGAAACCTTTTGTGTCTCCTGCTTGTTTAATAATGCAGTTTGTGTCCTTGTAATGTTCTGTTTTACCTCTTTTATAAATCAGTAGTTTGTGCATGTTCTCATTACCTTTGAGCGATTTCTGGTTCTTTTTCATGTTCGTCTCTTAGTTTTACCTTTATGGTCATCTCATGGCTCCAAATATTATTCTCTTTGATCCTGGTTCTGACACCATGTTGCTTTCCTACTTTGGACACAATAGAAGAGTCTTCGTGGGCTCTGTTCAAGCAGTTTTATTTTATACAACCACATCATGATAGAAGATTACTGACTTCAACTTAAGTAACATATCATACTAACTGTTGGAATCATACATTCTTACTCTCTGACTGCACACTTAAAATGCCACTAGGAATGGCACATGCTTAGCATTTATACATGCACACTACATCTTTAACATGCTTCTTAAAGATACAGCACGTGCACACTGGTCTACACAGATTATGAACTCCTTTAAAGAGAATAAATTATTATACTGGTTTCAGTTGATGGATAAAGAGACATTGGGAAATTCTCAATATATATTTAATAAATTTAATCTGGATAGAGATACGTAGCTACATATTCATAACTATAGTCAATATATGGAAGGAAGACTCAATGGTATGCAACCAAAATAAGGGGCTCTATTCCTAAACTAATTGATCTATTATCTATTTTGGTATATCAGAAAATAAATGGGAAAGGATTACTATCTGATATTTGTAGAGTCATTAGAACTCAATTGGAATATATTAAAGAAAACTATTGGTCCTACTTTAAACTTATAAATAATGATTCTCCATGTGAGAATGATAAAAAACTTATTTTATCATCTTCTAAGCAAACTACTAGCTCACTTAAGTGAAGGATCTTTTCCTGGAAATATATCCAGATATCCTTTTTTACTCTACATAGGGTTGAGTTGATATTTAAATCTAGAACAGTCTGTTGGAGATGTAAATTTAACATCAAAGCTGATTGGCAGCATATATTTTTTGAGTGTACCAGACTTAAACCTTTCTGGGATGAGATGAATAATTTTTAAAAATCTTTCTCTTCCGATAAAACTAATGACCTGGTTAAAGAAAAGTTATTTCACACTTCTGTTCCTAGATGTGTTAAGAAACCAAAAAATACCCAATTTTATGGAGTATTTTATCAACTGCCAGAAAAGTTATAACAAGGAACTTCGAAAACGAATCTTCTCCCCTTTTTAGCGAATTTTCCAATATTATGAATGAATTATGTCACCTAGAATTGTTGACTATTAAATCAAGGACTTATAGAATCATATAACTCTTGGACAAAGCTAAAGGAACTCTTAAACAGATGGTAGTTAAATTGTTTAATACTGGAAATTATTTGCAGTCAGTTAAATTTTAGACACCTTTTGTAAATATTTACCTGTTTTTTTTATCTTGGTTTTGTTTTTCAGTTTATATGTTTATATATGTTATTTAGTTTTCTCATAATGTAATGCTATAATTTGTTCATTCATTTAAATTAATAAAAAGAATTGGGGAAAAAAATGTAAGAGGCTATCACCCATTGCCCCATCCCCATGGCTTTTCAGCAGAGTGGCTAAAATCTGGTTCCCTCTGCTTGTTTATGTACCAGACTACCTTTGTGTTGTCAGTCTGGATATCGATCACTCCTAGAGGAAGCCAGTCCTGTAGCTGCTGCAACACTAGGAGGACCACTCTCATCTCTAGGATGTTTATGTGAAGACAAGCTTCTTAGTTTGACCATGAACTTTGAACCATAATACCCCAACCGAGGAAGGATATGTCCGTGGTTACTGTTGCAATGGGAGGGGGAATCTGAAAGGGTTTTCCTGCTACAAAGGGTGAAATAAGCCACCATTCTAGATGATTCATAAAAGACTGGGTTATTCTGATGGGAAAGGACAAAGGAACATGTTTTTGAGACTGCTGAGATGAGAGTAACCACTATAGAATTCTCATGTGGTAGCACACAAACTACTGTACTATAAGAATCGCCACTGACAATAATCCTAAAGCTCTCAATACTAGCTTCGCCAGAGGTCAGTCTATGTGTAGGAAAGCTTGAAATGCTATTTTCAAAAGTGCAATTCTGTCCTGTGGAAGGAATGAAGATTTGAGTTAGCAGTGTGTCCAACAGACAACTCAGAAACACTGTCTGCTGAGTGGGGACAAGAATGGATTTTGTTATATTCAACATGATATCCAATGAGGCACAAAGATGAATCAGGAAGAGGAAAGTAAATCACTAAATTAGCTTACGTACAAAGAAATTTGAAGAAGCTCACACACACACACACACACACACACACACACACACACACACACACACACACACACACACACACACTTCTACATGCAAATAAGTGTATTTTTTCCACCAACCACACACACATTTCTACATGCGAATTAAGTGGATTTTTCCACCAACCACACACTTAAACACAAACACACTCCCTTGCTTTGAGTCCATTTAAGCTGACCACCTAGCCCACACCCCCACTATTGCATTTTAAAACCCTGCTATTACGGCTTGATCTGAAGAAGTCTTGTAATTGACAAAAATGTTCATCATGATTACCTTCAATAATTCTAATTTCCTGTGTTTTCTATTAAACTGGAGTTAAGGAAAGTTGCACTCTATTCAGAATTGAACATCTGGTCATTATCTTTCATCTGAACTGTTATCATCTGGCATATATCATCATTAAAACTTTAAAATTTTAAACACAGTTCATTAACTATCAGGGAGCCTCAGGATGGGAGTAATATGTTTATCTTGAGATTCCAGGAAGGAGTCCAACTACAGAGTTTTGTACCTACTGCAGCCTGTCAAACGTAACATTAGACAGCCCTAGAAGGGGTTATAGTAGTTTAGCTAAGACATAATCAGAGCCCCTGTAAACCACTAGTAAGTCTACTGATGGAAAAATGGGGATTCTGAGTAACATTTTTCAGGGGACAGTAAAGTGACTTGGCAATGGCTGACATCCACTCCTGGGTTATCAGCCAATCATTGAGAATCATATGGTGATTTTGTTGATTCTGTACCTTTAACATAAACTGCAATTTATTATTTTCATAAACAATATGAGGAACAAAAGTAGGAGCTGTTCTGGGCCTGCACATAGCTGAAAAGCCCATGGCAACTGTTTTAGATGGGTTGAGTATTAACTGTTGAGACTCCATTTAGGAAACAATGGCTTCTATGTAGTCTTCTGCAAGTTCAGAGTAAGTGACATATTCAGAAAGACTAGCTTCCATATAATCTTTAGTGAGTTCAGGGAGTCACATTTTCCAGACAGAAATGGAGTAAAACTGAGTATTATGCCTGTAGCAGAGATAGGGTAATCCTTTCCTTCTAATGAGATCACTAAGTGGTAATATACATGAGGAAAACAAAGGCGGACCAAGTATGGAGTTCTGAAGGATGATGCAATTTTGAAAGCTGGCAGATGATGAAATAACACTGAAAGTGACCTCTGTTCACACAGGAGGGTAGAAGGCAAACAATTCAAAGACTATACAGGAAATCCCACAGTAGGTCTCCAACTGCACCAAAGGGTAGAGGAGAGAAATGAAGGAGCACAAGTCCAGAGTAAAACCTGTGACCCCTAGCCATAAGCAAATACTTAGCCATTAATCCAAGTGCAGTCTCAGTGCTGTGCTGAGCTCTGAAGCCAGAATGATACAGGTGTCAGAGTCAATGAAATTCAAAAAAATTATCTAAATTGTACACTCACCACATTTTTGATAACTGTCTCAATAAAGTAACGGTTTGAGATAGGGGCTGTAAATATCTATAATACCTGGGTCGAGGACAGAATTCTTAAGAACTAGTATAATCAATATCTTTGGAATGAATGAAAACCTACCAGTTCACAAAAAATGAGTTCACATTTATAATAATGAATGGGTTGATGACATTCAAGTAAGAGTTAAAAGACTGTCATTATTGCAGAGAACAACCCACTTGTAGTGGGATGCAAGCTTGAAAGCAGCTGCATGAATTTGCCAAAGTATATTCTTCAATCTCCTCCTGAATCCAGCCAGGACATTCTCAATTTGAATGATTTGAATACTGTCTAGGCATACTTTGAACAGGTTACCTAATGGAGTGCACTTTGCCAGCAAAAAAAAAAAAAAAAAGAACCTGCTAATAAACAACAGGTTCAACAGTACTAGGCAATCAATTAACAGATTATTATAAGCCTAGCTAGCAAACCATATTCAAAAGTTCCCTTGAGCCTCAGAGAGGGCAACATGAGACAGAAAAGGTGAAAATTTAAGGCTGACAACATGATTATCTATGTTTACCTTGAATATGGCAATGGTGCTTCTCTGTTGGACATGTAGGGAAGCTTGTTCCAAAGGTGGGAAATATTTTGGGAAATGAATCTGTTATGAGAGAAATCTTGATGAGTGGATGGGAAATAGAAAGTTCACCCCAGGGATCACTCCAGTGGCTCTACTTGATAGAGTGTGATGGATCCACACAGTCTACCTGTTTTTTGTTATGCCACGAGCCACATACCACTGTGTATGTTTGATTATCTACCTCACTATATACTGCTAATATTGTAACAATACAATATGCTTAAGAGCAGGCCTTGCTCACTGGTTACTGGTATAACTGAACTTTTGTTGACCTGTATCAGCCTAAAAGATGTTTATCAGAATATGGGGGATTCCAATGAGGAACTATATCACAAGTTTGTGAGCTAACTGTTCTTCAGAAAAGGGAAGTAAGGCATAAGACCAGACATTATGAGACTTGTTTACAGCTTAGGCAATTATCTGTAATTTTCTAAAATATTCCATCAGCTCATGATAAGCTTGTGATCTATATGTCATTAGTTGAACCTATTGACCTTATTGTTTGTTCAAGACTATAAAAAGCTCAAAGGCTAAAATGGAAATCATCATCATCCGGATTTGATCACAGCACCAGCCTGAACTGAGCATAGAGCCATTTTGCCAGTGTCGGCCTTGCCTTGACTGAACAGATAGCTGCACTGAATAGGATTGAAGTCTCCCTATCAGTGGCAAAGATGATTTTGTTTATGCATATGCTTGTAAGTGCATGATTTATTAGTTTTTTTCTGTTTATCTAGTAAGTTTTTGTTTAATAAATTGTTAAGTTTGAGCCTTGGTGCCTTGTGTCATTTCTAATTCTGTATTAACCTCAGACTTTAAAGTAATGGACTAGTTCATTTGGCGCAGCGAGTAGGGTCTGAGGTTTGCAATGGAAATGTCACAACAACAACCAATGTTTTTTTCCTTTATAACATATAGGCATAGGCAAGAAGGATGTTGTGTCAGGTACCCAAAATAAGGTGGGCGTTGGTACTATGATGCCAGCATTGTTTGGGAAATGGGATCCTCTTGCTAAGGTATTAAGTCAAGTTTCACCCCTCCTTCCCCAAAACCTTTGCAAGAAAGACCTAAGGCAGACCCTGATAGTCTAGCTAAGGCCCTATCAGAGCTAAAATTGGATGATAAGGGGAAAAAGGTGAAGGAAGGGGTGGGAGCAGCCGGATGGCTGTTCTTTGAGGCAATTCAGGAATTAGATAGAGATGTAGAGAAACTAAAAGAAAAAGTCCTAGAGTTAGAAGAGCAATGTAAAGAACACACGTATACACACAGATTGGATCTAGGTGCCTTAGAGAAGGCAGATATGACACTTGCTAAAATAGGAGAGGAAGCTGAACACTGGAAATCTAATTCAGTGACTCTAGCTACTCAAATAATTCAACAGCATAGACAACGAAATGGGAGAAAACTACGCAGTCCGCCCTCAAAGCCCCAGGTTCGTGCTTTGCTGTGTAAGGCAGAGTCTGACCTCGAGAAGTGGGAAGGTGATCTCCCCTTAACTGATGCGGATAATAGTGATTTTGAAATAGTAAATTCCCCATCAGTGGAGGCATGTCCAGTTATTGAGAGAAAGGGACAGTACACTGGGGGGGGGGGGGTGGCGCCACAACAATGGGTTGAGGTGCGGAGTTATACCCAAGCTGAATTATTAAATGTAATCCAAATCTATAAGCAAAAGCTGGGGGAAACTGTTTTAGTGTGGTTTCTTTGGGTTGGGGACACAGGGGGAGAAGCAGTGTTTCTAAATGCTGAAGAGATGTGCCAATGTGCATATTTGGTGTTCCACCCACGTTTAAAGCAAATAGTAAAAAATGTCAACCATAATGATCCCCAGTTGAATACACTGGTGGTGTGGTTAGCCACGGCTTTCCAAGCTGCTTGGCCTGACGCTACAGCAGTAGCTGATGAACATAAGCCTTGGAAAACAATAGCAGAGGGAATACAGCAGTTAAGAGAAATGGCTATGTTGGCTGCCATTTATTCATTGGAGCTAAAGAATGGGGCAGTAGTGCTTCCGAAAGGACCAGATGCACAAATAATGACCAGCAATATGAGAAGTAAATTGATCAGAAATGCACCACAGTGGTGGAAATGGCAGCTGATGGCAGCCCTAGCAGGCTGTGTAGGTCAGCAGGTATGGATGTAATAGTCACTCTAAATCAAATGGCAGAATTAGTGGAAGAGAAAGAACAGAGAAGAGCTAGAAAAGCAAATGCAGAGAAACCAAAAGATAAATCTGGTGAAAAGGTCACCAGAAAGCAAATGTTTCTGGATCTATTAAAGTGGGGGGTAGAAGTTGCAGAAATAGATGGGATAGCTACCGAGGAATTATATAAAAATGGAAACAAAAACAAAAAAAGAAAGGCTTAAGCTCTACAGGCAAAAAGCAAACCCCTACAAAAAGTCCAACCAGAAGTACCACTGAAGGGAAGGTAGGGTGAAATCAATTATATCCTGACATCCCTACTGATGAAGAGCTAGCACAGTGGCAAAAGGGAGAATTCAGTGATGAGAGATTGGGGAGAAAAGGAATGGAGAACCCCGGTTGAAAAAACTGAGACAAATTGTCTAGTAGGCAGGTCCCCAGTAGCTAGGGGTATGGTAAGAGCAATTACACCTGGGGACCGATGCCCTTACGTACCTCTTACCATTTTTTGGAGAGGAGGGCCACAACATGTAATGGCTCTGGTAGACACAGGATCAGAAATAACCATTTTTGCAGGCAACCCCCATAAATTTCATGGGCAATATGTAGAGATTGATGGTTATGGGGGGGAGGCAAAAACCAAGGTTAAGATAGCTTTCAGGGAGGGTGTTCCTATTTTCATTGAAGCAGTAATAGCTCCAGTACCTGAACACATTTTAGGAATAGATGTGTTAAAAGGTAAAACTTTGGAAACCACTGTAGGGCCATTTAGGTTTGGAGTGCGGCATTGTTCAGTCAATGCAGTCAAGGCTGTAGTCCGAGACAATGCTAAGTGGGAACCACTTTATATTCCCACACCTAAAACAATAGTGAACATCAAACAGTATCGTACCCCAGGCAGGCATGCCAAGATCACTGAAACGATCCAAGAACTGCTTCGGATTGGCATACTTGAGCCAACTGTGAGTCCATTCAACAGTCCGGTGTGGCTGATAAAGAAACCTGATGGGTCATGGTGGATGACCATAGATTATCGAGGTCTGAACAAGGTGGCCCCACCTTTAGCAGCAGCTGTTCCAGATATTGTTACGATTTTTGGAAAAATTGTCTTCATCTGCTGGGCCATATCATGCAGTTTTGGACTTAGCAAATGCTTTCTTCTCCATTCCAATAGCAGAAGAAAGCAGAGCCCAATTTGCTTTTACTTGGGATGGGAGGCAGTACACCTTCCAAGTGTTACCACGGGGTATCTGCACAGCCCTACCTTGGACTGGTGGCTAGAGATCTAGCCAAGTTACAACTGGATAAAGTGACTGTTTTTCATTACATTGATGACATAATGATTACTGGAGAAAAGTCTGATGTAGATATCGCATTAAAAATTGTAACTCAGCACCTTCAGAATAGAGGGTGGGCTATAAATGAAAATAAAACACAACAAGGGACATCAGTAAAATTCTTGGTATGATTTGGAATGGAGCGAAAAGAGAAATTCCTGCAGCGGCACTAGAGAGTATTCAGAAAATTGCAGTCCCAAAAATGAAACAGCAGGCACAGGCCTTCTTGGGAGCAATGGGCTTTTGGAGGCTGTTTGTACCTCACCTTGGACTGATTTTGCGGCCCATTCACTATGTAATGAGGAAAAAGTGTGACTTTCAATGGGGTCGCAAGCAGCAAATGGCTTTTGAAGAAGCAAAAAAGGCCCTACAGCAGAGTATGGGGCTGGGCCCAATTGATCCACAGCAACCCTTTATCCTGGAAGTAACTTTTGCTAATAATGTTATGTCTTGGGGACTGTGGCAGAAGGATGACACTGGGAAAAAGAGACCATTGGGATTTTGGTCCAAATCCCTAACTGGATCGCAGGTGAGATATAGCCCCCTTGAGCAACATGTGCTGGCAGTGTACACAACATTGATTCATGTGGAAGGAATAACTAAACAACAAACAGTGACAGTTAAGACTACCCAATCCAGGGGTGGTTACAAGATAATAATTTAATGAAAACTCTACTAGCACAATCTTCGACTGTAAAAAAAATGGAAGTGGTATTTATAGGAAAGGGCCAACATCGTACCTGGAGTATCTCAAGTACAACAACAGTTGGCTGGACTGGTAATTTTGGATGATGCTGATGCGATAGAACAACAGCGACATGAGCTTCCAAAATCACCAATCACTGAAACGTTACCATTTGATAATTTGGATGCAGAAAAACAGAAACATGCATGGTTTACTGATGGTTCTGCTAAAATTGGATCAAATGGCAGGACCTGGATTGCAGTGGCTTATTGCCCACAAACAGAAACCATGTTGTTTGATGAAGGTACTGCTGGTTCAAATCATCAGGCAGAATTACGAGCTGTTGCCCTAGTCATTAATAGTTTATCACCTGGAGATGAAGTGTACATCTATACTGACTGCTGGGCAGTTTTTAAAGGACTGACAACCTGGTTACCTGCCTGGCAACAACAGAATTGGAAGATCCTTGGCAGACCTCTGTGGGGAGGCTCAGAAGATTGGCAACGGATTTGGGAAAAAGCTCAACAATGCAAAATCAGTGTTGGACATGGAGATGCCCATGCATCACTTGCGACAAATGAAAGGAGGCATAACCAGCAGGTAGACAAGATGGCTGTGGTACGTGTTTCCGAAGAGAAGATCGAAAGTGCTAGTATGCCAAGATGGGCCCATGATCGGAGTGGGCACTTGGGAAGAGATGCAACAATAGAATGGGCATGAAGGCATGGTATGCAGTTGAATAAGGAAATAACTACAGATGTTATAAAGCAGTGTGAAATCTGCCAAAGAAATAAACAAAAGCAACTGCAGGCAGAAGCATGTGGACACATTCACTGAGGCAGTCATTCAGCACAAATCTGGCAAATAGACTTTATTGGTCCTTTACCACTGGATCAAAATCAGCAATATTGCCTAACGATGGTGGACACTTATTCAGGATTACTAATGGTGTCTCCATGCAAAAAGGCAAACCAACAAGCAGTGTTAAAAGGATTGAATAAATTATGTGTGACATATGGGATTCCCAGTGAAATCCAAAGTGACCAAGGCAGTTACTTTACTGGAGCAGAAGTTCAAGAATAGGCAAAGGAAAATGGAGTTTGATGGGTGCTACATATCCCATATCATCCTCAAGCTGCTGGTTTGATTGAAAGATATAATGAGCTCCTTAAAGAACAAATCCGAAAGAATACATGTGATGGAATGTTATGAGGCTGGGCAAAGGTATTAGAATTAGCTGTGAGCCAGCTGAATAATAGGCCTCGAAAGCATCAAGGAACCCCTTTGCAAATGCATATGAATGACATTCGGTCCAGCTGTTGTATTTTGAAATTAGAAAAGCTGAACCCAAATGCCAAATGCTGATCAAACCTGATTCTGGCTATGCGCATTGACTGAACAAAGAGTGCTAGCACAAAATATAGTATTAGTTGAGACAGGTTGGAAACTCTATCTCCCAGAAAATTGGCACTGGGGGCAAAAAGGACTATTAGGGGAAAATTGGGAGGTTTTTACATTATGGGAGCCAGAAAGGGAAGTGATAGTAAAGGCTATCAATTTAGATAACAAGACACAAATGATTCAAAAAGGACAAACTTTAGTAGAAATTTGTATGCATCAAGATGCTGTTATATTGCTACAGGACTGTGTTACTAAACCAAGCAAATGGCTGGGAATGAGAGTTATAGTGACCACACCCAATCAGCCAAATGAACATGGGACTGTGATTTGTGATGGACCTGGTGATGCTGTTTTAGTATTACTTGATTCTGCAAAACAACCATTGTACTTTCCTCTCCATAGATTATTGCCACTGTTTGGGAAGGTGCCAACCTTTTCCGATGACAACACTTAAATGGGCCATATGACTGTCTTGATCCTATCCCTTTATTTGACGAGGAAGATGTTGCAAATCTAACGGCAGACTGTGACCTTTACTGAAAATTGGGGGATGATCTATATGCGGTGACACCAAAACCTGCCCTAACTTGGAGCATCACTCAGACAGAGAACATCACAACTGTATGTAGACTAAACTGTGAGAGACATCCTGAAAAGTGTGCTTCCAACCCTTTTGGAGGTCTAAACCAAAAACTAAATGAGTTGGGATTTTCACTGGCCAAGTCTCCATTACATTCCTCCTGCATAGCTGAATTTCAAAGGGAAAATGACACCGCAGAAACCCTATCTCCAAGTTTGGAGATATATGCCATGGACAATAGTTCAACTGTATTTGATGGTTTGGGACATGTGGTAAGGTATACAAGAGGATGTAAAACTGTAAGTAGTGCTAGAGTTATACAACGTATTAAAATGATAATTAACATGACAGCAGTTGATATCAGTACCAGGTATCCACATTATAAAATTGTAAAATTATGGCCAGTTAATTCCTTGCATATCAAATATAGACATTACAAATATAAAAGGAATAAACGTGATGTTACAGGTATTATTGGTACTGCACTAGGTGCAGTCGGACCAGGGACTGGATTCTTAAACAGTGTAGATATAGATACCCTACATAGCAAATTGGGCCATTTGGGTACTGACCTAAATATGGCCTTTAAGCTACTAGCAGATCATGATCCCAAACTGGGACAGAGAACAGTAGACAGTATTTTAGCTCAAAGTGTCATGTGGAGGTGGATTGAACATTATAATACATATACAGAACAGATTTTAAATAACCTCACAACAGAAGTAAATCAAACCTTTTGTATTCTATCTCAGTTGGCTGCTAATCAACAGTATTTGCAATTTACTCAAACTTGGGGGGCTAAAAAGGCAGCCCATTGGCAAAGGGAACTGCAACTATATCATTGGTTAAAGCCAATAGACTTTGCATGTGAAAATAACTCTTGTATACTGATTTTTGACTATCTTGCTAGTAAAAAAGGAACAAAGCAGGTCTGTCCATTTGTTACATTGCCCTTGCAATTTGGAAATAATTGCTGGGTACCTCAAATTGAGTCTGCTTTGATTGATTATAATGATATACCCATTGATTTGGCAGGTTGTAAGACCTGACCCCAGGGGTGGGTATGCATGATGGTAAAAAGGAAGCCTCACCCATGCTTACATAATGGAACTCGGGAATGCACCTGGCACAGGTATATAGTAAATGGTACGGACATCTACCACTAAATGATACCACGGTTTGTGTGATATCCTCCTGTAAATTAGCCTGGAGTGATGGGATAATCACAAACGGTGGAGCAAACTGTAAAAGTAATATCCATGCAATTATTGATTTTTGTACTGGAGAACTTATTAGATTGACTAGATGGCTAGACATCACATTTAATGCTAGCATAGAACCATTACACACTTTTAGATGGTCATCTCTAGTCCACCCGGACTTTCTACAAATTAAGCAGGAAGGCCAAATAGTGTTGCAACTATTAAATAAAGCACTAAATGGTGTGCATCAAACAGTGATTAAAATGATTAAAGATAGAGATACCATTGTAAAAATTGCAAATGAAATACAGGATATTACTTGTTTCACACTGGTATAATATTTTTATGTGGTCATCTAAAGCTTCAGTGTGGTTTAATTTGTTGTTGCATCCCTTGCTATTGACCACAATAGTTTCAGTGTTATTTTGCTTAATATCATGCTGCATTTACTGTAAAGTAATGAAAAGATACAAATTGATGTTGTCAGTTTTATCTCTCATAAGGGATACACAGCGTACGTTGCTCGATGCAAGGAGTTGTCTGTGACGGATCCACACAGTCTACCTGTTTTTTGTTATGCCTCGAGCCACATACCACTGTGTATGTTTGATTATCTACCTCACTATATGCCGCTAATATTGTAACAATACAATATGCTTACGAGCAGGCCTTGCTCACTGATTACTGGTATAACTGAACTTTTGTTGACCTGTATCAGCCTAAAAGATGTTTACCAGAATATGGGGGATTCCAATGAGGAACTATATCACAAGTTTGTGAGCTAACTGTTCTTTGGAAAAGGGAAGTAAGGCATAAGACCAGACATTACGAGACTTGTTTACAACTTAGGAAATGATCTGTAATTTTCTAAAATATTCCATCAACTCATGATAAGCTTGTGATCTATATGTCATTAGTTGAACCTATTGACCTTATTGTTTGTTCAAGACTATAAAAAGCTCAAAAGCTAAAATGGAAATCATCGTCATCATCCGGATTTGATTACAGCACCAGCCTGAACTGAGCATAGAGCCATTTTGCCAGTGTCGACCTTGCCTTGACTGAACAGATAGCTGCACTGTATAGGACTGAAGTCTCCCTATCAGTGGCAAAGATGATTTTGTTTATGCATATGCTTGTAAGTACATGATTTATTAGATTTTTTCTGTTTATCTAGTAAGTTTTTGTTTAATAAATTGTTAAGTTTGAGCCTTGGTGTCTTGTGTCATTTCTAATTCTGTATTAACCTCAGACTTTAAAGTAACAGACTAGTTCATAGAGGCACTGGGAACTAATGTCGGGTGGCACAATGCCAGGGCACTTCCATGGGCTAGGTTTGTAAAGGCTCCAGGACCATTAGCCTAGTACACACCTATGAACCTATGCCAAAGTGTCTTATTTATCTGTTGATTAATTACTCAGTCCTCATTAGGCCAGTCATTCAATACCATGCCCTGTTTAACATGTTTCTGTCCAGATATGTGCAACAACTGGAATGCCCACAAAAATATCTTACTAAAAGGATACAAGGCCTAAACAAGATGTCCTAAATGGACCGACTCTAAGCCCTGCCATTCTACTTGGTATCCTATAGACTTCTAAGAGGTGACCTGTGTCTGGCATACAAGGCATTCTCTGACCCATTATTGATGGATTTACTGCACATCAGCAAGTCAGATGACATCAGAAATTCTTAGTCTAGGGATCTAATCCTCTTCTCCAACATCAACAGAATTGTTTGGCGGGACAGGCATATTTCACAGAAGATAGCACTGCTATGGAACAGACTCTCTATCCACATAAAACTAAGGTCATCCCTGCCTTTTTTTCAAAAGCAACTTAGATCTATGGATGGAAAACAGAAAATGTACTTCAGGACTGCCCCTGTACTATTAATGGACAGACACAGATCTTAAATGCTTTATCCTAGGCATGAGTCCCTTCAGGTTATCTATGGTATGATCCCAGTTATTATGGTAAGGCCAATCTATAACCTAATATGATGGATTATTTCAAGCTCAAAAAAGGAAACTGGCTAGGGTTAAAATGTCTTCCAAGGGCTTTCATGTCTTGCAAGGCTAGACACAGACACCCATGGAGGACTTTATAAAAGACTGAGTACAGACAGAAGGTTGCCAGTTTGTTCAATTAACTAAGGCTCTACAGGTCATTATTCTTTTTAGTTTGGAAGCTTTGTGGACTCATGTTGAGTGATATGTTTAGGCAATTACATGCCAAAACCTGCACTGTCTTCAATAATGGGTTTGAAGAGATACAAGGAGAGGGGAATTCAGGCATCTTTTGACCCAGAGGAGATTCTTTCTGAAATTAGATGAGCTAGATGTCTTTCTGAACTACTGTGGAGACATGGTAATCAAAAGATAAGGAAGTATCAGCACCGGTGACTAGAGCCTTACAACACTGTCTGATGGTCGAACATAAGTTGGAGCAATTATAAGTCAGTGGAAGATCGAATAACACCACCCAGTTTATAGTCATCTGCAAATCTAGATAACCAAGCTCCAGGAATGCTGGCTTTTTTTGAATTATGGTTAAATCTAGCACTGTAGACATAGTACAGTTGTGTAAGTAAACTTACCATAACAGTAGATGTTCGAATGATCACTGCAGCAGTAGCCTTAGCTATATGGGTTATATTCTGCATAGGATATAACATATGGCCAGTTCCAGAGCTTCAGGTCATCCACTCAGTCAGTCAGCTTGAACTGAGCTGGGCTGGGCTTGGCTAAAAAGACAAGTTTGATGCCAAGCCCTTCAAAGCTTTCATGCCAACAGAGAAAGGAAGGTTGAATCCTTAAAGGGCAATGCTGGGAACAACAAAAAGAAAATGTCCACACCTTGGCATAAACAACACACCAAAAAACAAAGGGGGTGGAGGGAAGGAGTAGCTACTGCAGCAATGATCATTCAAATGTCTATGTTAAGTTTACTTAAACAACTATACTACATTCATCATACTGATCACTGCTGTAATAGCCTCAGCTATATGGGTCCTAGCAATGTCCAATCTAGACCTAGAGAAGGAATCAAGCTTATACTGCCTTGTAAAAGTGTTTACAGGGGACAAAGTTGCTGCTTCAAGAGTACGTCTAGAAACTAACCCTTTACAAAAAGCAATAGATGAAGCTAAGGCCTGGTAGAGTGGGCCTTGACCCTGCCTGGAATAGTTTTGTTATGGCAAGTATAACAAAGGGTAATAGCATTAGACAGCCATTTGGAAATAGTCTGTTTTGGCACAGGTTGTCCCCTCTTCTTAACTTCACAAGAAATTAACAACTGATTTGAAGATTGGAAAGATTTAGTTCTGTCAAGATAATAACTGAATTGTCTGTGGACATGCAAGGTATTGAGCATCCTTTCTCCCTAATTTTTAGGCTTAGGAATGAAAACAGGGAGATGGATAGTTTGCCTTAAAGTAAACTGAAGATACCACTTTAGGTATAAAAAAATTTGTTTTCAAAGAAACCCTTTCTCTGTAGAAAATGAGATAGGGTTGGCTTACCATAAGAGCTTGCAACTCAGATACTCTTCTTGCAGAGGTCAGAAATCAGTAAAACTGTTTTCCATATTAAGAACCTCAAGTCAGCCTGATTATCTTGCTCAAATGGAGCTAGTATTGGCTTCCCTTACACAAAATTAAGATCCCAAGGAGGGGCCACCAGATTTCTTGGAGTCCTCTTATGCAAATACCCATTCAAAAATATTTTGACATGAGAATGCATTGAAAGAGGGGGATCCATGGGCAGACATGCTGAAATGGATGATAAATGGATCTTGATGGAGAAGTATGAAAAGCTATATGATAGTAATTTACACAAATATTGCAAAACTACAGAACATACAGAACAACTAGCCCTGAATGTGTGCTGGTTATGATGCTGGCACCAGTTAGAAAACCTTTTCCATTTGCTAATATATGATTTTCTAGTAGCAGGCTTTCTTGCTTCCATTAGTACCTGCTGCACTTCCTGTTTAAACAGGTGCCTAAAGGCAATTAAGACCCTATCATCCAGGCAGTCATCAGTTGAAGCTGACTGGGGGTGGGGGTGTATCAAACATGCATAATCTTGTGTCAGTAGATCCATTCTGTGAGGAAGCTTGTAGTAATTAACCCCGGGCCATTTCCAAAAGAAGGGGGAACAGGCAAGCAAAAACTGAGGGTGATTCTACTCAATGCCAGAAGTCCAAATCTCAAAATGCACTCACTCGAAGCACTCCTTAAAATGGAGAACATCAGTATCTGTACAGTGACTGAGACCAGGTTCAAGGCTCCAGAGAGCACCCCTGCACTACCAGGCTATAACTCATACCACACTTTTTGGCCATGTAACCTGTACCGAAACACCAAAGGCGGAGGTGTGTCCATATTCATTAAGGATATCCACACCTCCAGGCTAGTTGCTCAGCATAATACATCTGAGGTTATCCAAGTGCAACTAACTCTGGGCAAAACTGCAATCCAAATTGTAGCTTGCTACAGATCCCCACCATGCCCCAGGATTCCCACTCCTCTTTTCTTGATGTACTGGAAAATATTAGGGTTCAACCAAACACCCTAATAATGGGCGACTTCAACTACCCCACCAT
Organism: Protopterus annectens; assembly: GCF_019279795.1. Taxonomy (NCBI): domain Eukaryota; kingdom Metazoa; phylum Chordata; order Ceratodontiformes; family Protopteridae; genus Protopterus; species Protopterus annectens. The sequence goes on along the minus strand of NC_056737.1, from coordinate 828,401,135 downwards.
TAACTGGGAAAACTACTCGTGTACCAACTCCTTAGCTCAACGCTTTCTGGAATTCATAAACTCCAATGCCCTGGATCAACTTATCCACACCCCCACCAGGGGCAACAATATCCTAGACCTAGTCATTACCAACATGAGTGACTGGTGTTCCACACCTGAAGTCAACTCCTCGTTGGTCCAATCTGACCATAAGCTAATCACCCTTGATATCCACATCCTGCCCCCACCCCCATTAAGGAAACCATGGTAAAAAATTTCTCCAAAGCCAACTTTGTGCTTCTTAAGACAGAAGTGGTGAACTTCATGACACCCCATGCAGATGGACAATACAGTTACAACTGCTGAATCCTACACAAATGCACTCTATAAGCACTTAGATGAGTGTGTGGATCATGCTATCCCAAACAGAACCAAGATGCTATCCTCCAAAAAAAGGAAGCCAATCTGGTGGTCCCTTGCCATAAACTGTACAACAGAAGGAAGAAACTGTTGCAAAAGAGAGTAAAATCCCATGAGTGGAAGAGCTCCCTGGTCAGCCTCAGTAAGAAGCTGAGATCCCTTATAAGATCCTCCAAAGCTAGCTATGAAAACAAAATTGCCACTAATTCTAAGGACAACCACAAAGCATTCTATAGCTATATCAAGAATCTCGATGGCAACACCCAGATCTGCTCTGAGTTACAGCACAAAGGCACGAAAATTACAGAACCAACTGATATTGCCAACATCCTGGCAGATAGGTTCAGTGCTAACTTTACCCCTCTTCACCCCCTAAAGGGCCCATATCTATACAGGAAGAATGCAGAGTCCCTGTAAGCACAACTACACAGGTAAAGCTGCACTCTCTAAAGCCAAAAACACAGCATCCATGGGACCGGACAACATCCCAGGCTGCGTTTTACATGAACTTCAGAACGAACTGGCTCCCCACTTCAGCACCATGTTCAATAATAGCCACACATCAGGCTTTGTGCCCACTGAATGGTGCACAGCAACAGTTATCCCACTCCACAAAGGGTGAGCCACCACTGATCCCGGGAACTATCAACCTATTAGCCTGATGAGCCTGGTCTACAAGGCCATGGAACATATCATCGTGGAACTCATAAACAAAGACATGGATAACCTCCAAACTCTGGATCCCACCCAGTTCGGGTTTGTGAAAGGCAGATCAAGCCTCCTGAACCTGATCGACTTCTTTGAGGCAGTCACCAAAGCCATAGATGTGGGTAAGGTGGTTCACACAGCCTATCTTGACCTTGCCAAGGCTTTTGACACCATCCCCAATTCTGGAATTATAGCTAAACTCACTAAACCAGGTATAAATCCCTACGTCACAAGATGGGTTGCCAACTGGCCCACTGACAGAACCCACACTGTAAAAGTTGCAGACTCCAAATCTGACCTCAAAGCAGTGACAAGTGGAGTACCACAGGGTTCCGTCCTGGGGCCTCTCCTGTTTGGTATCTACTTCTCTGAAGTACAGGCTAACACAGAAGGCCTCTGGCTAACAATGTTCACAGGTGACTGCAAACTAGGAGCCATATTCAAGTCCCCAAATGATGTGGGCATCCTACAGAAGGGTCTTGCTGAGACAGATGCCTGGTGTCAGAGCCATGGCCTCAAGCTCAGTGCCAAAAAGTGCAGTGTCATCCCCTTTGGTAAAAACTCTGTACCCATGAACTACCACATAGGCAACAATCTACTTAACACTGAATGTGTGATAAGAGACCTTGGGATCCAGGTGGACAGTAGTCTCTCCTTTGATAGTCACATTGCCACAGTAGTCAGGAAGTCCTTCTACATGGCACACCTCATCATAAAAGGGTTCTCATCCAGGAAAAAAGAGGTCATTGTTCCCCTCTACTTGACACTCATTAGACCCATTATAGAGTACAACGCCTCTTTTGGAATGTACCTCACAATATATCTGCAGCGGCTGGAAAGGCCACAGAAGTACCTCACAAAGAGGATTACTGGCCTCAAACAAATGCCCTACACTGACTGCCTCAAAAAACTCCAGATCCAGATTTACTCCGTAGCATGTCGCCTACTCTGAGGTGATCTCTGCCTAACATATAAAGCTATGTCAAACCCAGAGCTGTTGGACATGCTACACCTAAAGAAATCCCAATCCCTCCGAGCTACACGCTCTAAGGACCTAAACCTTGTCACCACAATAAACAGGACATGCTGGAGGGATAGATTCCTGTCCCAGAGACCTCCCATACTCTGGAACAGGCTACCCATCTATGTCAAGCAAAGTTCTTCATTACCACTCTTCAAGAAATATCTTGATGAGTGGATGGGAAATAGGAAATACACCCTGGGGATCACTTCTGTGTCTGCTCGACAGTGGCACAGGAAAATAACTTTCTTGGGTGGCGTAAGCCAGGGAACCTTGTTGGCTAGGCTTACGTAGGCCCTTGGGCCGATAGCCTAGTACCTACCTATGAACCACTGTTGCCTGAGCCAGAAGGGAGGCACTGCAATGATCTTGGGGGAGTCCTTCTGAATCTTCAGAAGTAACCTGGATACTAGTGGAAAGGTTGGAAAATCATACAGGAGCACTCATATCTTGGAGTCTTGGAGAAGAATATTGCAAGCTTATTGTTCAGACAGGAAGCAAATAAGGAACTCCCCAAAGATGGATCAAATCTTGGAAGCCCCTCCGATACAGTTTTTATTCATGAGGATTTGCCCTTGCCCTGCTTATTTGTCTGCCACACAGTTTTCAGTTTTGCTGTGACAGAATGTAGGATGCCTGCAGAATAAGATTGTGCTGTGAAGCTATATCCCAAGATAACATGGCTAGTCGGCAAAAGAGGTACAACCTGGTTCTTCTCACTTGTTGATGTATTGCATGACTGTGGTATCTTCTGTGACAACTTGAAGAGGTGCTGGGAACCAAATATGATTCAGAGAGTTGAGTGTCTTGATCAGGGCAACCATGTCTTTTATGTGCATGTGCTTATATCTGTACTTGGTGTCCCACACACCTTGCACTTGCATCCCTCCAGAAATTGCTCCACAAGCAAAGTCCGAAGCATCTGTGCTGGCTGACTACTTTGGAGCAGAAAGGGAGAAGGGTAGACTTCGGTTTAGGGATATTTGCTGTCTCCATCATATGATCTCACATCTAACAAATACCAGCACTGAGATTTAAGAGCACAAAGGATGTTGGTGCTGGGACTAAAGACACTTCAGATACCATTGTATCTTTCTCATGTAGAGACTTGCCATGGGTACCATAAGAATCCTAGATGCCATGAGAACCAGTATTCTGATTTATTCCCTCACAGTGATCACATTCCGAGTGGAGAACTTTAGAAATAGGTCTAGAATTATTTTTCCTGTGGAAAAAAAGCTGTTTGAACTGAACTGTGTAGCTTACACCCCAGGAAGACAATCCTATGTAGAGAAGACAAAAAATACTTTTGAATGTTCTATTTGAATTCCAGCTTGTGTAAAAGATATCTCACCCAAGTGAAAGATTCCTGACACTTTGAAAAAGATGCTGCAAAGATAAGCAAGCCATTAAAATATGGAAAAATGTGGATACCCTGTAGTCTGCAATGAACTATAGGTGTAGCTAGACACTTTGTGTACACTCAGTGCAGTGTAGAGGTCCAAAGGATAAGGCAGGCAACTGATAATGTGATCCAGACACACAAAACCTTAAGAAAAGCCTGAAGTCTGGATGAAAAAAAGGGATGTGATGGTAAGCATATTTTATACCTAGTGTTACCAAGAAACTTGAATGAGGAGGAAGAGGTAACAGGTTGTGAAGTGATAACATTTTGAACTTGGGGAATATCACTAACAGGGAAAGCAATAAAGGTGGCCACAGCCCTGGAAGAAGTATCAACCAAGTCATGCACATACTGTAAACAATGAGTAGTGACTTGTACAATTGACAAAACTACAGTATTTAAAGCAGATTTTTCCTCACAAGAAGGAACTGCGGACAAAGCAATTCTCATACTTTCACAGGTTGCCAGAATAAACTTTAACATATGAGCCAGATGTCTATTTTTGCTGAACACAAATTGAAGAAGTTACTACATAATGCAGTTGCAGTATTAAGGGACACTTCCCATTTTCTGGAATCACTCTGAAAAATACATCCACTTAATGACACTGTGAATTTGGTAATGGCAACAATGGATGTGAAGAATTTGCTCACTGTTATTCCCAATGAACATGGCGTTAGAGCAGTCAAAGAGTTTATGTAATCTAGTGGAACAGTTGAGTGCCACACAACAGTAATGTTATGTACATTATTGGAACTTATATTGAACAACAACCTTTCCCTATATGCAGGACAATACTATTGGTAGAAATGGGGAGTAGCTATGGACATGTTGTATGCCAATAGCTACTCCAATATAGTGATGGCCAAATTGGAGCATCATGAATTTATACTTAATGAGACTAATCCATGGAAAAATAATATCATATACTACATCTGATTTATGGATGATATTTTTCTGATGTGGAGAGGTAATGAACAAACCTTGTCTGACTTTGTGAGATATTTCAAATCTATGAAATCATTTTTGGATTTTGAAGTACACACATCCACAACAATAGATTTTTTTGGATGTTAATCTGACCATCAATGACAAGGGACAGATTCATACCAGAGTACATAGAAAGGACTGCCGGAAGAATCCTCTTCTCCACAGATCTAGTATGCACCTAAGGCATATCTTCTCACATGTTGTGAAGGAACAACTTTCACATACATCTACATTATGTACCGAAGAAGAGACATTTGAGTATGAATCTAAACAACTCCTGGAATGTTTTAAAGTAAAAGCCTGCAAGGATGGGGAGATGAGCCATACTCTCAAAGAGAGGCAAGAACTGTGAAGAACCAAGGGATGACCATACTTCTATAAGAGAAGGAGATTGGATGATGAAACTTCAACAGATTTGGATCATTCAGAAGAAACAAGTTACCTTAGATGTTTACTGACATATAGTAGTGATATTCTTGATATGTGATATTGTAAGAAAGAATTGGTGCATTATAACCATGGAATTAGATTTGAAGAGAGCAGTAGGTGAGACTCCACAATTCTGTTTTAAAAAATATGAAGAACTTGAAGATGTTACTTTTCTATATAATGGGAATGTTCAAAATCATATGAGTGTCAGGAAGGGCACTTTCCCATGCAGGAAATGCAAGGCTTGTACTTTTATTAACAGCAATAATTCATTCATACATCCCATCACAAATAGGACCTATAAGTTGAATAATTATGGGACTGCAATAGCAAGAACTTGATATACCTGGCCAGCTGTACTTGCTGTCAGGGTTTTTATGTTGGCAAGACAAATAGATGATTCAAGGAATGGATTCTCCATCATTTAAGTGACATAAGAAATAAAAATAAAAATAATGCACTCTCACAAATCCAGGACACAAATTTTATTTCAGGACATTGAAATTAATACTGGATGACTGGAGAGGTGCAGATATTGTAAATAATACAGAAATAATAGAGACAAGGTGGATAGCTGATTTGCAAGCTGACCAACCCCGGGATTGAATGGTGTAATCCCTTTGAAGCCCATACTGCAGGGGTGGCAGCTGCAAAGCTGACATTTCATTGGCTGATTACATTTTGAAAAAAAATGAACTGATTACCTCTTATTTAGGATCTGAAGAAGGCCTTAAAAAGCTGAAAGCGCTCATCCAGGATTTTAACTTTTATTATTTTTTCTAGTACTTTAACAATAAACCTTATTTGTGGTGGCATCTCGTCTTTTTGATTTTGATCTACTTTGTTGAAGAATGAGCTGCCTCTAGCGACCCCAAAGAATTTGTTTTTTTATTATTATTATTAAATGTATAGACTTCTGTGGTAATACTAAAGACCAAAAAGTTTCATTCACTGAAATGTGTAATGAAGTTGAATAAAGATTTGATATACTGCCAAGAACCAATGACACATATCAACTGCAGAATTAAAAAAAAATATATATATATATGTAGAAAAGTGCATTCATATGCTGGGTACACATTTGTAAATAGAGGTCACAGACAAGGAATGCAGGCATGTGTCATACCTCTTTGTAGAAGGCATTCACAGTAAAAACCTAATAAAGGCTGGCCGCACATCCAAACTGAGTTTTTATTGAACATCTTAGCAGGCATCAGAAACATTGGTTACTGTACAACTTCATCATTAAACGTGATGCCACACACATCATTTGCAAAACTTTCACCTCATAACTGTAGAACTGTACAAGATATGGAAATGGTTACTTGTTATGCCCTTAAATTTCAGTATAAATTCTACTTGCCTGGAATGGCTTTATACAGCTTTTCTGCTTTTTATTTAGCAGGTGCATGTGGTTGAGGAGCTCTTTCAAAAATGTTCAATATACTTATCTTGGTATCACCTCAGTCAATTTAGTTGTAACTTGAAATAAATCCACTAAATTTTCTGAAGTTCAATGATGTTATGCTAATAAAGGATAATATCGCTTCTAGGGGGATAAACATTTTAGACATTTGTAGGAAGTACTGAAGCAGGAGTTATAATTCTGATTCAGAAACAGCAGTCATTCCCTCAGATGTTGCCTTTAGTGTGGCATACCTATGAGCCCAAGTACATTAAATATTGAGCTGTGAACATTAAACAGAGCACAGTCATAAAAGAAAGTCCACCTTTGTTGTAACTTCATTCATTTTTTTTTTATTATTCCCAACTCCTTACTCCCTACCAGCCACCAGCTGTCCCACATTTGATTAGCCCATTTGGCTTTTACCCACAGTGGAACAATCACAGTACACCATAAACCAGGTCAGCTGTCCCACATTTGATTAGTCCATTTGGCTTTTACCCATAGTGGAACAATCACAGTACACCATCAACCAGGTAAGCCATCATTTTTTCTGCTATTGTCCTAACCTTTCCATGGAGATTGACAACGTCAAAAACATTTAAGAGTTTAATGCTCCACAAAACTTTTTAAGTGTTTAATGTTGCACAGACGTTTTTTTTAAATATTCTTGGCTAGACTTGTTAAATTATTAAATTTAACAGAATTTTCATAATTAACTTTTGCTTTTTCTGCTCCTTCTCCCACTACTCGATCTCAATTTTTTCAGAAGTTTTAGAAAAAAAAATATTATGGAAAAGGGAGAAGAAATTAGAAAAGTCTTGTTAGAAAGTAAAATAAACACGTTAAAGATATGGAACATGAATCAGGTCATGCACAGATAAGAAGGTAATTTAAAGCCTCAATTCTTGTTGGACTGTTGGCTGAAGGCTCCAGGGTGGTTTCCCCCAATCACTGAGACCTGTTCTGGATGCTCTGTTCATCCCACTGCCCCAGCTATTACAAAATTACATTGGTGATGTGTCTTAGAAACAGGCTTGGAGTTTAAACACTATGGTTACTGAACTGTCTTTTGTTGTTGATTCCAAATTGGCTTTCACTGTGGAGGTCAATTCCCAGTCATCTGATGTTGAACCCATTTCTTATCAACAGTCACCTGTTGTTTCAGAAATTAAACATATAATGGGCTTGTCTTCACGGATATCAGCTATCCCAACTATTATTACAGGGATGCCAATCTCAAGACCATCCGATCCTTAGACTTCTAGTGTTGTTGTCTCAGTGACATTTGAGCAGCCAGCACCAGTCCATCAGATCCCAGAGGTTTTTCCTCAGCCTGCTCCAACTTTACTTTTTTATCACTCCAGATTTGTTCAGGAATATTTTAAATTATCATCCATTCAATCACAGGCTTTGTTGGATATATTAAACTCTCTAATTCTGCCTGCACTAAAAAGAAAAAAGCTTCTTTATCTCTTTTCTTTTCCACTTCTAAGGATGATATTCAACATGTTCTGGAATGTGGAGTCAGAATTTAATCTTACTTAGGACTGGATACATACTTGGAGAAGGAAGAAATTGTTTTTTCCAGATGAACATTTTCTTTGGACGTCCCTTTTCTTAATGAGGAAGCATTATAACTGACAAGTGAGATAATTTTCCTTCTCTATGAGGAAAATTTCCTTGAAATTAGAGTTATCTAAACATTTCAGTATTCCACTCAATACACCAACCCTTCAGGATATTTGTCAAAACAGTCTCAACGGCACACATATGCCTGCTCCAAAGAGACATTACTGGTTCTACAGTGTCAAACAGCAGTCCAAGTTCCTGACCACTATACAAAAGAAAAAAAGATGATAGAGCTTATGAAGGAATGCAAAAGTGGCAAAGAAAGCAACTACATCAACATACCAAACCTTCCTGGGCTTAAAAAGTCCCTCCTGTACAGAAGAAATTGCAAACCCTTATCAAGGAGAGTAGTTAATTACAGAGGACCACTATCAGTCAGGCAAATGGATGTCTGCCCAAAGTATCCAAAAGGGTCTAAGGAAAATGTAATTGGGTAAGCAGACCTATCATAACAGTAGATGTTTGAATTATCACTGCAGTAACCTTAGCTATAAGGGTTATATCTTGCTCAAGATATAACAGCTGGCCACCTTCCAAAATTTTAAGGGCACCTTACACATGCACAAACCTTTAGCCAGCTTGAGCTCAGCTGAAGAAAAAGAGTGGTTTGGGCACCAAACCATTCAGAGCTTTCATAGAGATGGAGGCTAGAGCCCTGAAAAGTTCAATGCTAAGAAAGTAAAGAAGAAAATATATATATGCATTTATCCTCACCTTAACAACAAACCACATACAAAAATAAAGGGACTGGAGTGGCTACTCCAGAAGTGAACACTGAAACATCTACTGTTATGACAAGGTTAATTACACAACTGTACCTTGTTTATCACTGTGACCACTGTTGCAGTAGCTTTAGCTACATGTGTAGATTACCATGGCTTAAACTGATTGGGAGGAGGAAAAATTAGGGTCCAGGAGCCTCTAGAGAATGGTCCTAGCAAAGCCTGTCCTAGACATGTAGAAAGAAGATACATATAGAGGACCAACTTGCTGTTTCTACAATACTTCTAGAATCAAACCCTTTCCAAAAAAACATACAGGAAGCCAAGGTCCTGTAAAGTAAGCCTTGAACCTGCCTGGAAATGCCTTATTGTGGTAGGTATAACAAAAGGTAATAGTATGAGATAACCATTTGGAAATAGTCTGCTAGTTTCTAAAGGATTTTATTCTGCGAATTTAGCACCCAAGTTGTCTGTGGACATCCTTTCTCCTTTGTTTTTAGGTTCTGGAAAGAAGACAGGGAGATGGATAGCTTGGTTCAAGGTTTACACTTAGGCATGAATGATTAGTTCTTTGTGGAAAATGAGATAAGATTGATCCACTTTAAGACCTTGCAATTCAGATAGTCTTCTTGCGGAGGTCAGGGCAATCAGTAACACTATTTTCTATATTAAAAACCTCAAATCAGTCTGATGAGCTCATTCAAATGGATGAAGAGTCAGTATTTTTGACAGAATTAAGATCCTAAGGAAAAAACATGTCCTTCCTGAGAGGCTTGGAATGCAGCATCCGTTTGAAAAACATTTTCACATTTCATTTGCATTGAAAGAGTGTGACTCATGGGCAAACATGTTGATATGGCTGACAAATGAACCCTAATGGATGAGTAAAACAGGCCAGGGGATAGTAACATACAAATAATGTAGAAGCACAGAAACATTAGCCCTGAAAGGGTGCTAGTTCCTATCTTAGCCCCAAATAGAAAATCTTTTCTATTTACCAGCATGATTTTTAGTAGCAGTTTTTCCTGCCCCCTTTAATACCTGCTGCACATCCTCAGAAAATATAAATCTAAAAGGTATTAAGATACTATAATCCTGGCAGTTAGTTAGGGTTGGGATGTATCAAACATCCCATGCCCAGTGTAAATAGGTCCTGCCTGTGGGGAAGCTTGTGGCAACTGCCCTTGGCCATTTTCAAAATAAGGGAGAACCACTACTGCCTAGGCCAAAAGGGGGTCATCGCAATGATCTTTAGAGAGTTCTTCTAAACCTTTAGTATAATCTTGGATTTTAATGGAAAAGCATACAGGAACATTCCTGTCCAAGGAAAAGAAAGAAAGAAGAAAAAAAATTGTCTTCCAGACCTTCTTGCATGGAGTCCTGGAGCAGAATTTTGCCAACTAATAGATAAAAATAACTAGGAAAATATATTATCATTGACATATGGTGAAAGCAGTGCCAATGATTAAATGGTGGAAGTTAAAAAAGGGTGATTGTGAGATGGAGTTCAGGGAAGAGTTAAGACAGGCACTGGGAGGCAATGAAGAGTTACCGAATAGCTGGGTAACTACAGCAGAGCTAGTAAGGGAGACTGCTAGGAAGGTGCTTGGTGTGACATCTGGACAGAGGAAGGAGGACAAGGAGACATGGTGGTGGAATGAGGAAGTACAGGAGAGTATACAGAGGAAGAGGCTGGTGAAGAAGAAGTGGGATTGTCAAAGAGATGAAGAAAGTAGACATGAGTATAAGGAGATGAGGCAAAGAGAAAGGTGGCGAAGGCTAAGGATAAGGCATATAGAGAGTTGTATGAGAGACTGGACACTAAAGAGGGAGAAAAAGACCTGTACTGATTGGCTAGACAGAGGGATAGAGCTGGGAAAGCTGAGCAGCAGGTAAGGGTGATAAAGGACGGTGAGGGAAACATACTCACAAGTGAGGAGAGTGTGTTAAGTAGATGGAAAGAGTACTTTGAAGGGCTGATGAATAAAGAGAATGAGAGAGAGAAGGGTGGATGATGTGGGGATAGTGAATCAGGAAGTGAAGCAGATTAGCAAGGAGGAAGTAAGGACAGCTATGAAGAGGATGAAGAATGGAAAGGCCTGATGACATACCAGTGGAAGCATGGAGGTGCTTAGGAGAAATTGCAGTGGATTTTTTAACCAGATTGTTTAATGAAATTTTGGAAAGTCAGAGGATGCCTGAGGAGTTGAGAAAAAGTGTTTTGGTACCTATCTTTAAGAATAAGGGTGATGTGCAGAGCTGCAGTAACTACAGAGGGAGAAAACTGATCAGTCACAGCTTGAAGTTATGGGAAAGAGTAATGGAAGCTAGGTTAAGAAGGGAGGTGATTATTAGTGATCAGCAGTATGGTTTCATGCCAGGAAAGAGCACTACAGATGCAATGTTTGCTCTGAGAGTGTTGTTGGAGAAATACAGAGAAGGTAAGAAGGAATTGCATTGTGTCTTTATGGACTTAGAGAAAGCATATGACAGGGTGCCTAGAGAGGAGTTGTGGTATTGTATGAGTGGCAGAGAAGTATGTAAGAGTGGTACAGGATATGTACAAGGGTAGTGTGACACTGGTGAGGACTGCAGTGGGAGTGACAGATATGTTTAAGGTGGAGGTGGGATTACATCAAGGATCAGCTCTGAGCCCTTTCTTATTTGCAGTGGTGATGGACAGGTTGACAGATGAGATTAGACAGGAGGCCCCATGGACTATGATGTTTGCAGATGACATTGTGATATGTAGTGAGTGTAGGGACCAGGTTGAGGAGACCCTGGAGAGGTGGAGATATGCTTTAGAGAGGAGAGGAATGAAGGTCAGCAAGGCTAAAACAGAATATATGTGTGTAAATGAAAGGGAGGGTAGAGGAATGGTGAGGATGCAGGGAGTAGAGTTGGTAAAGGTGGATGAGCTTAAGTACTTGGGATCAACAGTTCAGAGTAATGGTGAGTGTGGAAGAGAGGTGAAGAAGAGAGTACAGGCAGGGTGTAATGGGTGGAGAAGAGTGTCAGGAGTGATTTGTGACAGACGGGTACCAATAAGAGTGAAAGGGAAGGTCTACAAGAGGGCAGTGAGACCAGCTATGTTATATGGGTTGGAGATGGTAGCATTGTCGAAAAGGCAGGAGTCAGAGCTGGATGTGGCAGAGTTAAAGATGTTAAGATTTGCACTGGGTGTGACTAGGATGGACAGGATTAGGAATCAGTATATTAGAGGGTCAGCTCAGGTTGGACAGTTTGAAGACAAAGCAAGAGAGGCGAGATTGCGTTGGTTTGGACATGTGCTGAGGAGGGATGCTGGGCATATTGGGAAAAGGATGCTAAGGATGGAACTGCCAGGTAAGAGGAAAAGAGGAAGGCCTAAGATGAGGTTTATGGATGTGGTGAGAGAGGACATGCAGGCGGTTGGTGTGAAAGAGCATGATGCAGAGGACAGGAAGAAATGGAAACAGATGATCCGCTGTGGTGACCCCTAACGGAAACAGACGAAAGAAGATGATGATAATGACATATGGGGCATTTTGCAGCTACACCTGTTTGCTTTTTGTCTAAACCAAAACATTTCTCCATTTTGTTCAAAGTATCCTTGCAGAAGAGCATGGATACAAACAATTTAAACAACTTGGGGTTAAACTGCTCCTATATTAATCTCTAGCTAATTCTAGAACTATTGCTAAATGTAAAATGAGATAGAAACTTTAACTGTAATTGCTTCTCTGTGGCAAAGACAGCCCTGGTTCACCCTCCCCACAAACGTATCCAGAACACAATCACTAACTTTTCCTATTCTCAGCAATTGTTTAAACAAGAGGGTAGAATTCTGCATCTAAATCTCGAATATCTCAGTCTAACAGCATGAAAGACCACAAATGGATTCCTAATTGTTATATTTATTCCCATGAGGTGTTGTCTATTCTGAGAGAAACTAAGATGACAGCCGTCAGAAAATCCGTCTTGCCAAAATGGAGGAAACTGAATCATCCTCCATTTCAGTTCCTCAGAGAACCTGCAACACCTTACTGTCTTGATTGGTACTAGCCTGACTTGCTCTTCACTCAAAGTGCATTTATCTACCATGTCTGTTTTCAGCCTTATGCTTCCTACAGTGGCTTCTCAGGTTACAGTGACACAATTCAAGAAGACTATCTTTCACTTAAGGCCACCAAGACATCTTATTTTCCTGGTTTGAAACCTCAATTTCATGAGTGAAAAGTTTGCCCCATCTCCCTTTAAGCTTGTTTTCCTCAGAAAAGCTCTAGTATTGGTCTCATAAGATTCTTCGTGGTAGCAGCAATTTCAGTGAGGAGGACTTGCAAGCTTTAAAATGCAAGTGGTTTTGCAGTCTTCTAAAAGAAGAGAATTCAGTTGAGAACTAATCCCACTTTCATAACTAGGGTGATATGTTACATTTTAATAAGTCAATAATCAGGCCTACTGTCTTCTTTCATAAACAATAAATTAGAAGGGGCATGATTTTGTATATCATGGATGTTCACACTCCAGATATTAGAGAACAAGACTCAAAGTCTGATCAAGTCGTTGCATCATTTGTGATGAAGGGATAAGGGTCCCCACATGATTCAGTCACACCTCAAATGATCAGCTAACTGAGCTACCTTCTGTTATGACAACTACAGTCTTCAAATGAGGGAGTCAGAGCACATGCCAACAGTAGTAGTCTGTTGAGAATTCATTTTTTTCCAAGTTCATAATGTTATTTTTCAGCTTCGTTACAAATAGCTAACTATATGTTAAGAAACAACATTCCAGCACATTTCCTCAAATCCTTGTCTCTAGATTTTATTTTTATCTGATCTTATGGCAGTTCTCCCAGCATTCACTGCTTTGCTTAAATGCGTTTCTTCTCAGAGCAAATTACATAAAATAAATAAATAAAATCCACACATTTACAGAGTATGTCCTTCCAATGTTTAAAGACACACTCTTCTTTCTCTTATGCTTGGAAATGTAGTTTTTGGCCAGATTTTCTACCATCTTTGTAATCTCATTAGTGGACAGCATTCACCACATGCCTACTTTCTGAAGCAGTCACCAGATCACTTGATTATATTAGAGTATGATCTGATCAGAGGCAACAACACTTAACCTTTTGCAGACACCACACTTACACATATTAGTATGCTAATAAATTCCTTCATCATAGTCAGTTTATGTCAAAGTTACATATAATTTACTCTGTCTCTTTCCAAATAACCATTCAAAACATGCATAGTATTCCAACTGCATAATTGTGTATTAAATATAATCAACTAATTACCTGCAATTCCTACAGGTATTGTTTTAAATGACTCCGCAGTATTCTAATTTCTTCTAAGTATCTGACTAAATTTTTACATTGCCTACAAAGTGGTAACTTTTTAATTTGTTCTTCTGATATGCAGTTGAACAAAATATTAAAAACCTCAAGCTGGACATCTTTAACAACCCATCAGGTACTTTCATGGAAGTTTTCTCTCCCTGAAGCAATGGACATGGAGTCTTGTGTAATGATACTTCAGGGGCGAACATGTAATTAAACAGATTAAAGATCACATAAAATCGACTGGTCAACATGGAACTCAGGTAGACGTCTTCCTAGTAAGGAAGGAGTGTAGGGTTAAATCAGCTTGCAACATCATCCCTAATGAAATGGCTGGCCACCATGGGAAAAAACACTGGTCCCCCCAATTAGCTGCAAACAGTGGTCAGAGAAAACTCTAAGACCAATAAAAGCTAAGTTGAAGACCTGGAAGTTAACCAGAACAAAAGCAAATGAGTTCAAGATAATACTTGGGGCTCTAACATCTCATGAATAGGACAAAATAGATGAAACAGAAGAAGAAATGCATTGTCTCAAAACAGCATGTGTGAAGACAGACCTGCAGTTTGTGCCACATGTGGAAGTAAGACATAAGGTAAATTGGTGGTGAAATGTAGAAATCCAGGAAGCTATCAAAAAAAAAAAAAAAGAAGGAATGCAGGAAGAAGTGAGAAATGGAAAAGATATGCCATGTTAAGAATAAATATTGGTTGGCTAAAGAGATGAAGAGAGCATTCACAACTGTAAATAAACAAGACATACAGAATCTGTACCAGATTCTGGCTGTGCACAAGGGCCCAGTGATACAAAAAATTTATAGTGTTTTGACTCTGAGAGATTCCCAGTGACAATGGGTGTGCATCAGGGTTTAACTCTGAACCTGCTGCTATTCATACAGGTGATGGACAACATCAGTACACATGTTGGAGCTGAAATATTAACAAAACTGCTGTATGCAGAGGATATGACACTCATGGGACTATAATGCAAAGCTGAAGGCACATGGGATTAAACTAATTACATAACAAAAGTGGTCAATGCAGCAAATGGGGAAATCAGAGGAAGATGAAAATTAAGGTAGAAGGAAAAATAGTGGAATAGGTTAATAGCATCATGTACCTGGGAGCTATAGTTGAGGAGATGGGAAACCAGAGTGAAGAGGTCAAATCTAGAATCAGACATGCCACAGAAAGCTAGCATATATTGTCAGAACATTGCATGACAGAAGAATGCTAAAAAAGCTAAGTAAGGTGCAAAAAACAGAGGTGTACAACCAGTGCTTCTGTATGGCACAGAACCCGGGCAGTGTAGGCACAGCAGATGTAAAAGCTCATGGATAAGAAGTGACCAAGATTGACATTAGGTTGTACACTGTTGGACAGGTGATGAAATACGGACATTGCAGTCCTAGTTGAGCAGATGGAAAATAGACTAAAGTAGCTCTACACAAGCAAGAAATCGATATGGTATATCAGATTTGAGACAAACACGAAGACAAGAGGGGATGAGGATGCCCAACCAATAGATGACTAGCATAATGATAATGAATGGGGGGGGGGGCAAAGATAAAGGATTCCTTTAAAATTGTATTAATAAACTTCCTTTCCCCTGGGAGGGACTCTGATCCTTTAGAAATGACCTCAGTCTTTGGAATACAGAATTGTCTCTATATATCCATAGGGACAAACAACTCCTTCTCACTTTTTGAATACTGTGGTGTCTCGTATGATAGTGTAGAAAGAAAACAGAAAGATGGACAAATTGGCTCAAACTGTTCACTAAAGAAACCTTGTGAAGAAAAACAGGATTTTTTCAGAGATGTGTCATTATGAGGAGAAAATAAATAAGGATCTGAAGCTCAGATATTTGTCTCAAAAATTATGTAATCAGGAAGAGTGCTTTAATTTTCCAGTAGTATTTTTGGTCTGTAAATCAAACAGAGAGCTCAGATGTAGGTACTAATAGAACTTTAAACTACAGATATTAAGGGACAGTACCCTATTTTGTGTGCGTACTTAAGAGAAATTATATCATAAGGGTGTCAAGCTGAAGTATTTTCTTCAAAGCTGATTCAACTAGAAAGATTGTTTTAGTTTTCTGAGTACACCAGATCTGCAGAGGCAATTAGCTTGCTTAAATGTAGGCAAAGTAAGCACTTCAAACAAAATACAGATCCAAGGACAACACTTTAACATTTGTTTTGGGGGTCTCAAAGATGCCAAACAGCACTTTTGGAAGGTTATCATGAAAATTAGAAAAGGCCAGCAACTACAAAATGATCATAAAACAGCTGAAACCATTACAAAGTCTCTTTCAAGTAACCAAACATGTTATACTGTAGAACCTGGCATGAGCAGAGAAAGTGCTCATGATCACATAATTAACCATTTCCTCTTCATGAAGTTAAGTCTGTTGGATGGAAAACCTGTGTGTAGCTTTGGGGATATTACGGAGGGACTGTTATAAGTGCAAGGTTGTAATCATTAACAGGTGTCAAAGCAATGCAGCAGAGCGAATGACCTAAAATATTGATGTTAAACTCCTGTAAGCAAGTATGGACTCTGGTAAGCTAGAAGACAGCACACCATTACAATGTATGCAAGTCGACACATGAACCATGAAAAAGCTACCAGAATGATGCACATTATATCCAAGTGGACCTTCCTATCACTCTCTAGATTAGCAATAGGGACAGAGTTACAAAGCTCTGGCCTAGAAATACACCCCCCTGAGATTTCTTGAGAGACAGATGTCAAATAGCAGTACTCATGAAACTCAGTACTGTTCAGGGATACACAAACATCACCCCCCCCCCCCCAACTTTACTCCTTAAAAAAATTACTATTGCTGTTAGAGGCAATCATGAACCATGATGCTTAATAAACCCAGAGAAAGCCAACTGTTGATAAAATGAAGGCTTTTTACAAAGTACAATGCTTAAGGACACAATGTGGTAACTGCATGCTTACTGATATATTATCTATGGTCATATCAAATGAAATGAAATTGGGCCTCTGTGGAAAAACTGTGCCTGCTCTTAGAGGTCAAGCAGTGTAGACGAAGATGTAAAACTAAGCCACTATACAAAGCTGGTAATACAAAACTAAATAAAAATAAAAAAATACCGTCTGAAAAAATGGAAAAACTATGTTCAGAATAAGACAAATAAACAGTTTTAATAAGCGCTCACTAAAGACATAACTAGAATTTGAATGCTTTCGTTCATAAAATGTTTCACATCGAACTTCATCAGAAATATGGAACAAAAGAAACCATCAGTATCACTATAAGGCAAGGCTAATTAGCATATTAATGACCATCAATTATTTAGTCCATCTAAGAATGCTATTTAAATGTCCATTTAATCCAGGGGGCATGTCTTCCCTAAGTCTCACTAATCATTTGAGTTCCTTTACTCCTAGTAATGGATTATAGTCACCAAAAATAATGGAAACTTTTTCAATCACAATGAATTTAAAAATGGAGCATTGAGTGCTGACTTTAATGTGCTTGGCTAGAGCATTTTTAAAGTCACCTTTTCTAACAGCTTGAAAATGTTCTTTGATTCTCTCACTGAGACTTGGTTTTCCCCACATAAAAGGCATCGCAAGAACAGCACACTCCTAAGTAGACAATGTTAGTGGAATTACAATCAAACTTTTCTACAAAATTAAAAGTAAAATGATGTGGTCTCAGTAGAAATTTATCCCCTTGAGCAACGTGTTGGCAATAAACACATCTTTCACAGGTATACATACCTGGGGGACTTAACCTGGGCAACATATTTTGTGAAGGCTTGGAATCAAAAAGGAACTTTAAAGAATGGGTTTTCTTATACGAAAATGAAGGGCTAGTCCCTAAAGCTTTAACTAACTCTTGGCTGCTTTTAATAATACCCCAGTTCTTGGTAATAATGTTTCTGATACCTTTGGAGTCTAAAGAAATAGGAAGGGGAAATCTTGTGGATTCACTTGATAAATTGCCCTTAGCACTACTGAACCCATACTTAAGGATAGGTAGGGTGTTTGGTGTACCTGCAGTCTGCCACTTACTTAAGACAGTTAAAAACAGCTTAATAGGGTAATGTTTATCTGAAAAGAGTTTCATAAGATAGTGGCATTCCTGAAAAAACAAGGTGTTGTCACTAATGATCCTACTCAGATGGACAAATTGACCTTTAACTGCATTTCTTTTCATAAAACCTGGGGTACTGGCTTGAGAAGTCAAGGTACTTGTTACAAAATTTATACTTCCTATGGGTGGGAGACATAAATTCCTTGGTGATGGGGGCAAAAGAAAGGGAAATGTCCAGAAAATGCACTTTGTTTCCCTTCCCTGACAGAGTAAAATTTAGGAAATCAATGCTTTCATTAAGTTTAACCAAAAAAGAATCTAGTTCACTGGGAGCCCTAAATCACATGAAAAAGATATTGTCAATAAATCTTTTATACAAATACACGAACTGGAAAACTTCCAAATGGGTTAAACTATTGACTTCCCATGCACTAAAAACCAGGTTGGCATGTGCTAGTGCCATCTTAGTCCACATCACTACCCCTTGTAACTAGTGGTAAAAAGTGTTGTTAAAGGAAAAAAAGTTGTTTTCCAATACCAGTTTAATCAAGGATGTGTACACCCTAATACTGTGGGAAGTAGTGTCTGTCCATCTAGTAAGGTAATCATAAACGAAGTCTAAGCCTCTTTGATGAGGAATGCTTGTGTACAAAGCCACTATATCCAAACTGACCAAGGTACAATCCCCTGACACTGTAGGGAACTTAAATAGCTCATCTAAAAATTCCCAGGAGTCTTACAAGTGAAAAGGAGAATTTTTTACCAAAGGATTCAGGAAAAAAATCTAAAAATACTGAAATTTATTCAGTTTTTGAAAGTTTTAAAAATGTAAAACTGTACCCTAGTTTTGGACAGAAGAGTGTGTATAGTGAGGGTCCTAAAGTGTTTCCCTATTCCACTACTGAGGAATCCATCAAGAGAGTGGCCTCAGCTGAACAGGACTAAAGGTGCATATTCTAAGAAAAAGTCTGTGGCTGGGTCCATAAAATCAGTGAAACCCTTTCATACACTTTAAAGCAACAGACTAAGTTTGGATGGTCTAACATCAAAAAACAGCAATGTCTACTGTAGCACTCTTGTGCTAAATCTGGACTGGGAAACATGGATATGAAGCCATTATGAAACCAAACAGTTTAGAATGAAGAAGGTAGCAGCCAATCTGCAGACATTGGGAATGGATGCCCGAGGGTTAAGTCTGATATCCACTTGGACATCCAATATCTTGAAACAAAGGTCCTGGCTTGCTTGAAGTCCAGAAAATTACTGATAAAAGTTAGCATTACAATAGGAGAAATAACTTGTAGAAATATGTGGAACTACTTTCTTTCCAGCAAAAACTGATCTCAGTCCAAAATATATGTTCTGTTTACTGGTGTGCCAGCTTTCTGACCCATAACAAATGAGTATTTTTGGAGGGGAGATGTTCCCACTTGCACCCTCCTATGTGCACAAATCACTGATTACTATTATCTCCAAGGTTGAACTAATTCAAATGAAGGGGGAAAAGCAAGTATTTCTTATTCTGAGTGTAATGCAACATCAGAGTCATAGTATTGGATGAGTATTAGATGATTATGTCTAATGTACAGAGGTCTACAAAAGGTTTTAGCTCCAATATCTTACAGTACCTTCATTGATAAGCTTGAGGATGTGCAAATGCAATTCCTTGGTGGCAGACAGCCCAAGAAACTTTGTCCAGGAGGTATACTACTGCATGTTTTAGGAGGAGAATTGTATTTTTATGCAAACTGCTGCTGTAACCATTACCCCCCCCCCCCCCCAAAAAAAAAAAATCCTTATGAAGTCAAAACAGTTAACTCGTCTTCCTGGGAGTACAAACAGAAGTGTTGTGGCTCAAGTAAGCAAGATATAGATTCCTGAATGCAGCTAACGCAGGGAATACCTGGGGTGTTGCTGAAATGGTTAGCAGCTCTCCTGAGAACTCTACTCTGCCTGCATTAACCTCAATCTGCCAAACCAGAAACTAGACACCTAATTATTTATCTCCCTGATCTGAAGAGTAAAAAAAAATGTTTTCCCATATACTTACATTGTTCAGATAAGATGTCATTTTTATTGCCTATGAGACAGTTATAATGTGAAGCACTGCCATTAACATATCAACCCATCCATCTGTACATGCAGAAGGGAGCAGCTCTTGGACAATCTTGCTAGCAGCTGAATGTTGCCAGCTCTGGGGTTGTAGACTCCCATTCCTTTCCCAGAGCACTTTCAAATGAGTGAAGAAACTGAAGGTGGGCCTCACTCATGCCCTCATAGAAGTCAATTGTGGAAATAGCCTATCAGTCCTGTACTGCTTCCTTAACTAAAAAAAGGCTTATCGGTATTCTGCTTTGAAGGATAATGAATTGCCTAAAGGAGGTTTGCCTGAAGTCCAGCAGGTCTGAGATGGACACAACCCATTATCCAGTAAGCCTGAGCACAAACTGACTGGCCTGATCATAGAGACAAGCACCTTGAATTATCTGGCTGTAGCTCAGTGGTCTCGGTCAGGACAAATAACTCTTTACAAGGCTTTACCAGTTTTAGCATGACTCAAGGGCACAGGATTACAAGCATCCATGATGATTTCTCACTCTGCAGTCATCAGTTCAGTCCAAAGACTGACAAGCTGGAGCAAGTCTATTGGGATCAATCTGCATATATTTGACAAAAAGCACCTTCAGGAAACATGCCTTGTCAGCAGTACCATGGCTGGTGTAGACCTCTTAAGCTTCAGTACTGTGACTAGTGGGTACATTCCTGAACTTGGGCACTCTTTCAGTAGACTTCCATCACACTCTGACCCTAAGTATATAATTTATGTATAACGCATCCTTTCTGCAGTAAAACAGAGACAAAGGTTTCCTACCTAATTCATTTTCTAGTAGATGGAGGATTTGGAGGTTGCATCTACCAGAGGCTAGGACAGGCACCCACGAGATTTCATGGAATGATTATGCATCTTCTGAAGTTTACTCCAAAAGTCATAAATAATTTGCCATGAAATAAGCTAATGGTACAATATGTGGAATGGTATTGGAAACTAGAGGCAGAAATGCCATTCTGAAATGTATGAACAATTTAATGACAGAAGCATCTGCTCTAAGATATTTTAATGTTTGTAAGTTACAATTAGCTATTAGACATAGTGCAGTGAATCTGCAATGTAAACCAGGTTTTTGCAACTCAAGATGCTTTACAGAATGCCAGAAAAGGTATGGTTAGACAACAACCTCTTCACATACATTTCTGTGAAAACATGCATTTATGGGGAAGGTGCCAGTGGAAAAAGACCATAAGCCATTACAGAGTATTTCAGAAGTCACTGCAAAAGACACATCTAGAATGAAGAGAATGTTGCTGCAACTGTACAGGTTATGACTTACTTGTGAAATGTAATCCAATAAAAGAGATTTTATATATATATATATATATATATATTAGAGAGAGAGAGCAGAAATGCTGAGAACTTCCTATCTGCCAGAACAGCAAGACTTGTTTGTTGATTAACAGGCAGGTAAACTGAGAATTCAACAACTGCTCTTGACTGTCAAAAAGCTTAGTGCCTTAGCAATCATTGAGAATAATCTAGAAATACAAATGTTTCAAGAGCAGTTGCTATTCATAAGAGAAATGTATCGTGAGATAAGAAAAATAGTTACACTTTCCTTCCAGATAAGATATCAGCTGCATACATTATGTTCTGTGCAAGGCTGACAGGTTAATAGTACCTAAAGATGTTGACAAAAGTACATCTCACACTTCGAAAATGTAAAGATTTTACTTATGATGTGGCCAGAAATCTCAAAGCAAACAAAGCATGAAGTTGATAACCATGGACAATTAATGCCTAGCACGATAATTCAAGACAAGATGGTTTCTTTTTGGTTTCAAGAAAGACCACAATAAACTCATAAGTGATCTATTTCAGTATTAAGACACATTTATCCTGTATTCATTATTTAGTTAGATACTAAAATACTTAGATACTGTAATCAGTGCACTAAAAGTTCTCTCATCAAGGAATGGAATTCCAGATGCAATATCTGATAATGATCTACAACATGCAAAGTATATTTGATTCTCTGGAGCAGAGACATGTCCAACACATGATGTGTAGTCTTTTAATATAATACAGGTTAATAGCACACACTGAAAAAAACTCACAATCATGAAACATATAACAGTGTTAAGATGTGTATTTAGTTTTGAAAAACACAGAATTTTCCTAGCTCAGTTACTTCTGAGAAACATCCAGAAGTTCGTCTGAGTCAATGTAAACAAAGCTTTCTGTTGCAGATAAGGACAGAAAGTTCCTGAGAAGAATTATAAGATATTTGTTAATGATATGTCTCATAGTGATTTAGCTCAGAATTTGATTGCATCTTTCGGCTTTTCCCGGTTAGGGGTCACCACAGCGGAACTCCGGTCTGCTAATGATTGGCAGTTGATTTTTACGTACTGGCTTCAATGAAGGTACGTCCATTCATGCATGTCTCCGCACAGAAGACGCTATAGCTGAGAATCGAATCGGACAGCGGCTTACTGTGAGGCGACAATGCTACCGCAGCACCACCACCGCGGGTTCAGTGACTCAGCTCAGAATAATCAAAAAAAAAAGCTTGAGGATTCCTAGCCTGACAATCAAAATTACCCACAGAGGTTTTCAGTGTCAGTTCCAACAGCAGATATGGAAATTAGAGTCCATCCAAGTCTAAACATCCACAGCCTATGTTACCAGTGGATCCTTTGTACATCGCAGCATCATGTTATTCCTAAATAATTTTTGAAGACTGCTCAAAAGGTCAGCTAGCTACGCAATTCAAAAGTTTGAAAAAGTCAAGCTAAATAATATAGAATTACTGCTACTGCTTTACTAAAAAATGCTTTAGCATGTATCCAATACAAATGTTTTGCCATTAGATTTCTATTAAGTTCACAGCTGAAAGGGATACCATGGGTGCGTGTATTGCCTATAACAGCAAGACTAATGCTGTAGATATTAGGACCTCTTGATAGATAAAAACCTTCCAAGACTCCTAAGTATAAGGTTGCCACATAATAGTCAAAAAATCCAGTTTTAGGGAGTGTTTGTTAGGTATTTTAAGTCATCCTAATGGCCAACACATTTCTGAAGTAAATAAAAAGTTTACTGTTTCACTTGTCAGATTACAGAATGTCAGTTAGACCAAAAAAAGACTAAAGTGTAACATATGACCATTAACAGACAATAAGACAGCTCAAAAGAATCCTCTTCAAGATGCATCTCATAAAAGAGGAAGAACAGTTTATAAAATCTTGCCATGAAAGTAGATGTCCAACTCTTCACTGTTGCAGTATTCTTTGCATAAGGGATCTCCTGCCAAGGACAGCATAACATCTGGCCAGTATACTAGAGCCTTTAGTTCTTATAGGCACCGTACAGCACACATATGCACCCCATGCACAGTGTAGGACATAAAAGTGATGTACAGCCACAAATGCTCAGAACTGAATATTCCCAGCAGGAAAACATTACCCTCAAAGACAAAACAGAATATGTATGAAAGAGGACAGAAGAAGGAAACAAGAGCCCCTCGGCCAAGAGGGTAACAAAAGCTCAGAGGCAAGGGCTGAGAAAGAGGGGGAAGGAGGAAGGGACTGAATGCTGCAACAATAAAGAGAAGGATATCTACTGTTATGGATTTTACGCAACTGTACTATGTCTTTCCATATCACTGTTGCAGTATTCTTTACATAAGGGAGAGTACAAGAGCTGAGGATGGCACAGAAAAGCCCTCTACAAACTCATGCAGAAAAGCCCTGGCCCTAGAAATAACTTCCAATTTATAATGTGTAGTGAAAGTATGAACAGAGGACCAAGTATAGACTCAAGGGTGGAACTGGTGTCCAAACCCTTGAAAAAGGCACCAGATGAGGCAACCATCCCAGTAAAATGTGCCTGTACAGATGAAGAAAGACAGTTGCTATGAAAAGAATAAGAAAAAGGAAATGGCCTTAGAAATCCAGGATGAGATGATTTGCTTAGAAACAGCCAAAGTCTTGGGATGAAAAGAAACAAAATGTTGCTCAGACATGTGGACAACTGCATTTGTTTTATCTAAATAATACCCAAGTTATGTAAGCAGATACATGGTGTGAAGAACCCAGTCACTGGGAGACTGGAGAAGGAAAAAAGGAAGGAAGGTGAGTAGACTGATCAAGGGAAAACTCCTTAACCACTATAAGCATTCAAGGAGGATTAGTTTGAAGAAACACCTTATCCCTGAAAAACTAAAAAAAGGAGGAATAGCCATGACAGCTTGAAGTTCAGACACTCCTTGGTTGAAGTGAGAGCCTAGAGAGCAGCCTTCCAAGTACTATGTTGCAAGGAAGCTGAACTAGCAGGCTCAGAAGGATCCTGAGACAACTGAAGTACGAAATAGAGGTCCTAAGAAGGTGGAAAAGGTTTTCTGCGAGGTCTGATATGAATGACACCTGACCTCAAACTGAGAGGCCATAGGAGGATTCGATGGCAGGCAGGCAGGCAAGCAGAGACTGCTGCTAGGTGAGCTTTAACTGAAAATATGCCAACCCAGCATAGAGTAGATCACACAATTAAGAAAGATCAAGAGGAAACTCCTTTTTCGGGTTCTAATACCATGATGGGAACAGACCCCATTCCCAAGTCAAACGATGATTAAAGTTCATGAAATTAGTATTGCTTCAATCTTTGATGTCAGTCAGAAGTGCTCTTTGCAGCACCTGCAATGTGTCAGTAATGACTCCTTCTGCAATACGTATGGAGTTACATATATTGGCAACATATCTAAATACAATTGCAGATTCTTTTTTATAAGACCCATTGTTCCTACTACTATTGGAACTGTCTGGGTATCTTTCTTCCACATTGCTCTTATTTCTGCCTGAAAATCTTGATATTTTATGACTATGTCTTTCTGTATGCAAGACACTGTCGTCACTGGGTGTAGAGATTTCAATCATCAATGTTACTTTTGTCTTCATTTCATGGACCACTATAGCTGATTTTCTCACATCTGTCTTTTGGATTGTTGGTAATGGGTGATCCCATGTGATGCAGATTTTATCGTTTTCTATGATGCTTTGTAGCTCATGTTTCCAGTGTTTTTCAGCCACTTCAATACCATAAAGTTTGCACAATCCCCCAGTGCAACTGTCTTGCCACACTACTATGCCTTTCAGTATACAGTCCTTCTGCCATTAGTATGTCACAACCAGCAACAAGGTGTACAACTGTTTCCAAATCTGTTTTACAAAACCTACATTTGTCCATTTCTCACACATGTTCAATGGACTTTGTAAACCAGCATGTACGTAGCCTACTACCTTGGGCTGCCAATATTAACCTTTCATCTTTTGGTTTGACTTCGCCTCTTCTTAACCAATCATGTGCTCAATCCTGATCAACATGAGGTTCTTCCAAGAGTTTTCTATGCTTGCAACTATATTTATGCAGTTTCCACATTTACTGCCTTCTCGTCTGATCCTTCACCTTATAGTCTTTCTTTTGTTTTTTGGCACATTCAGTTGCTGCCTGATTTTTAACTACTTCTGGTTTAATTTCCACTCCCACTTGACACCAATATGCTTCTGGTAGACTTAGCAGGGAAGTCATCTTAGATTTACTCTCCTCATGTTTCAAAATATTCACTACATTTGGGTCTTTTGAGGTCAGCAGATGTGTGCAGTCCCATGATTGCAGAACTATACATGTAATCAATTTCAAGGAGGTCAATACCTCCTTCAGAATGGGGAATGTATAATCCTGGTATGTACTGATTTTTTATAAAATCATTTGATGAGTATGAAGCAGCCTTCTTGTTTTCCTATCTAATTGATCCAACACCTTTTGGGGTCTGTCAGTCACTCCAAAACTGTAAGTTAGGACAGGAAGATCAAATTGGTTTATAGCTTGAATTTTGTTCCTAGATGTCATAGCTGTTTTCATAATTAAGTCTTCTAAAATATTACTTTTTGTTTTATTCGGTTGTTCATGTTTTATTGCTGATGCAAATATTTGTACACTCTCTCTTGCTCAAGTTCTTTTATATCACATTCTTGTTCCAAACCTGAAGTTTTCTTGGTTCTGTAGCTTTCCTGCTTTAAAGGTTGATTTTGCACATTTATCAAGACCAAATGACATCTGAAAAAAAAAATTGACTACTTAAGTTATGCCTTCAGTTCCTCATCTAATGAGCTATACAGTTTTAAATCACTGACAAAGAGAAGATGAGAAGTCTTTACACTTTGTTGCTTTCTGGGAACCAAATTATAGCCATGATCTAATCTGTTAAGTAGACAGCTTAATTGGTTAAGGGCAAGGCATAAGAGCAACAGTGACAGAGTCACCCTGGAATATCCCAATTTAATTTTTATCTCTGGAATAATAATTTGTCCTTTACCATG
The DNA here is from genome assembly GCF_019279795.1 of Protopterus annectens. Classification (NCBI taxonomy): domain Eukaryota; kingdom Metazoa; phylum Chordata; order Ceratodontiformes; family Protopteridae; genus Protopterus; species Protopterus annectens. Next base: position 828,374,594 of record NC_056737.1, on the reverse strand, counting down.
GCTTAATTGCAAGGTGGTCTGCCACTGTTTCATAGCTGCTGTAATGTAATTTATCAGTGTAGGGTGTAGCTTATGAATTTTTAAACACTCCCATGAATATGGGATACTGTCAAATGCTTTTTTGTAGTCAATCCATACAATACTTAGATTCTTCCCCTTTTTATGGTTCTCCACTATGACTTTAATAACAAATGATCCTTTGTTCCATATTACTTTCTTTTAGTGCCCTTTTGTTCTATTGGCAGCATTAATTCCAGTGTATAGTTTATACATGGTCAGAAGGCAAGTTACTGGTCTATAATTTTTACCATAGCTTGCATATTTACTCTAAGTAGGAGCATTGTTTTTCCTGTTGTTAACCAGGTTGGTGTCTGTTCTGGGTGCGCATATAAACAATTCTTACTCATGGCTAAATCTTCTTACAAAGATGTTAATACTTTTAACTAGAACTTAGGTACTGCATCTGGGCCTGGGGTTTTCCCATTAGAGTCTTTTCTTAACTTTGTTTCAAGCTTTCTGGCTGTTACTTCATCTCATTTCATATCCTGTACCTTTAAACTTCTTATTCTTTCTTTTACTTCTATCCATTTAGCATCTTTATGTTTCACGGGATCTTCATAAATGTTGTTGTTGTCTTTTGGCTTTTCCCAGTTAGGGGTCGCCACAGCAGAACTCCGGTCCGCTAATGATTGGCAGTAGATTTTCACAAACGCCAAGGTGCCAACTCGACGTTCAACCTTCAATGAAGGCACACCCATTTATGCATGTCTTTCGAATGCCCACCCAACTGCGGGAAGGACATGCAGACTCCACACAGAAGGCACTCCCTGCACTCCAGCCAAGAATCGAACTGGAGAACCTCTTGCTCTGAGGCAACAATGCTACCGCTGCACCACCGCGGAAGTCGGGATCTTCATAAATACTTCTCCAAAATGTATCTTTTTTTTTTCTTTTTGGGTGTTTTTTCAGTTCATTTTACCTTGTTTCCCAATTCTCTATAAATGTTTTTGAGTCATCAATAAATTGCTTATTTTAATATTTTAATTGTATTTCAGATACATTTAAGGTGGAGGTGGGATTACATCAAGGATCAGCTCTGAGCCCTTTCCTATTTGCAGTGGTAATGGACAGGTTGACAGATGAGATTAGACAGGAGGCCCCGTGGACTATGATGTTTGCAGATGACATTGTGATATGTAGTGAGAGTAGGGACCAGGTTGAGGAGACCCTGGAGAGGTGGAGATATGCTTTAGAGAGGATAGGAATGAAGGTCAGCAGGGCTAAAACAGAATATATGTGTGTAAATGAGAGGGAGGGTAGAGGATGCAGGGAGTAGAGTTGGTAAAGGTGGATGAGTTTAAGTACTTGGGATCAACAGTTCAGAGTAATGGTGAGTGTGGAAGAGAGGTGAAGAAGAGAGTACAGGCAGGGTGGAATGGGTGGAGAAGAGTGTCAGGAGTGACTTGTGACAGACGGGTACCAATAAGAGTGAAAGGGAAGGTCTACAAGAGGGTAGTGAGACCAGCTATGTTATATGGGTTGGAGACAGTAGCATTGACGAAAAGGCAGGAGTCAGAGCTGGATGTGGCAGAGTTAAAGATGTTAAGATTTGCACTGGGTGTGACTAGGAGGGACAGGATTAGGAATCGGTATATTAGAGGGTCAGCTCAGGTTGGACAGTTTGGAGACAAAGCAAGAGAGACAAGATTGCGTTGGTTTGGACATGTGCTGAGGAGGGATGCTGGGTATATTGGGAAAAGGATGCTAAGGATGGAGCTGCCAGGTAAGAGGAAAAGAGGAAGGCCTAAGATAAGGTTTATGGATGTGGTGACAGAGGACATGCAGGCGGTTGGTGTGAAAGAGCATGATGCAGAGGACAGGAAGAAATGGAAACAGATGATCCGCTGTGGCGACCCCTAACGGGAACAGCCAAAATAAGATGATGAATAAATTGCTTATTTTGCATTTTTCCTTTATATTTATTTGGGCATCTTCTAAGTTTTTCTGCCTGTGCTGATATTTTAGTTTATTATTTGTGATAGTGCATAAATCCTGATCCTTAATACTGTGCACTGCTTTGATCACATCTTTGAGTATTTTTGTTGCTCTGTTCCCTCTTCTATTCTCTAACAGTGACACTTCTTGTCTTAATTGCTTTACAGTTTTCTCTATTCAATACTTCCATGATGGTATTAAATTTTTCCCCCTCCTTTCGCTTATCACCCTGTGTTCTTGTGGTAGAACTTTATCTGTTATTAATTTTGCACAGCAGTAATATATCCTATTTACTTTTGTTATATTGCATGGATCTCTATGGACAGTCCTAATTACTGTGTTCATTTGTTTATCAAACTTCTGACTTTTGGGGTTTTATTGACCTTCTGCAGTCTATTTCTTTCATTAATCGTAATATACTGTATATATATCTCTATTAAATCAAGCAACTCTTCTCTTAGCTCATTTTCTTTTAAACTGAGGGCACATTTTTTGTTCTCCATTTCCTGCGGGCATTCTATAGAAAGTTCTATAGCATCTTGGATGGAGCAGTAGCATTGTCACCTCACAGCAAGAGGTTCTCCAGTTTGATTCTCAGCTGGGGTGCCTTCTGTGTGTAGTCTGCATGTCCTCCCTGCATTCATGTGGGTTTTATCTGGGTGCTCTGGTTTCCTCCCACATTACAAAGACATGAGTCTAGAGCATTTCTCCCCAGTCCTCCGCTGAAAATTGGCTTTGTTCAAAGTCAGACTTTTCTGGTAAACAAATGTTAAATAAAAAAACAAATAAAATCTTCATGTGGCATATTCTCTTCAGTTTCATCCTGTGTCATCAGTTGATTTGATATATGGGAAATGACTGGCCTATCACTCCTCAACATTGACAAAGAGTTGTCACAGTTTCCTGTTCCTTCTCTTGCTGTCCAGCTTCAAGTGACCATTTATACTGGTTTCCTGTGGAAGGATCCAAAATATCTTCATATGGCAACTGACTTGTTGCTTCCCATTCCAATGGTTTCTCCTTAATTTGGAAGTCCATTGCTCTATCCTGCTGTGATGCTTTCAGAGTTAGATTTTCTACACTGAATCCTTCACTTTGCAGGTACTCCATAATTTCAGTTTCTATTTCATTAACTTCTCCATTACTAATCTTCTTTTCTACTTTTCCTCTTTTTTTTTTTTTTATTGTAAAGTTTTCCATGTCCAGATTCCTTTGCCTGTATTTCTCTGTAAATATTTTTGGTACTGCTCTTTTTGTATTGATTAGTTTTGCTTTTTCCTTTGCATAAATATCATACCATATTAAATCTCTTTCTTTCCCATGTCCATATTTCTTCTTCAGATGTCTCCTGATCTTCCTGTTTCTCCTTACTTTCGGGACTTGTTCCATCATGTTGTGCTGTAACCTGCTTTAGACCTTCTACACCAAATCCTTCACTTTGCAGGCATTCCATAACTTCAACTTCTACTTTATTAATCTTCTTTTCTGCATTCCTTCTTTGTGATATTTTTTATTGTGAAATTTTCCATATCTGGATGCCTTTGCCTGCATTTCTCTTCAAATATCTTTGGGGCTGACTTTTTGTATTGATTAATTTGGCTTTTGACTTGCATAAATATTGCACCATATCAAGTCTCTCTTTCTTTCCCATGTCCATATTTTTTTATACTTTTCAAAAAATTCTAGGTTTTGTTTATATTTTTACAATTTCTCAGATGCTTCTTTTTCCAAATAGATCAGTTTTTTAATCTATATAATGTTTTTCACAAATCTGTTGTATTAATGAACACAAGTTTTTATTTAAAGCTTCTGAAAGGTTTTCTTGTGGAAATATTTTTTTTCCTCTAATTTCTCTCTCAATCTTTGTGTATATCTTGTGTCTGAAAATTCTGGGCTTTTTGCATAACAGTAACAATACATAATTTCTTTCTTATCCTCAATAGTCCACTCTATTGTCTTTATGGCTCTTATTTGGCCTATCAGTTTTTTGTGGACTGCTACTTCCTTCTATAACGGGGGGGGGGGTCATCTTTCCCCTGGGCCTGGCCTGCCCCCATTGTAGGAATGTTTCCATATTTTGAGGATTCTACACTATCATTTTTTCCAGTCCTGGCACCAGTGCACCCATCTGGATTGGGCATTAATTCTGGGTCTTGTGCACCCAGCTATCTTTTTTTTTTTTTATTTTGGACCTACTTCTGTCAATATATGCTATATAAAATACAGTCTATATATCAGTGTTGTCTTGGTTAGATTTTGTGAAAAACAGGGTCCACCTCATGAAGATACTCACCCAGACTTGAGGATGAATTCAATTTCAGCAATTCTATTCTCCTTTGCTTGCTGACTTATCTTTCCATTTGGACCCCACATCCACAAAAAGGGGATCCTGCTGGTGAGACAGGCATCAGACAGAAAATCTTTTCCATTTAGACATATATGATTTTATGATAGTGAGTTTCCAAGCCTCCTGCAGAAACCAGAGCATGTCCTTAGAAAAAGAGGTGCTTAAAAGGAATCAAAACCCTATCACCCACAGTGTCATTTGAAGAGTGGACAGGTGAGGATGGGTAAGAGATCCCTTGTGTTGTGCAAGAATATCTACCAGGTGAGGCAACTTGTGATCTCCCCTGGGCAAGTTATAATGAAGGGGGGACCAATGCTGTCTGGGCCAAAAGGGAGTCAACAAGATTTTGGGGAGATTTCTATCTGATCTTGTGCAGAACTCATAGCAAAAGAGGACAGGATGCATACAGAAACATTCATTTCCAAGGAAAAGACAGGGCATCTACTTTCAAAGTTAGAGGACTTGGTACTCTTCAACAGAATAGACGTCTGTTAAGAGGAGAGGCAAAAAGATCTCCCTGAGGAATACCTCACCAATGGACTGCATCCAGAAACATATCTTTGCAAGGTATCCATTTGTGAGCCTGTCTTCTGGACCTACTCCAGGAGTCTGCCACTAGATTGCACTCTGAAGGAATGTAAACCACACCACCTTAAGAGTCACTTGATATCCGATAGCTAGATTCCATGCATGAAGAGCTAACCTGCAAAGGAGATAGGACCTCATACTCTCCTGTTTGTTGACATACCACATAACAGTGGTATTGTTTGTTAAACCCTTGAGTGGGCCAAGTTGGAAAAGGGAGTGAAAGCTTGCATAGCCAGATGCAAACTTCTCATATCTTTTACATTGATTTAATGTGACTTCTGATGAGGAGGCCAGAGACCCTGGATCTTTATGGGGCAACAAGAAGCCCCCAACCCCAAGCTTGAACTGTCTGTGAACAGTTCCTGAGAAGGAACTGGAGCCTGGAAGGGAAACCCCAGCATAAGAGCTAAGGAACAGGGAACTCCAGCACTGGCAAGGTTAAAGCCACACTGATCTGAGGTACCATTGAAGCTTACTCATAAGGAACCTGGTAGGAGGAAGCATGGGAATAGTACAAGCCATAAATCCCAGAACTTTGAGAAACTACCTGGCCATGAGAGGGGACAGAGGAAGGAAAGACTGGAAAAAGGTTGACAAACACAAAACCTTGGGAGTAGGAAGAGAAGCCAGCACAGCAGAAGGGCATTCAGACCAACATTCAATAATGGCAATCAGACTGGCGCAAGAAGTTCTGTTTGTGTCTTAAGTCACCTTTATGCCTTATGTTGTGCATGGGGAACATACATGTGACATACAGTGTCTGTAACATATAAAGACTATGGTATACTTGCTAGAAAGTGGGCTTTCCTTGGCAGGAGATCCCTTACATAAAGAATACTGCAACACTGACATGGAAGGTCATTTAATGGTTCAGTAAGATAAGTAGACTGAAAGAAGGAAACATTTCTCCTTGTGGGCCATCATTAGATGACTAGGCAGTAAATCCCCTTTGCATCTCCAGTTCTGTCTGTTTTAGATTAACTTTCTGAGATACAAGTTTTTCATAACTGAGTGGGTTCTCAGTTCCTGTTTCACATTTTTGATTAATGGCTGCAATGTTAAAAGATTATATCTGCTGAAGTCAATCTTGCATCAATCTTCAGTTCCCATGTGACATTAAACTGTTCCTTTCTGTCATCCTTAAAGGTATGCAGACCCTTTCTAAAAGGCAGTTTTTTTTTCTCGGATTTCCCCCACTGAATCTTATGCCTCCTTGGGATTTGTACTTTATGCTGAATAAGCTAACCTTATCACCATCTGAAGAATGTCTGTGATGCATACATTTAAATCTTCCCTACTTGGTTATTTCACAAACAGTCTCTCTATCAAATATGTTTCATGCTTACGGTAGCCACAGAGGCTAATCTTAACCAATACTCTTAACGTAACAACTCATTTGTAAGGACTTACTCTACAACTATCTTTTTTTTTTTTGTTGAGAGGACCAGGACCATCCTTGAAGACAATCTGATAGTATCCTCATGGCCGGCCTTAGGCATAGGCCAACTAGGCAGCTGCCTAGGGCGCCGCTGTAGTAGGGGCACTTTTCCAGTATTTATTTGGTGTAGGTAGACTAGGATGGTGGCACCAAGGTGGTGTGGTGGGGGCGCCGTGGAACCTTTTTGCTTAGGGCACCAGTAGACCTAAGGCTGCTCCTGATTATCCTTTTGCAACAGAAAGGGAGGAGTGAGAATATCCTGGCCTTCCCCAGCTAAATAATTATCCGAGTGTATAATTATCATAAAGCAGCTCTGTTGGAGTAGATGAGTAAAGCACTTGAACAGACTCAGAAGCCCCAGGATCAACTAGCAGCTCTAGGATCATTTGGCAGTGGTGTGAGGAGAACTGGTGTACAAGGACCATCCATTGCCACTGTCCCCCAATGGAAAGGGATGCAATGCACAGAATGACCTTAGGGTAGGCACTTAACCAAATGTGTAGGTGGTAACTGTAGATCAGAGCATGTGCACATACCTTGAAGAAGCATTTCCAGATTTAGCATGTGCAGGCAGCAGTGCCATTTGAGAGACCAGCCAGAGCGTTAACATGTATGAATGCAGTATTAAGTTGGTTTATAAGTTCATTTAAATTTAAGTTGCACAGCCTCATTTCTGATGTGTTTCTGTATAATAAAGCTGCTCGAACTGAACTCAAGTGACATGGTGTCAGAACTGTGATTAGAACTTCTTCTAGTCATGAGATGCAAAGTTGAAGGTGGAGGCAGACTAAGCAGGTTGAGTGAAACGGAGCACAGACAAATGAAAAAGGGTCAGAAACAAGCTAAAGGCAAAGAAAACTGCACAAATGATTTATTTGGCAAAGGAAATGAAACAGCGCATTTATAAGGCACAAAACACATTATTAATCAAACGAGTAGCACAAAAACGTATTATTAAGAAAACAAAAGGCACAAACAACATTATTAATTAAACAAAATGTTCAAAGCCACAATATTTGATAAAACTAGCAAAACTACCCATATAGGACTCAGAATTACCTTTGGCTTGCATAACAAGCATGTTTAAAGTAAAACGGGCACAAGGCGACTGCATGTTTTTTAGTAAAAGACTGTTTGAGCACAAACTACTATTTCACATTGACCAAATCCATTCAAAGCATAACTAGAGTTGTTCGAAGTATCTCAATGTGTGCAAAGTGTTTGCGGTGTGTGCTTTATTATGGTGCAATTCTTTCAAAGAGTTTGCTGTGTGCAAAGTACAGTTATATTGCAAAGTGCATTCAAAGTACAGCCATTTCAAAGTTTCTTGTGCTGTGTGCATCTGCAGAAACTCGCCATTTCAGTGTTTCTTACACTGTACAAAGTTATTTTGCAACATACAGCCATTTTGAAAGGCTCTTGTGCTGTGTACAGTTTATTTGCAAAGTGCACTCATCTCAAAGTGTTTCTTCACAAAGTACAGTCATTCTGATGTATTTCTTACCCTAATAAAAGATGGTTTCAATAGTACAGGAATTTCAAAGTGTTCCTGTGCTACGGAGACTTATTTGGCAAAGTGCAGTTATTTCAAAGTTTGTTGTGCTATTGGGCATAATTACAAGTACTGGCATAAAGTTCTGTCATATATATTTGTGTGTGTATGTTCGTACATGATTTCAAGCACCTTCACTACTGTGTGTTGATATGGCAAAGGCATTTCGCAGACTGGGTCTACTTGTGTTTGATCATAATATAGCAAAGAATTGGAGAGTATGCAAGCAGGAATGCATTATTTTCATACAAGCAGCTTTTTCTGACAAGGATGCATGTACGAGAGCATTCACTTTGCTTTACTTAGCTGGGTCAGAAGCTATTGAAAGAGAGCTTTCATTTGTGTATGCACCAGACGTATATGCAGGAGAAGGGGCAAACAGTCATATTGTGGTACCGGCTGAATCCAGGGAGGACCCTGAGTAGTTAAAATATAAATTTAGAGAAATGTGCAAACCCCAGAACAATGTTACATTACAGAGGCACTTATTTTAAACAAGAGACCAAAAGCCAGGTGAAGCTTTTGCAGCTTATATCACTGATTTGAGAAATAAAGCTAAAACATGCAGATTTGGTGACTTGAAAGAGGAGTTAATAAAGGACAGGTTTGTGTGTGGTGTTAACAGTGCTGCAGTGAGAAAGATTTTTGTGGCTGTGATTTAAAAGGAAAGCCTTAGAGATTTGTCAAATCCATGATATCACAGAAAGGCACACCAGTATGTTTACAAGTGATAAAGAGCATGGTTTCAGCAGCTTCTAGATCAAACAGACAGCATGCAACATGTGGCAAGCAGAAACAGGCCTAAGCACATGGCAGCAGTAACCCCTGAGAGTGTGGCAGGGAGACCCCGTATCTTTATACTAAGTTCCAAAACTAGTTCAGTAAAAGGAACATACTTAGTACAGTACAAGAGTGAATCAACAAAACCCAAGTCATGCCTTATTGTTAACTGTCATAATTGTGGAGCCAACCTGGAGTCAGAGAGAGAAGTGCTTAGCATTTGGTCAGCAATTCCACAAGTGTAAATAAATGGAACTATTTTCAAAAGTTTTGTAAATCAAGCAAACTTTATTCAGTTATTAAGAAAGGTCACTCAAAAAGCAAGTTGATCATATAGAGAGCTGCAAAGTACAGTTTTGTACCTACCATAAATGTAGATGTTCGAGGATCCACATTGCTGCAGTCCTAACCATTGGGTAGTCCGCTGTCCAGTCGGCCCGAATACCAAAGTATATGGCTGACGTCGGTCAAGGCGCATTAGACTGACGTCAGGACGTCAGGGTACTAATGCGCATGACCGACGTCATATCCTCAGTCTTTTCTTGCCCCAGATGTCAGAAGGCCCTAAAAAGACAAGGCCCAAACCAAAACACCAACAAAAACCCTGCACCAAACATATATACAATATATACAAATGCACAAGAATATAGCCTAACCCACACCACAACCCCTAAACACAGAGGGGAAGGAGGGAGGGTAAATTGGACTGCAGCAATGTGGATCCTCGAACATCTACATTTATGGTAGGTACAAAACTGTACTATGTTCTTCATTCCACATTGCTGCAGTCCTAACCATTGGGTAGAATCCCAAAGCAGAGGTAAGGGAGGCTGGCAAATCATAAGGAAGCAGGAGCTGTTAACATGCCTTGCAAAATAGCTGTGGCAAAACCAGCCCTAGATTTAGAGTAGAGAGGAAGGTGGTAATGCTTAGAGAAAGTATGCACTGAACTCCAAGTAGCTGCCTCCAAAATATCCTTAGTTGCCACCCCCCTGAGAAATGCTGTTGAAGTGGCAGTAGCCCTTGTGGAATGAGGCCTAATCCCAGCTGGAATCTCCTTGCCATGATGGGAATAACAAAATGAAATGCAAAACCCAATCCACTTAGAAATAGTTTGCTTAGACACAGGCTTGCCCTGAGAAGTCAAGGCAAAAGAAATAAACAACTGCTGAGACTGCCTGAAATCCTTAGTCCTGCTTAAATAATAACGTAACTGCCTATGTACATCTAAAGTGTGCAAAATCTTTTCTCCCTTGTTTTGGGGATCTGCATAGAAAGTAGGCAAATGAATAGTTTGGTTTAAAGCCACACTAGAAACCACCTTAGGCATAAAGGAAGGATTAGTGCGTAATGATACTCTATCCTTATGGAAAATCAAAAGGGCTCTACTGCCATAAGGGCCTGCAACTCAGAAACCCTTCTTGCAGAAGTAATGGCCAACAAAAAGCAGTCTTCCATGACAAGTATTTTAACTCAGCAGTAGCCTTGAGGCTCAAAAGGTTGTAGAGTAAGTTTTTCCAACACAAAATTGAGATCCCAAGCAGGAGTAGGAGCTCTACGTGGGGTCTTATATTCTTTGCCCTCTAAGAAACTGCTTGAACAAAGGATGTGAAAACAATGGTGGGTCACAATCATAGTGAGCTGAAATTGCTGCAGCATGAATTTTAATGGAAGAGAAGGACAAACCTTTGTCCAATAACTCAGTAAGATATTGAAGAGCCACACTCAAATTAGGCTCAGAAATCTCCAAATTCTTAGCTGCACTCCAAAATAAAAATCTCTTCCATTTTTCTGCGTACACTTTCCTTGTACTAGGTCTTCTGGCTTCCATAATCACATTTAAAACTTGTTGAGGAAGTTGAGACCTGCTGTGTTTCAAAACAGAATATGCCAGGCTGTTAGATGAAGAGATTGAAGCTTGACATTGAGCAGGTGACCGTCCCTCTGAGATAACAGGTGTGGAATCAAAGGTAAAGGCCATGGAGGCTTCCTTACCAGACTCCTTAGAAGTGGGTACCAGTGTTGTCGAGGCCAATCTGGAGCTATTAAAATCATCCTTGGCTTGTCTTGTCTGATCTTTAGGAGCACCTTTGGGAGAAGAGGCAGAGGTGGAAAGGCATACACATGAAGATTTTTCCAACTGAAAGAAAGAGCGTCCACTTTCCAAGCTGTGTGATGAAACCCCTTTGTGCAAAACTTTGGCAGCTGGTGGTTTAGTGGAGAAGCGAACAGATCTATGTCTGGAGTTCCCCATGACACTGTCAATTTCTGAAATACATGAAGATCCAGTTTCCACTCGTGGGGATCCATGATTTGCCTGCTTAACACATCTGCTAAGGAGTTCTGTGCTCCGGCAGAAACCTTGCCTGAAGAGGCGGCAGCAAGCTGAGCGCAGTCTCCCATAAAATCATTGCTTGCCTGCATAGAGGATAAGAATGTGTTCCCCCTTGTTTGTTGATGTACCACATGACAGTTGTGTTGTCTGTTAGAATCAACACCTGCCCAGGAAGAAGTAACTCCTTGAAAGCCATTAATGCAAACTGGACTGCTAACATCTCCTTCATATTGATATGTAGATGCTGTAGTCTGGCAGGCCACTTGTCTTGTATCCACTTTCCATTTAGATGAGCTCCCCAAGCAATGTCCGAGGCATCTGTCGTTAAAATCTGACTCGCCCCTGGCCGGGTCACAGAGAGTCCCTTGCTTAGGTGACATTCCTGAGCCCACCACAAAAATTCTTTTTGAATGCAAGGTATTATTTGAATGACAGTGTCCAAATCCTGGCAGTGCTGTGTCCACACATTTTTGAGATACCATTGCAGCTTCCTCATATGCAGTTTGGCATTGGGAAGCACCAGAATACAAGATGCCATGAACCCTAAGGCTTGAAGGACTGTCCTTGCAGTCAGCCCGGACTGAAGAGATAGTTGATGGAAGTAACTGGAAAGATTCTTTTGTTTGTCCGGGGTTAAAAAGGCCATCTGGGCTGCTGTATTCAGTCTCACACCCAGAAAGCACATGTCTTGAGAGGGTACTAGACTGGACTTTATTTCGCTCACAGAATACCCTAGGCATCTTAGCACTGCTATGACATATTCCAGATGCTGTAGAAGGTCTTCCTTTTCTTGAGCCAGAATCAGGCAGTCGTCCAAGTAAGGATAGATTTGAATTCCTTTCAGCCTGAAGTAAGCTATCACTGGAGCCAGAACCTTTGTGAATACTCTGGGCAGTAGATAAGCCAAAGGGCAATGCAGAGAACTGATAATGAGAATTTCCAGCTCGAAACGCAGATACTTCCTGCAACTTAGTCTTATAGGCACATGAAGGTAAGCTTCCTTGAGATCTAAAGTTACCATCCAATGATCTTTGCCCAGCAGAGGTAAAAGCTGTTGTAACGTCAACATCTTGAACTTGGGAATGTCCAGATAAGTGTTGAGGATAGATAAATCCAAAATTGGTCTCCACGTGTTCCCCTTCTTTGGAACTAGGAACAGGCGAGAATAAAATCCTAGGCCCCTTTCTGGTACAGGGACTGGCTGAATAGCCCCTATTTGGAGTAACAAAGAAATTTGCTTGTGAGCCTCTTTCCTTTGTGAAAGGGGGCAATGTATGGAAATAAAACCTGTAACCGTGGTGAATGATATCCAACACCCATCTGTCTTGAGTGATTAAATCCCAATTTTCTTTGAAAAGAGACAGTCTTCCTCCCAAAGGAGCTGCCAGACGAGAATCTACTGGCAGCTGAAAAGGCAGGTCATTGGGTCTGTTTACGAAAGGACTGACCCCTGCCCTCACCAGAAGTCTGAGCAGGTGAACCCCCTGTTCTAGGCCTAAAAGAACCTTGAGCTCTGCCCCTACCACGTCTAGACCTACCCCTAGACTGGGAATCATAAGCAGGATATGTCCATCCCTTAGTAGGCCAATTTCTACTAAACTTGGTGGCTGCACCTGCAAAAATCTTTAACAGTTTGCATAGACTTAGCTTTGTCCTCCATTTTCTTTAAAACTGCTTCCACAGGCGAACCAAATAACACATCAGACTGTAAAGGAGCATCCAAAATCCTAGTCTTAACATGCTCTGCTAAATTCTGATCCCTCAACCAGGCATGCCTGCGAAGAACAGAACTAGTGGCAGCCACCCTCGAGGAGGCCTGCACAGCATCAAAACCACATTGCAAAGAATGCTTACCCACTTGTTCAGACACATGAACTAAATCCAGCAACTCTTTACACTCTATACCTTCCGCCAAAGCATCCACCTTAGATTTCAATTGTGAAAGGAGATAATTTTGATATTTTAGCATGTGAAACTGACAATTCAACGCTCTCATGGCTAAAGTGGAAGAAGTATACACTTTCTTTCCCCACCTATCCAAAGCCCTTGCCTCTTTATCAGTGGGAACAGGATTTTTAACAACAGAGGCCTTAACACCCTTAGGCCCCTGAGAAACAGTTTCCGGGTCTGCCCTAGGACTCTTAAACAGATACTTATGAGCTTCAGGCACCCTATAGTACCTATCAGGCTTAACAGGGGCAGGAGGCAAAGAATCAGGGTTCAGGGAAGCCTCTGCAAAAACATCTTCCACCACATTCAACACAGGAGGTATAGCTAAGGGCCTATGCTGGGGTAAAATAAGAATTCCCTAAGCCTTTTCCTGGAATCAGAGTAATCTTGGCCTTCCCATTTAAAGTGCTCCCTCATGGAATGCAGAGTCTCTGAAAATGAGAAATCCTCAGGAGGAGAAGCTGTAGGAGTGGAATCATCCACATCAGAATCAGAATAAGGAGGATACTCCTGCAAGTCTTCCACAGAAGACTCAGAAGCCTCTGAACACCGTTCAAAACTCTCAAACTCTGGTTCCACCCTAGGCCTCTTATCAGGAGGGGGCATAGAGCCTCTAATCATAGTAATTAAATCTTCTGCCATTTTAAGCATATGTTTCTTAGGCACAGAACCTGAAGTGCTAGGAGAAGCCCCACTGAAGCTGAACTTGGCCTACCTCTCAAAGAAGTTTTGGAAACAGTAGGAGAAGCTCTAACTACCTTGGGAAGAGAGGGAAGAACAGTTACCTGAGAAGCCCCTCAGCCTGGCCTACCTCCTGAGAGGGCACATCCTGTAACAGTAAAGTCTCTGCCTGAGACTCCAAAGAAACTCCTGGCAAAACCTCTGGCTCCACTGAGCCTTCTAAAGAACCGACGTCCGGGACTGCCGGTTCATCAACCCTAGGCTTTGCTGTTTTGTCCTTGCGCTTTTTGGACGAAGCGGGCGTCGGAGCATCCGACGGCATTTTGTAATTACAACGCTTCCCAAACACTAACCTGGCACAGTCTAACCTTCTCTTAATAGTGCGTTTGTTAAATCTAGCACAAGAGCGGCAACCAACAACGTCGTGCTCAGGCCCTAAACAAGGTATACACAAAGTATGGTAATCCCTATGAGGTATCTGCTTCCCACAAGAAATACAGTTATTCACTTTTTCTGACATCCGGTTAAATACTGAGGCAAGAAAAAACCAAAATGATCTAACGGGTACTTAGCCAACTTTGATTCGGTCTGAAACTCCGACTTCGGAAATATTTCAGAACGCCAACCTGCACTCGCAAAACTGCTTCTGCATCGGACCATGCGGCAAAAAAGACTGAGGATATGACGTCGGTCATGCGCATTAGTACCCTGACGTCCTGACGTCAGTCTAATGCGCCTTGACCGACGTCAGCCATATACTTTGGTATTCGGGCCGACTGGACAGCGGACTACCCAATGGTTAGGACTGCAGCAATGTGGAATGAAGAACATCCATACTTTCTATGTAGATGGTGTATCAGTAGTCAGTGAAAAGGTTAATGCAGTAGATTTATTTTCAAAGAATGAAGTATTTTGTACTGTCCTGGCCTACCCTAGCTAAATAATTATCCGAGTGTATAATTATCATAACAAAGCAGCTCTGTTGGAGTAGATGAGTAAGGCACTTGCTAAGACTCAGAAGCCCCAGGATCAACTAGCAGCTCTAGGATCATTTGGCAGTGGTGTGGGGAGGACTGGTGTACAAGGACAATCTATTGCCACTGTCCCCCAAAGGAAAGGGTTGCAATGCACAGAATGACCTTAGGGAAGGCATTTAACCAAACTGTGTAGGTGGTAACTGTAGATCAGAGCATGTGCATGTACCTTAAGAAGCATTTCCAAATGTAGCATGTGCATATAAATAGTGGGCATGTGCAGGCAGCAGTGCCATTTTGAGATACGTGTATGAGTGCAGTACTAAGTTGGTTTATAAGTTTATTTAAGTTTAGGTTGCAAGGCCTCATTTCTGATGTGTTTGTGTATAATAAAGCTGCTTGAACTGAACCCAAGTGATACGGTGTCGGAACCGTGATTAGAAGAACAACTTCTTCTAGTCATAAGATGCAGAGTTGAAGGTGGAGGCAGACTAAGCAGGTTGAGTGAAACGGAGCACAGACAAATGAAAAAGGGCAAGAAACAAGCAAAAGGCAAAGAAAACTGCACAAATGATTCATTTGGCAAAGGAAATTAATCAGCGCATTTATAAGGAGACTCCACAACAAGTACAAATACAACTCTGTCATTGTTCATGTTGGAGTGAATGACTTGAGACGTACTTCCCTGGACTACATGAAGAGAGACATGGAAGAGCTCTCGGATCATGTGGCCCAGGCAGGTATGACCCTAGCCCTGAGTAGCATCCTGCCTTCACCCAGAAAGATACCACAGTGTGTGTGTCTTTTGGCTTTTCCCAGTTAGGGGTCGCCACAGTGGAACTCCGATCCGCTAATGGTTGGTAGTGGAGTTTTACATACCGGGTTACCAGCCCTGATGCACAACCTTCAATGAAGGCACGCCCAATTCACGTATGCCTCCACACAGAAGACGCTCTAGCTGAGAATCGAACGGGACAACGTCTTGCTATGAGGCGACAACGCTACTGCAGCACCACCACCGCAGTTAGAATGATACCACAGTATAAGGGCAAAATGATTGACTTCAACAATTGGCTAAGCTTCTGGTGTCATTCAAAGGGGATCCAGTATCTGTCTGCCTGGGATGACATGATCAACGAACCACGATGCTTTGCCAGAGATGGTCTGCACCTGTCGCCCCTGGGATTCAGATTACTGGCTAAGGCTCTTGCCACCCCTATAGTGCCTTTTTTAGGCAAGATTCAAATGACAAAACCACCAATGTGACAGACCCAAACAAGCAAAACCTGAGGGTAGTGCTACTCAATGCTAGAAGTCTAAACCTCAAAATGCACTCTCTCGAGGCACTCCTAGAAATGGAGAACATTGATATCTGTGCAGCAACTGAGACCTGGTTCAAGGCTCCAGAGACCACCTCGGTAATACCAGGCTACAACTTTTACCACACTTTTCGGCCACCAAACCAGGACCAAAACACGAAAGGTGGAGGAGTGTCCATATTCACAGAGGATATTCACACCTCTAGGCTAGTCATCCAACATAATGCATCTGAAATTCTCCAGGTGCAACTGACACTAGGTAAGGCGGCAATCCAATTTGTAGCATGCTACAGATCCCCCACCATGTCCCAAGAGTCCCAACACACCATCCTAAACATATTGGAAAATATTAAGATACAATCAAACATCCTAATACTGGGTGATTTCAACTACCCTGCAATTAACTGGGAAAACTACTCTGGTGCCAACACCTTCGTCCAACGATTCTTGGAATTAATTCCAATGCCCTAGATCAACTAATTCATAGTCTCACCAGGGGCTCAAATATCCTAGACTTGGTCATTACCAACATGGAAAATTGATGCTCCACATCAGTGGTCACCCCCTCGTTGGTTAAGTCTGACCATAATCTAATCACCCTTGACATCCGCATCCCACCCCCACCCCCCAGTATGGAAACCACTGTTAAAAACTTTGCCAAAGCCAACTTCATGCTACTCAAGTCAGAAGTGAAAAACTTCATGACAGCCATGCAGAAGGGAAATGAATGTTCAGCTGAATCCTACACTAAGGCACTGTATGAGCACATACACTCATGCATGAGACATGCCATCCCAAACAGAACCAAGATGCTCTCCTCCAAAAAAAGGAAGCCAATCTGGTGGTCCCCAGCCATAAACAAAATATACAACAGAAGGAAGAAACTGTTGCAGAAAAAAGGAAAATCCCAGGATGTAAAATAAGTTATGTACTCACCATAACGTTCCATCTGAGTAGGTATCTTCATTTGTCTGCAACCTGTGGGATATGGATCCGATCTCGGATCCGAGCCGGCAACTTCTATCCTAGAATAGATCCGAGCTCCTAGCTCCTCCCCTTACCCAAAATCCCCTGCCTGCCCTAACTGACCTCAGATCAAGTTTGCCCCATAGCACAACAGATAACAGGTGTCCCAATGGGAACATATGCTAATAACACAAGAGTGATCAAATCGGTCAGGGGGAAGGAGGGGGGGGGATGGTTGCAGACAAATGAAGATACCTACTCAGATGGAACGTTATGGTGAGTACATAACTTCTTAATCTGAAGTAGGAACTTAATTTGTCAGCAACCTGTGGGACAGAGTCCTCAGCTACCCAAGTCTTGGGTGGCCTTCATGGAAGGATATTCTGGAGCACCGCAGAGCCAAAGGACGCTCTACCTCAGGAAACAACATCTATTTTATAATGGCTGATAAAGGTGTGAGATGAAGCCCAAGTGGCTGCGGAACAAATGTCATCCAGTGGAACCCTAGCTTGAAAGGCCGCAGAAGTGGCAATGGCCCTAGTAGAATGAGCATGGACTCCTTGAGGTGCAGGCCTCCCCGAACTCTGATATGCTAAAAGAATACAACTCGAGATCCATCTAGAGAGAGAAACCTTAGAAACTGATTTTCCGAAATTACTTTCGGCAAAGGAGATAAACAACTGATCGGATTGCCTATGACCAGCAGTTCTATGGATATAAAAACGTAATTGTCCGTGTACATCCACAGAATGTAGCTTGTACTCTCCTTTGTTATGAAAGTTGGGGAAAAACACTGGGAGACTGATGGATTGATTGATGTTAGCTTCTGAAGATACCTTGGGTAGAAAGGACGGGTTGATTCTGAGGTAAACCCTATCTGGGTGAAAAACCAGATATGGTGGTTTGACACAAAGGGCTTGCAATTCCGATACCCTTTTGGCTGAAGTTATGGCCACCAAAAAGGCTGTCTTCCAAGAGAGAAATTTGAGATCAACCGTGGCCGCCGGTTCGAATGGGGGACCAGTCAAGGCCTGCAAGACTAAGGATAAATCCCATGGAGGTACCACCTCTAACTGGAGGCCTAAGGAGGAAGGTACCCTTGAGGAAGGTCTTACATAGTTTGGAAGTGATAAGAGGACCAGACTTTTGCCCCACATGGTAGTATGAGATTGCTGCCAGTTGTACCTTGACTGTGGAAGAACTAGCCCCCTGGTGAAAGAGAGAGGTTAGAAAATCTAGAATCGAAAATATTGGGGCTGTAAAAGGGTCTAAACAATGGTGTTCTGCCCAAATGGTGAAGCGTTTCCACTTACTCCGATAAACCTTCCTGGTGGGAGGCTTGTGAGTTGCTACAAGAATGGCTTTGACTGGTGATGAGATCCTGGGAGTCCTTATGAGGAGTGGAACTGGAGCAACCAAGCCGTCAGCTTGAGGTTGACCAGGTTCAGAGTTGGAAGACTGAGAGGATGAGAGATGAGATCCGGAATGGGATCCAGAATCCATGGTGGATACACTAGGTGAGACCATAGGTAAGGGAACCACGTCTGACGAGGCCAGAATGGGGCAATGAGGATCATTCTGCTCCCCAGCTGCCTGGCTTTCTGTAACAATTTCAACATCAGGGGTAGAGGAGGGTAAGCATAAAGCAGACTGGGAGGCCAAGCATGAACTAGAGAGTCTCTCGGGGACTTCCCCGGAGGGGGGCTGTCCGAGGAGTCCTCACGGGCTGTATCCTGCTCCACTGGAACTCCTAAAGGCGCTGAGGCAGGCTGCCCAGAGGGCCGGGTGAGGGGAGCCAGGACCAGATGAGAAGGAGTGTGGGAGGGAGCCAAAGCCAGGACCGGAGGCCTGGAAGCACTCGACAGTGCCCTCTCCACCGAAGCGAAAGCCGAGGGGGAGCCGCTCTCAGACAGATCCGAGATCCGACTCCCACTCGGATCCGAAGTAGGGATTGGACCCAGCGCCGAGAACGTCAGATCCGAAGGACCAGTGTGCTCCGACCGGGACGGAGCCGAAAGTACACTGAATCCCTCTGATCCGAAGCTCGGCCCACGGCTCCGAGAGGTCATATCCGACAAACTCGAGCGAATAGTCGGAGCCGACGTGCCCAGCACGGCCGGCTCCGACCTACCCCCGGATCCAACATGGCTCGGCTCCAAGCGCTCCAAGCCCGGAATGCGGGTCGGAGAAGGAGCTATAGGAGCAAAAAAAGGGGTCGAGCTCCCTCCCCAGAGGGGGGGGGGAGGCAAGAGCACTCACATCTGCATCTGGGCCTGGATAAATCTCATCATCCGGTCCATATCCGCATCAGACATGCTAAAAGTGGACCTCGACGAGGCCGAGGCAGACCTGGAGTGTCATCTCGATGACCTCGATGGGGACCGGATCACCTCCTCCTCGGGTCCCGGGGAGAAACACGGGGATCGGATCCGAGGAGGAGGAGATAGAGAAGACTTGGACGGGGAAGCCCTCTTGGCGGGCGGGGCCGATGAGTCCTCTGCCCGCCGCTTAAGGTGCTTCTACTGCCGCTTCTCTTTCCTGGCCTCCCTATCCTCCGGAGCCGAAGCGGGAGGTTGAGTCCCAGTCGGAGGAAGGGAGGCAGGAGTGACCACTACCGGGGGGGGGGTAGAGGGCACCGGAGGCCGAAGCAGAGTCTGGGGGTAGAAGGCCCGCCAGAACTAGCTTCGACCTTCGATCCTTGAGTGCCCTGGGGTTGAACGCCATGCAAATCGCACAACCCGAAGAGAGGTGTTCAACCCCAAGGCACCTAACACACCGAGTGTGGCCATCAGCCAGTGAAAGCTTGTGACCACACTTGGTGCATTTCGAAAAAATTGCCTTAGGGGCCTCCGACATACTGTAGAAAAGCACACTCACTAGGGCCCCTAACACTCAGTCACACACACACGCTACGACCAGCAGGGGAGGGAGAAATATTCTTAAATTAAATCAAAAGTATGTAAGATATAAAAGGAAGTAAGGGTAAACCTACCACACACACAACCAGTCACTAAGAAAGAAAAAAATACAAAACTTTTTTTCTCACAAAATGCCAAGAGCTCTGAACCTAGCTGTTGCTTGAAGAGCAGCAAACTAGATCTGAGGTCAGTTAGGGTAGGCAGGGGATTATGGGTAAGGGGGAGGGGCTAGGAGCTTGGATCTATGCTATGATAGAAGTTGCCGGCTCGGATCCGAGATTGGATCCGTATCCCACAGGTTGCTGACAAATGAAGTTCCTACTTCAGATCATTCCATGACCAGCCTTAGCAAAAAGCTGAGATCCCTCATAAAATCCTCCAAAGCTCATTACAAAAATAAAATAGCCAAAGATTCCAAAGACAACCACAAGGCATTCTATGCATATGTCAAAAATCTAAGTGGCAATGCTCAGATCTGCTCTGAGCTACAACAGAATGGCATTAAATATACTGATCCCAATGATATCGCCAATATCCTGGCAGATCGATTCAGTGCCAACTTCACCCCCCTCACCCCCTAAATGGTCCATCCCAGTACTGGAAGATTGCCAAATTCCAGTAATCACAGCTATACAAGTAAAAAATGTACTCTCCAAGGCTAAAAAATACAGCATCCATGGGACCAGATGATATCCCAGGCTGTGTACTACATGAACTACAAAATGAACTGACACCTCACCTAAGAGTCATGTTTAACCACAACCTCACCTCAGGCTTCGTGCCCATTGAATGGTGCACAGCTACAGTCATCCCACTCCACAGAGGGGGATCCACCTTAGATCCCGGGAACTACCACCCCATGAGTCTGATGAGCCTGGTCTGCAAGGCCGTGGAACGCATCATCATGGAACTTATAAACAAGGACATTGGCAACGTTCAAATGTTAGACCCCACCCA
The DNA here is from genome assembly GCF_019279795.1 of Protopterus annectens. Taxonomy (NCBI): domain Eukaryota; kingdom Metazoa; phylum Chordata; order Ceratodontiformes; family Protopteridae; genus Protopterus; species Protopterus annectens. Next base: position 828,353,794 of record NC_056737.1, on the reverse strand, counting down.
ATTCGGGTTCATGAAAGGCTGATCTCGTCTCCTCAACCTGATTGACTTCGAGTCAGTCTCTAGAGCCGTGGACGAGGATAAGCAGTCCACACAGCCTATCTAGGCCTTGCCAAGGCCTTCAACACTATCCCCCACTCTGGAATCCTAGATAACCTTACCAAGCTGGGCATAAATCCCTACATCACTCGATGGGTTGCCAACTGGCTTACTGACAGAACACACACTGTTAAAATATCCGATTCCAAATCCAGCTCCAGACAAGTGGAGTACCTCAGGGTTTAAGTCCCGAGACCGCTCTTGTTTGGCATCTACTTCTCTGAATTACAGGCCAACACTAAGGGACTTTGGCTAATAAAGTTTGCAGATGACTGCAAACTAAGAGCCAGTATCGATTCCCCAAATGATGTAGATATCCTACAAAAGGGCCTTACAGAAACAGATGCGTGCTGCCAGAGTCATGGACTCAAGCTCAATGCCAAGAAATGTATGGCTATCCCCTTTGGGAAAAACCACGTACCCATGAACTACCACATAGGCGGCAATATACTAAACACTGAAAGTGTGATGACAGACTTAGGAACACAGGTGGACAGTGGTCTCACCTTCGATAATCACACCACCATAACAGTGAGGAAATCCTTCTATGTGGCACACCTCATCACAAAGGGCTTCTCATTCAGAAAAAATGAGGTTATTGTCCCACTGTACTCATTCCTCATTAGACCCATTATAGAGTACAATGCCCCATCTGGTATGTACCTCACAAGACATCTGCAACAGTTGGAAAGGCCACAGAAATATCTCACTAAAAGACTCACAGGCCTAAAGCAGATGCCCTATGCCGACAGTCTAAAAAAACTCTATCTATACTCTGTCACATATCACCTACTCAGAGGTGATATCTGCTTAACTTACAAGGCCATGTCTAACCCTGAGCTGTTGGACATGCTCCACCTAAAGAAATCCCAATCCCTCAAAGCCACACACTCCAGGGATCTAAACCTCATTGTCACAATGAACAAGACATGCTGGAGGGATAGGTTCCTGACCCAGAGACTGCCCATACATGTCAAGCAGAGCGCCTCTTTGGCCCTCTTCAAAAGAAACCTTGACAACTGGATGGGAGATGGGAAATTCACCCCTGGAGTCACGTCAGTTGCGCTACTAGACAGGGGTCCAATGAAGTAAACATTGTGGGTATAACAACCAGGGAATTGTTATGGCTAGGCTTGTATAGGCCCTAGGGGAGATAGCCTAGTACCAACCTATGAACATATGGTAAACCCACAGAGCTCAAAGTAGACACTGGTTCAAAGTGTAATGTGATGGCAGCAGAAACATTTGTTAAAGTGAGAGCTGGTGAGCAACTTAATTTAGTCAATTGTGCGAAGCATGTTGCTTATGGAGGTGAAGAGATTCAAACCGAAGGCTCAGTAATGCTTTCATGCTATTTGGGTGGTAACAGTTATAGCTTGCAATTTTATGTAGTCCAAAAACCTGTGCAGTCATTATTTGGTCTCAGTGACAGTTTGAGAAAGAAACTGCTTTCTTTTACCAAAAAAGTAGATCTTGTAAGCATGTGTCCCAGTTCCAGCTTCAGTGATGCTATTTTCTCAGAGTATGCTGATGATGTTGACGACAAGCTAGGCAAACTTCCAGTTGTATACTCCATGAAATTAGACCCAGAGGTCAGTCCAGTGTTCAGATCAGCAAGGAGAGGTCCAGCAGCTATGCAGGACAAAGTCAAGGTCCAGTTAGACAAAATGGTGCAGCAAGGTGTGATTTGTCCAGTCACAGAAACTGTGAGTGGGTATCTTCCATGGTAGCTGTTCATAAAAAAAATTCAGATGGAATCAGAATATGCACTGACCCAAGAGACTTGAACAAGGCATTAAACAGACATCATCCTATGCGTACAGTCAAGGAGATTGCAACCCTCATGCCAAATGCCAGTGTTTTTTCTGTCTTAGATGCAGAGTTCATTTTGGCAAGTAATGCTTGATCAGAAATCTTCACTACGGACTACATTCTGTACCCCATTTGGTAGATACAGATTCCTCAGGATGCCTTTTGGAATAAATTCTTCCAGTGAAGTCTTTCAGCATGTAATGGAGCCATGTGCCATAATAGTTGATGATTTACTGGTTGGGGGAAATGGTGAAGCAGAGCATTACAGAAAACCTCAGGAAAAGTTCTGGACAGACATTAAGTGAATTTAAAGCTCAATCCTCTGAAGTGCAAATTCAGACTACCAGAAGTTACTTGTGTAGGTCATTCATTTACCAGCACAGGCTTATGAACAGATCCTTCTGAACAAGCTGCCATTCCTGAGATGCCATCTCTAGACAATGTCAAAGCCCTACAGGGCCAATTTAGAGTGTCCAATCCACCTACAGCATGCCTTTGGGATGTGGGAGGAAACCGGAGCACCCGGAGGAAACCCACGTGACTACAGGGAGGACATGCAGACTCTGCACAGAAGGCACCCCAGCTGAGGCTCAAACCAGAGAACATCTTGCTGTGAGGTGGCAATGCTAACTGCTGCACCACCGCGGCCACCCGCCTTGGTATAAATGTATCCTTGACTTTAGTGAGTTATCAGCACCTTAAGAGAGCTGACAAGGAAAAATGTTGCATGGTCATGGTTAGAACACCACCAAAGAACATTCGAGAACCTCAAACAGCAAACTGCTAATCCACCTACATTAAGATACTATAATGTCCACAAACCAGTAGTTCTTTCCTGTGATGCTTCAAAATTCAGTCTTGGTGCAGTTATTCTTCAAGAGGGCAGACCTGTCTCCTATGCATCTAGAACTCTTACCCAAACTGAGATGTAGTATGCTCAAATAGAGAAGTAACATTTGGCAATTGTGTTTGCATGTTCAAAGTTCCATGATTATATTTATGGCCGAGCAATCCAGATAGAAACTGACCATCAACCTCTAGTCACTATTTTAAAGAAGCGTACAAATTCCGCTCCAGTAAGACTACAAAGAATGATGCTCAAATTACAAAAGTACAATTTCAAAATGGTTTATACAAAATATATACTTCTTTATCTGGCTGATACCTTATCCAGATAACCAGAAATACCACAGAACAGCTTGATACAGAGAATTTTGACTCTGATGTCATGGAATTGCATAATTTTTCTACCATGAAACTTGAGCTGAGAGATCATACAAACACTGATCCAATTTTGCAAAAGCTCAACCACTTCATCAATGTAGGATGGCCATCAAAGCAGTCCTGTGTACCGCCAAAAGTGCAACTTTACTTTCCATACAGAGATGAGATGCTGATGGAAGATGGTATAATTTAAAGGTCCAAAAGTTATTGTTCCTACTTCCTTGCAATGTGAATACATTCAGATTTTACATTGTGGCCACCCAGGTTCTGATTCTACCAAAAGAAGGGTAAGACTAGTATTCTGGCCTTCTCTAGCAAGGCATTGATACAGTGCTTTCATCATGTTCAGTGTGCAACAGTACTAAGCCACACTTGCAAAAAGAGCCTCTTCAGCCAAGCGAAATTCCTGAACTACTTTGGTCAACAGTAGCAAATGACATATTTGAGTGGGACTTTATCCATGTTACTAGCAGTCCCGAATATCCTCAGTCAAATGGACTTGCTGAACATGCAGTACAGACTGCAAAGCAATTACTAGAGAGGTCAAAGCATGACAATACCGATATCTTCTTGAATTTACTCAAGCTCAGAAATGTACCCCGTGACAATCTACTTGACTCACCTGCTCAGAGACTTGTATCTAGGCAAACCAGAACAACCTTGCCTATCAGCTCTAGTTTGTTGGTGCCTAATGCTAAAAACAGCAGAGCAATCAAAGTCCAACTTTTTAAGAAGCATTCTTCTCAGTAGTCTAGCTATGATAAAATTAGCAGATTTCTTCATTCGTTAAACGGAGAGACACTGAGGATGTAAGTGGCAAATGGCTTTGATCGAATTGGTCAAGTGAGAGGTACATGTACCGAGTTGAGATCCTACTTAGTGGAATCTGAGGGTATAGAGTACAGGAGAAACTGCAGACATCATCTTCCTGTATCAGGAATGATATCACAGCATTGTACCTGTGATACAGACTCTAGATCTCAGAGCAACCCTGACAATGTTCATATCGAAGAACATGTCACAGTATCCATTTCCATTCCTGATGATGTCCCAAAGTTTTTTTTTTTTTTTTAGAATGCAACTCGGACTTATTTTTGTGCAGAAAGCACTATATTTGATGAGTTGCTCTGGGTCTTCCTTTGGGGCCACTGTTAATGTTTACTGATCTGTATTTATTAACTGTAGTATAACAGTTATTCACAAACTGTTTCCAGACTTCTACACTCATATTCTGCTTAAGTGACACTTGCTTAGTCACACACTAGCCTAATGATAGTTCAAGGAGTCAAACTCTGACCCACCAGAATCTATTTGCAGCCTTTACTGCCAGACAAAATATTGACAGTTCATACAGACATGTTAACATGATGAAGTCTACTCATGCAGATTTGCTTTGGGAGTCTGTCCTGACGTTCTGGAGGATGACTATCTTAGCACATATATAAGTTATGTGATTAACAATGACAGATTTGTAAAAGTACGTCCATCTTCCTACCTCTCACTCTCTCTCTGGGTAAAGCTGATCTAAAATACTGTCTGTATTCTGATGGAGTACTTTCAGTGCATTACACTCATGACCTTGAGAGATTTGGCGTCAACAAAATTTAGTGTAAATTAAAATGACCATTAGTCTCACTAGACAAATGGCCTCCTTTGCAGGGGTGACCCTAAGTGGTATTTATACTGAATTAAAGGAAATGTGGCTACGGCATCATGGAACATTCCCTTACTATTGCAACAGTTACTTGCTTTGTTTGAGTGTAAGTGCACATGACATGTGCCTAGAAAACAGGTGGCTGAGAAGATGATATGCAAGAATGAAAAGCAGCAGCAGAAGGGAGTGGATGTGAATGTCTGCTCAGCAGTAGTATGTAATGCACTGAGACGGGATTGGAAGGAAGTTTAACTGAGAAAGTTGTTTGAATGAACCGAGGAGACAACCATAGAGGAATGTATAGCTATAACCATATAATAGGAAGGGTTGCAGGATGGCACACTACAGGAATTAATAAATCAAAGCAAGCCGGAGCATGAGGTATCATGGGTTGGGGGGGTATTACATAGAAAGTAAATGAACAAGATAAAGAACAAATGCTAGAAGGAAGCAGTGGAAAGAAAGATGACATGCATAAATTCAGTAATATGGTTGCCACCCGTCCCGTTGTCAGCGGGACACTCACGGTTTGAGTGCTCTCATCCCGCTTCCCGCGCTCACCAAGCGTGGGACTTTAAAAGTCCCGTTTTTTCCCCTTTGCGCTTACATTTTAAAATTGCCGCGGAAAAGCCGAAAATACTTCCGGTTTTTCCACGGCAATGCGGCTACGTCACCACCCGGACCTGCAGTTAGAGGGATTCTCTGCTAGGTCCGGGTGGTAATGCAGCACAGTAATTGGCTGCAGCTATTTGTAGGGGGCGGGAACTTCTTGTGAAGAGCCCCATAAAGGTCGCAGCTGTAGAGCACTAAGCTCTATAGCAGCCCGGACAAAAGATCTGAATTTTTCGCCAGCATTGAAGCCAGCATTGAAGCCAAGCCAGCAAGGGAGCCAGCCCAGCCAGCCAGCCAGCAAGGGAGCCAGCCCAGCCAGCCAGCCAGCAAGGAAGCCAGCCCAGCCAGCCAGCCAGCAAGGAAGGGAGTCAGCCCAGCCAGCAAGGGAGTCAGCCCAGCCAGCCAGCAAGGGAGTCAGCCCAGCCAGCCAGCAAGGGAGCCAGCCCAGCCAGCAAGGGAGCCAGCCAGCCCAGCCAGCAAGGGAGCCAGCCAGCCCAGCAATAACTGAGTGGTAAGTAGATAATTGCATTTTGTGGCTTTAGTTATTTAAAATGGGAATAGTGTGCTTTATTTAAGTTTTTAATGTTTAGGGGTAGATGGGGATGTAGTATGTAGTATTTAAATCTGTGCAGTGGTTATTTTGAGACTTTTGTACTAGTTTAAAATGGGAATATATTGTGGTTTAACTCTTTTAATGTTTAAAGGCAGATGGTGGGTGCAGTACGCAATATTTAAATCTGTAGTAGTTAGTTTAATATTTTTGTGTAGTAGTTTTTAAAGAGATAAAACCTGAATGTATATGTAATTGTTATTATGCTTGGGGGGTATGATTTGGAAGCATTACTTTTAAAAGGCTGAACTGTGTATAGAAGTTGTTTGTTTCTGTTGGGGGGCAGTGAAATATAAACTTAGTGTGATGCATTTCTATTGTCGTAGCTTTTCTGGGTATTGTCTGTATGCATATAGGAATTGTTTGAGCATAGTTTGTATTTTTTGTATGGAAATATGCACTATAATGCTGTTTTCAGGAAGTTACGATATACTGTTTAGGTAACTTTTCCTGTTCCTGCAAGTCCATGTCTGTGGTACAAGTCTACCTTTTGAGGGGAATGTTAACAGTTAATGTAATTCATTTATTATTCTAGTAGGTACACGTTGCCAATTTGCCAAAGCTGTTTCAAGATTGTTTTCATTTATACTTGTAAATGTGTGCATTTAATTTATTATGCATTTTTAATAAGGTTAAAATGTACTGTTTTGCTTGTAATGTGAATATGGGTGTGTTACTTTTACTTGGGCCTGTTTATTGCATTGCTGTGCTGGATTAATTGCTATGTTTTGAGGTAAAAGGAGCCCATGGAGTCTGCTGTACATTGTAGTTTGTTACTTCTCTTGCAAGAAGTATTTTTAAAAGTTAAAATGTTTGGACTTTTTTCCCATTTATTTTAATTTTTTTGTGGATGGATGCTCTGAAGTTAATGCAATGTATTTCAGATTGTGCTAAACCATGTTACAGGGTAGTTTGCGTCTAAGTAGCAAAGTTTTTATTTTGTGTTTTAGTGATGTCTTCAACATACTTATTTACTGTTTTCATTATAATCAGATTATGACCAGTGCTGCTGTTGGGCATGTTTATTAATAGATCATTGCGCTGTGTAAATTAGTGCCATACATTTCTTAACTGCTGTGGTCAAAAGCTAAATTAGGTCTATGGTATCCACTGTGCATTGTCATTCATTTTACTGTTTTTTGGTTCAGTGAATATGGTTAACTTTTTTGTCTTGTGGGGTGTGGTGGGCATGTTCAGTGGTAAAAATAATGCATTTCATTTTCTACAAGCTGTGTTAATGTTAGTCTTCAATGGCCAAAATGCCCCCTACATTACCTCATTTACTATTTGACCTTAAACTGTTTGTAAACTCTTTTTTGCTCCATTCCTCTATTTCGCATGCCAATGTTTTTCGAGCCAGTTCTTTCACATGCCAATGTTTTTCGAGCCAGCTCTTTCATGTGCCAATGTTTTTCGAGACAGTTCTTTCGCATGCCAATGTTTTTCGAGCCAGTTTTTTCACATGCCAATGTTTTTCGAGCCAGTTCTTTCACATGCCAATGTTTTTCGAGCCAGCTCTTTCATGTGCCAATGTTTTTCAAGACAGTTCGTGTGCCAATGTTTTTCGAACCAGTTCTTTCGCATGCCAATGTTTTTCGAGCCAGTTTTTTCACATGCCAATGTTTTTCGAGCCAGTTCTTTCACATGCCAATGTTTTTCGAGCCAGTTCTTTCACATGCCAATGTTTTTCAAGACAGTTCGTGTGCCAATGTTTTTCGAGCCAGTTTTCGCATGCCAATGTTTTTTGAGCCAGTTCTTTCGCATGCCAATGTTTTTTGAGCCAGTTCTTTCACATGCCAATGTTTTTTGAGCCAGTTCTTTCACATGCCAATGTTTTTCGAGCCAGCTCTTTCATGTGCCAATGTTTTTCGAGACAGTTCTTTCGCATGCCAATGTTTTTCGAGCCAGTTTTTTCACATGCCAATGTTTTTCGAGCCAGTTCTTTCACATGCCAATGTTTTTCGAGCCAGCTCTTTCATGTGCCAATGTTTTTCAAGACAGTTCGTGTGCCAATGTTTTTCGAACCAGTTCTTTCGCATGCCAATGTTTTTCGAGCCAGTTTTTTCACATGCCAATGTTTTTCGAGCCAGTTCTTTCACATGCCAATGTTTTTCGAGCCAGTTCTTTCACATGCCAATGTTTTTCAAGACAGTTCGTGTGCCAATGTTTTTCGAGCCAGTTCTTTCGCATGCCAATGTTTTTTGAGCCAGTTCTTTCGCATGCCAATGTTTTTCAAGCCAGCTCTTTCATGTGCCAATGTTTTTCGAGCCAGTTTTTTCACATGCCAATGTTTTTCGAGCCAGTTCTTTCACATGCCAATGTTTTTCGAGCTAGCTCTTTCATGTGCCAATGTTTTTCAAGACAGTTCGTGTGCCAATGTTTTTCGAACCAGTTCTTTCGCATGCCAATGTTTTTCGAGCCAGTTTTTTCACATGCCAATGTTTTTCGAGCCAGTTCTTTCACATGCCAATGTTTTTCGAGCCAGTTCTTTCGCATGCCAATGTTTTTCGAGCCAGTTCTTTCGCATGCCAATGTTTTTTGAGCCAGTTCTTTCACATGCCAATGTTTTTTGAGCCAGTTCTTTTGCATGCCAATGTTTTTCAAGCCAGCTCTTTCATGTGCCAATGTTTTTCAAGACAGTTCGTGTGCCAATGTTTTTCGAGCCAGTTCTTTCGCATGCCAATGTTTTTCGAGCCAGTTCTTTCGCATGCCAATGTTTTTCGAGCCAGTTTTTTGTGCCAATTAAGCCAGTTCATTTGTGCTGTGCAGCAATATGTTACTGAACCCTACTAACAGTGTTGGTCAATATGTTGCATATCAGGTAAGTACAGATTCAAGCATGAAGAGAGCAGCAGCTTCATCACAGTCAACCAGCAGAAAGAGAATGTGCAAGTGGCAGGGGCGTTTGGAAAACAGAATTTGACTGGATCGAGAGATGCACTGATGTCAAAGCATTCTGCAGGTACTGCAAGAGAATTTCTAGTGACCCACGGTGGAAGAAATGATGTCGCACGACATGAGGCAACTGAACAACATAAGACTGCCATTCTTCAAGCTAAATCCACTCACCTGATGACAAAGTGGGCAAGGAATGCAAACCTTGAGGGACCAGAACTTAGAATCATTGCAGCAGAAGCCTCTGAGGTTTTCCATGCTGTTAAGCACAATATTTCATATAACAGCTTGGACTGTGCAGTAAAGTTGGCCAGCCAGTTGTACAGTGACTCAGACACTGCAAAGAAACTATCTTGTGGCAGAACCAAGGCTGAAGCCATAGTTGAAAATGTTTTGGGGCCACACTCATTGGAATGCCTCCTGCATGACCTTCAAAACCAGGTACTTCATTTGCAATTTCATCAGATGCTTCCAACAAGGGGAACATAAAATTATTTCCCCTTGTTGTGAGGTATTTTCTAAAGAAGAAGGGTGGTGAATGGCCTTTTGGACTTCTATGAAGACCCTGATGAATCTGCACAGGCTATTTCACAGCAAATTTCCAACATTATGGAAAGGCATTCCTTGCCCTGGAACCATATTTCAGCTTATGGGGCTGATAATGCCAGTGTGAACTATGGGAAGAAATCTGGTGTGTATACCAGATTAAAGAAAAGTGCCCATCACTCCAGAAAGCTAACTGTCTTGCCCATATTATTCACAATGCAGCCAAAAAGCTGCAGCAAAACTACCATACGATGTGGAAGCATTTGTAATGAGACTTTTCAGCCACTTTTCTGGTTCTGCCACAAGGACCAGAGACTTGAAAGACTTCTTTGAGTTTTGTGGCATGGAATTTGAGAGTCTGTTAAGACATGTGCCAACAAGGTGGCTGTCACTACTCCCAGCCATTGAAAGAGTAGTGAAAAATCTCACAGTGCTCCAGTCCTATTTCCTCTCTCAGGAGAAGAGGAGACCCCCGGCAGATATGGTCGTACTTTTCAGGTAACGAGCATGGTGAGAATGAATTGCCTACACTGCCCCAGTACTATCTGCACTTTCTCTGTGCTGTTCTTGTCGATTTTAATGAACACATAAGTACATTAGAAAAATCAGCACTTACTGCCATGGAAACTTATTGTGTAATGGTCTCTCTCAAGCAAAAACTGCAGGCAAGAGCTGAAGGTGCTTTCTTTGGAGGGAAACTTAGGGCACTTATGAGCACATTAGACAGCACTTCTGCTAACAAACTGAAAAGAGACTTTATTGTTTTCTTGGAGACAGCAGTGAAATACCTGGAGCAGTGGTTTGATTATACTGAAAGCAACTACTTGTTTACACTATCTAAATTATCTTTAAATGAGCCCTTTGCCTTCAGTGATTTGCTGAATGTGACCACTGCCCTGAGTCTGCAGGATGTAGATGAAGATTATCTTTTTAGGGACTACTTGGCAATTAGGCCCTCTCTCGAACAGTTATGTAACACAAGCTTGACCCCAGGAGAGAAGTGGCTGAAGCTTTTCAAAGAAGGGCCTGAACTGACTACACTCTATCCGGTAATTGCTAGGGTTTTATCTATACCACCCTCAAACGCATTTGCAGAAAGAGTTTTTTCACTGGTGAAAGGTAAATGGACAGATGTCTTGAAACCGATGTAGTGTGGACTTGTTAAAAGCTGAACTCATGATGAGTGTAAATTACCAGATGAAATGTTGTGACTTTTACTCAAATATTATTTCAAATTGGGCCCTTCTTCAAGCCATAAAATCAAATTCAAAATACACTTTAAAAAAAAAAGTGATTTATTGTACGTAATTTTGTGTTTTTCTTTGTTTAGCATTAATTTGTACTAGGGTATGTAGTTGTGTTCTTTGCTTTAGCTTTAATTGACAGTCTTAATTTTATACTTGGCTTGTATGTGGTATGTAGATTTTTTAAGTTTTCTTTCTGAATAGCAATGGATGGTTTATGAATTTTACTTTTTAAATAAACAAGTGTCTGTTTAATGAGTAGTGTGTTTTTAATTCCTTTAAAGTTTGTTACAACCGATTAGTGTGTGTGCAGTAATAGTTCACTTCATTTAAATGGTTTGAGTTTTCAGTATGCTGTAATGTCACAATGTTGCATCCATAACTAATACTGCATCTCCTTTAACAACTCTGGTGATGTCGTGGTGGGGGTGTGGCCAGTGTCATGTTGACCACACCCCCATGTCCCACTTTGCCCTTGTTAAAAGGTGGCAACCCTGCTCAGTAACAGCTACATGAGAAGCAGCACTGGGGGGGGGGGGGGCAGCATGAAAAAAAAAAAAAAACCTGTAGTAAGAATATAGAGCAAAATACAAAAGGAATTAAACAGATAAAATATATGGGACAAGACAATTTTATCTTTGAGGACAAAAGCACAAGAGGTAAGGGCTTTTATTTAAAAGATTATTATGAGAAGGGAAAAAAGATTTATAAGTAAAATAATGAGAAAATTAGAGAACTACTGCATAAAAATATTTTTATAAGGAAAAAGTTTCACCTTATCCAAGAAAGATTTTAAAGGAGGATGTTAGCATAATGAGAGAAATTAAAGGTAATAAAAAGAAAAGTCAGTAACAAATTATGGAAATTGCAAGTTGTGTAGAAAAATGTTTAGCTAAAAAGAAAGACATTATATAAATAAATGGGAAGTAATTTATCAGCAAAATAATAGAGAACTTGGAAAAAGATTACAATACATAAATGAGAAAAAGTGTTTACTGTTAAATGTAGAATCAGCATCAGGCCCAGATGTTACTGGGTTTGAAATGTATAAAAAAAAAAAAAAAAAAAACAAATGTGTATATTCAATTAATGGTTAGATGATTTAAAATAAGGAGTAGTGCAGTAGAATACTAAAATTTATATGGAAAAAGGGAAAAACAGATGATATAAAAAATTGGAGACCAATAATTTTAAATACAGACTACAAGATACCTATGAAAATACAAGAGAGAAAGCAAGATGCAATACATAATCGAAAAAAAATTGTGAATGGTATAAAAGGAAAGGGATATCAAGAACTAATAAATACGAAAAAAATTATCGATTATATAAACAAAGAAAAAAGTGTAAAAGTTATGGTAAGGGATATTAAGGCATTTGATTCAATACAGCATATGTTATGAAAAATAATGGATATGTACAAGGTTAATAATTAAGCAAGTGTGCAGAGCTGTCTGTAAGAGTACTGAAGTAAGGATTTTAATTAACGGTTAAGTAAAGAAATAGAGGTGAATAATGATACAAGACAAGGGTGTCCTACGAGTAGTATTTTATTTGCTTTATTATGAAAGCAGTAGTTAGGTAAACCAGAAAATGAACACAAATTATAAAATACGGACAGAATTTGAAATTCCAGTTGTGTCTTGCACAGATAAAAACAATTAAATATAAAGAGTGGATGAGAGAAGTTATCATTTGTATAGCTAAAAGTTTAAAAGAGGTATGATACTTAGAGAAAAGTAAAGGATTGGGTGGTACAATAAAAATATCAGGCACAGAATTTACTATGCAGGAAATCTGTTTTAGGGATAAACTAACAATGGATGGCAAAGAAAATAAGACATTTGTAGATTATGGAAAATATACAGATTATATAAGAAAAGTACTTTTGATTAACTCAAAGTTATTAGCAAAGATAGCATATTTATCTAGAGTTATTTCTACAAGATACGAACCTTAAACCTATAATAAAAAACTTTTATTAGAAATAATTTTCTCCTTTGCATGGGGATCAAGAGTAAACACTGTTAAAAGCATTTTAGGCATGAAGAAGGAATGGGTATAATAAATGCAACAGTTTATGCTGCTTTGTTAAACTTAAAGAACTGAAATGGTTAAATGAAAAGAAGGAAAAATTAGTTACAAATATATTTAAGTACAAGAAATTTTGGGAATATAAGAAACGAAAGAACACTTAAAAGAAATAGAAAACCATAAACAAAAAATAAGAAAGTGGAAAATAAAAACTGATGAGTGGAAGAAGACAGAAGGGTATGTACAATATTATGAAGAATTATTATTGTATTAACCCATAAGAGAATGTTTCAGAAGTAAAGTTTAAAGCAATGAAAGAAACAGTGTAAATATAATTTTGAAAGTAGTTTGCTGTGGAGAATGGGAATAAAGAAATTACCCTTTAAGGCAAATATGTCTTATAAAAAAGGAACATGAAAGAATATGCATGCTCCGAGTAGAAGTAATGGAATGTTTTCTTAAAATGTGAGTTAAAAACTGTGGAATGAATTATGTACAGAAAACTTTTTTGAAAATATCAAAAATTATGATATAAAAATGAACATGATTGAACATGGATATTATCAAATCATAGGCAAGAATATGAAGATAGATTTTGGTAAAGTATTTTATGCAATATGGAATGAAAATTAATGAAAGCGTTTAATGGCAAATGGGTACAGTCATTAATAGTACAGAAAATTAGATTATGGCTACAGAAAAAGGCGTGAGGGTCAATATAAAACATAGAAATGACAATTTTTGATGTGCAAAGTCTGAAAATGAGTTGAAATGATTGTGTGTGTGTATATATATATATATATATATATATATATATATATATATATATATACATATATATATACATATATACACACACACACATATATATATACATACACACATATACATATATGGGTCCACTTTTTAATTTCAAAAGATCAGAATCTCGAGTTTCATAATATTTAACCCAGAATCTCAAGGTTCTGAAATCGCAAAATTAAAAAATTAAAAAAAAAAAAAAAAAAAAAAGTTTTAACAGTTGTCTTTTTTTTTTTTTTTTATTTCTTAATTTTGTGATTTCAGAACCTCAAGATTCTGGGGTCATTATTATGAATCTTGAGATTCTGATCTTTCAAAATTAAGAAGTGGACCCATATACACACACATTTTATATATATATATATATATATATATATATATATATATATATATATATATATATATATATATATACATACATATATATATATATATATATATACATACATATACATACATACATATACACACACACACACACACATATATGCTTCCACTTCAGAATCTTAAGTTACTGAAAACTCCAACTTCATATGGTCGAGACCATATGATCGAGTTTTTAAAAACTCGAAATTCTAAAGTAAAATTAAAAAAAAAGCAAAACGCATTGTTTCTGCAGGGGGTAAGCCCCCCTGCACCCCCCTACTTAAATATACCAACTCCAAGATCACACTACAGTGAGGAAAAGGGGAAATCTCCTGTTCAGTGCTGTATGCATAAGTGCAGAATGGAAGCTTTCCCATTTCCTCGCTATAGTGCGATCAAGGAGATAGAATATTTAAGTAGGGAGGGTGCAAGGGGACTTGCCCCCCTACAAAAAACTTAAACTAAATGCAAGTCTTTTTTTTCTCACACTTCAGAATTTTGAGTTTCTGAAAACTCTACCATATGGTCTCAACACACACTGTATACTTAATAAAGGACCCTAATCTTTTCAATAAGTGCAGTAGGATTTTTTACATCAACCTGAATTAACACCAACATGGGCAGCTGGAGCTTCCATTTAATGTCTTATCCAAAAGACAGTACACTCAGGAGTGCAGCACCCCCTTTACACTACAGGGTCAATATTGGAAATTAATTCAACTACCTTGTGTAGGAACACAGCCTTCTTCACCAAAAGTAAGTATGTTACATATTCAGCAACCCGGGAGGTATTATTGGGTGGGGGAGGATGGCACCTTTGAAACAAGGAAAATACCCAACAAAAGTACTGCCTTTGCCACATCCATTGCACTACCCCTTTCTATAAGTAAATGTGCATTTTTCTTTCTCAGTTCTGATAATTGTGCTAGAAAGTTACTGCTTCAAGACAATTATGTTCTGAATGTAGCAGATGACCAACCATATAACCATTTCACATGCCAACAGATATTTTATAATCATCTTATCATTTTGGCATTTGGTATGTTTCAAACCATTAAATTAGGTGAACATGGAGATACCATACTGAGCAAATGAAGGAAGAACAGCAGTATTTGTACTGTGTTTTATGCAATATGTATGTCAAAATTTTCCTGAATTCAGTTTTTGTTTTCTACAGTAACACAACTGAAAAACAGTAATTTTACCACATAGAACAAAATGTGCGCCTGGATCTCGGAAATATATCTTTACTGTACCACCAAGTGTACTGCATGCAATATTATCACCATCTGGTAGATAGTTGTAATACCAGAACATAAAAATAAAACTACATTCTTGAAGTATCTCAGGAGCTCTGCCACCATACCCTCCTAAAATCTAAATACAAGACCTCCAAACTCACACCAATTTGGAGGAAATATGATATTTCCCTTTACTCTGAGTTCAAGCAATTTTGCAGGTGTATACAGAGTAATGTATGTGCGTGTACATGTGCTTGTGGTGGTTCAAAGGTAAATTTTGCAGCATTTTTGTTGAACTATACAGGTTTAATGCTTTGTTGATGGTCAAACTCAATATATTGACTTTCTGTGCTAGCAGTTAGTGCATGAATAGGTACTTGCCATGCATTTTCACATTTAAATTGGTACAGTGAGGATTTACATTAAGGGACAAAGAGTGGGTGGAGTCTTAGGGTTAGGGATTTACTGGGGACTAAGTTTAGAAAATGGAGTCTTAAGGTTAAAGGATGATCAAGGCATTAGGTTTAGAGAGTCAGGCAGAATCTTAGGGTTACGGAAGGACTGCAATCTTTAGGTTTTATGGAGTGGGAGGGGAATCACAGGGTTAGACAGAAGTTGGGACTTCAGGTTTAGGGAATGGAGGTAGAGTTTTAGGGTTAGACTTGGGATTATGCAATTTAGCAGGATTGGGTTATTTACATGGGGAGGATCAGGCAGCTGAAAGTATGGAATTTGGGACTGCAGTTCAATGGATTTTGGTAGGTTTACAATCCAAATAATCTTCATCAGTGTAATCGTTTATTATTGTTAAAGACCTTTAACATCTTTTATATATATATATATATATATATATATATATATATATATATATATATATGTGTGTGTGTGCGTGTACACAGACATTTTACATAAAATATATATCTACATACATTATAGAGAAAGATTCACATAAAAACTGGAGATGTGGAGGCAGAGTTCAGGAATGCAGCAGATAACTCTCCTGCAAAATACTTTGAAAATAACTTCCATTTTCACTTTACAGCATTGTTCTGACAGAGTGGTTGGACAGTGTCATCTAGAAACTTTAGTTTTATTAAGCCTGGTATTTATCTCAACCAGAACTTGTGTCCATGTGTCTTAACAAGTAAATGGCTTCTCAAAAGACAAAATGATCAAAACTACTCTAGCACAGATGGAATGGCTACCAAAAGCTAATGGAACTGCAGAAGTGAAGCTGTGAGGTACATCTGCATAAAGGTTGTCCAGTGGGAGAGTTTGCAGATCTCATGTGGGAGGCTAATCATAGGAGTTTCTGCAGCAGATGAAGCAGTAATGGTGGGAACTGTTAATCTGCAAAAGTCAGCAAATAGTTGTGAGAATGACTTTTGCTTTGTATAGTTTGGATTTCCTGATAAACCTCATCAGAAGAAATTGAGGGAATGCATAAATTAGTTCAGTGGTCACTTGTAAACCAAGTTATTTATGGAACATCTACTTTTTGGGTAAAAGGGGAGATGAGGCAGAAGTAACTGGTACATTTTGCACTAAGGGGAAGCAGACAATTTTCAAATCATACCTATGCGTAGAACAGTTTGAGAGTCACAAAAAGGCTACGGGATAATTTACTGGGGATCCACAGACAGCAATTTATTTTGCCCACTAGGGAAATGGCTTTTGCTGTAGTGTGGCTGGTTACCAGAAATTGACTGGTGTGATTAAACCATTCCTATACCCAACCAGCTCCTTGACAGGTTACAATATTAACAGTCACATTATTTCTGGGGAAAGCTACAGGTGGATAAACCCATCTGGTTGAAACTGTCTAGATTGGGGGGGGGGGGGTTTGTAAGATTGTAAGCTCCCACCTCTTTACTTTCTTTGAAGAATTTCATTCTCATCACACCACTCCCTCTCTTACTAATATAATGCTTACTATGCAGCTTCAGAACCAAAGAGAAGTGAGAATGCAAAAAATCTGGAGGTATACCCTTATATTTGGTTAGGAGAGACTTTCTTAACAGCTGTTTTTGCCAGAAGTTTGGATATGTCCTAGCCTGCATTTTTTCCTCCTGGTGGTGTGGGTTGCTGAGCAAGATTAGGAAGGGTTGTGTTTTTATCTTGGATCCTTTGGATATCCGTGTCTTTATCCACCAGTTTCTAGTGATAGACTTCTAGGAAGAGAGTGGACTAGTAATAGCCCCCTCCCAAACTGTCTCAGGAATAGGATGGCAAGACAAAGCATCAGAAATACTACTATATACTTATTAGCCTCTGTGTCCACAACCATTATGGAAGTTCACCAACCGCCCTAGGAAAAGTACAGTTTTGTACCTACCATAAATGTAGATGTTAGAGTGCTAATACAGCTGCAGTAATCACAGATGGGTTTTCTGCCGTCAGGCGAGTCCTCGGTCGGCCGAATTCCAAAGTCTAGGTCCGGCGTCAGTTGCTGTCGCTTTCTTTCCTGACGTCACTGAGGCAGGGGTATAAGATACAGCCGACGCCATTTTCTTCAGTCTTTCTTGCCCCAGATGTCAGGTGCCCCCAGTAGGAAGGCAATACATAAATGATATTTATATACACATGCAATGCAATATAATCAAAAATCAGTAGTTGCAAGCAAATATACCATAGAAGGATAACCCAATCAGGTTGTATGAAGAGGGGTTAGGCCCTAGGCCTTTACCAAGAGGGGAAGGAGGGAAGGAAAACTGTACTGCAGCTGTATTGGCACTCGAACATCTAAATTTATGGTAGGTACAAAACTGTACTATGTTCATCGTGCATACAGCTGCACGAATCACAGATGGGTAGAATCCCAAAGCTACGCACAGGGTGGTAGGCACTAGGTGGAACTGGGATGAGCCAGAATGCCCTGCAACACAGCAGTGGCAAAGCTTGCTCTAGTTTTGGAATATAAAGGCAGGTGGTAGTGTTTTGTGAAGGTATGCACAGAACTCCAAGTGGCTGCCTCTAAAATATCTTTGGTAGGAACTCCTCTGAGGAAGGCTGTAGAGGTAGCTGTGGCCCTGGTGGAGTGGGATCTGATGCCTGTAGGGACAGATTTTCCATGATAGGAGTAACAAAACCGTATGCAGTGGCCTATCCATTTTGAAATTGTCTGTTTGGTAACTGGCTTCCCTTGAGCTCCTACAACATAGGACACAAAAAGTTGTTCTGATTTCCTGAAAGGCTTTGTTCTATCCAAATAATAACGTAGCTGTCTATAGATGTCTAAGGAGTGTAGCAGCCTTTCCCCTTTGTTTTGAGGATTGGTGTAAAAGGTAGGTAAGTGTATGGCTTGATTTAAAGCTACCCTGGATACCACTTTAGGCATAAACAGGTTGGTTCGAAGGGAAACCCTGTCCTGATGGAAGATGAGAAAGGGCTGCACAGCCATTAGGGCTTGTAGTTCCGAAACCCTACGAGCTGAGGTAATGGTCAGAAGGAAAGCTGTTTTCCAGGACAAATATTGCAAATCTGTTGAGGCAGCTGGTTCAAAGGGAGGCAATGTTAATTTTTCTAGAAAATAATTAAGATCTCAGGCTGGCACTGGTTGTTTCCTTGGTGGTCTTATATTCGTAGCCCCTCTGAGGAACTGTCTTAAGAGTGGGTGAGAGAATAAGGGTGGATCTGTGTTGAATTCTGCAGAAATGGCAGAGGCATGGATTTTTATGGAGGAAAATGAAAGTCCACTGTTCAGCAGCTCAGCTAGATACTGTAATACCTGAGGCAAATTCAGTTTTCTCGGATCCTGGCCTTTTTTCTCATTCCAAGAGCAAAACCGTTTCCATTTTGCGAAGTAAGCCTTTCTAGTAGATGGCCTTCTGGCCTCCAAAATGACATCCTGCACCTCTTTGGGGAGCAGGGTCTGTTGTGGTGTTAAGGAATTTTCCATGCATGAGATTGAGTGTTTTCAGCTGACTGTGAAGAGTTTTGTAGCTGTGCTGAGTCAGCAGAAGAGGCATTAGAGGTAGGGGCCAGGGAGGAGTATGTGTTAGGCTCCTCAGGAGTGGGTACCAATGTTGTCTTGGCCAGTCTGGAGCAATCAGTATCATCTTCGGTCTGTCTGCTCTTGCTTTCAAGAGCACCTTGGGCAGAAGAGGCACAGGTGGGAAAGCATAAACTGTCCATGCTGTCCAACTGAATGAAAGGGCGTCCACTCTCCAGGCCTTTGGATGAAAGGTCCTTGGACAAAACTTTTCCAATTGAGGATTCCTGTGGGAGGCGAAGAGATCTATGTCTGGCCTCCCCCACGCTTGGATTATCTTTGTAAACACTTGAGGATGCAACTTCCATTCGTGTGGATCTGACATATTTCTGCTTAGATTGTCTGCCAGCGTGTTTTCCAAACCTGGCAAGTACTGTGCTTGAAGTTCGATTTGCCATTCCAGAGCCAAGTTCCAAAGTGTCATGGCTAGTCTGCACAGGGTGTATGAATGTGTTCCTCCTTGTTTGTTTATATACCACATTACTGTGGTGTTGTCTGTTTTTATCAATAATTGTCCTGGATGCAGGAGGTCCTTGAAAGCTGTAATTGCATTTATCACTGCCAGCATTTCTTTTTGATTGATGTGAAGCTGCTTTTCCTTTTGGGACCATTTGCCCTGAATGCACCTGTCTGTCATGTGCGCCCCCCAGGCGTAATCTGAGGCATCTGTTGTGATGACTTGATTTGCTTGAGGCTTGCAGAATGGGAGACCTGTGTTTGTTTGACATGCTTGGGCCCACCATAGAAATTCCTTTTGCAAACATGGAATTATTGGTATTATTGTTTCCAAACTGAGACCATAGGTTTTTTAGGTACCATTGAAGTTTCCTCATATGCAACTTTGCACATGGGATTAAAAGAATGCAAGATGCCATGAAGCCCAGAGCCTGCAGGATTTTCCTTGCAGTAAGCCTGGTACAATTTGCTAGTATTTTGAAGTACTGAGTTAGTTGCCCTGTTTTTCTGGCGTAAGATAGGCCATCTGGGTGTTTGTGTCCAAGTTGGCACCCAGGAAAGTTATTTTCTGAGATGGTGTTAGCCTGGATTTCTCTTTGTTGTGTATCCCAGAGAATTCAGTAACCGTGTTGCATAAGCAAGATGTTCCAGAAGTATGTGCTTGCTGTCCGCTTGGATCAGGCAGTCGTCCAAATAAGGGTAAATTTGTATCCCTTGAAGTCTGCAGTAGGCAATTACTGATGCCAGGCATTTCGTGAATACTCTGGGCGCAGTAGACAAGCCAAAGGGCAATACAGAGAATTGATAGTGGATTGAACCTGCAAGAAATCTGAGGTATCTTCTGCAGCTTTGTCTGATTGGGACATGCAGGTATGCCTCCTTGAGGTCCAATGTTACCAGCCAAAACTCCTTGCCCAGCATGGGAAGAAGTTGCTGTAATGTGAGCATCTTGAATTTTGGCATGAGTAAGAATGTGTTTAGGATGGATAAGTCCAAAATGGGTCTCCAGTCGGTTCCTTTCCTTGGTACCAGAAATAGCCTGGAATAAAAACCTTGACCTTGTTCATGAGTAGGTACCTCTTGAATAGCTTTCATGTCTATGAGCTTTGAAATTTGTAGTTGTGCCTCTGCCCTTTGATTGTGTGGCAGGTTTGGCATGCCTCATTTTTGGGAGAGTGTGAAAGTTAAATCTGTAGCCTCCGTTTATAACGTCCAGGATCCATTTGTCTGTTGTGACAATATGCCAATTTATTGTAAATAATGCCAGCTTTCCTCCCATGGGTGCTGCCAGCAGAGACTTGCTTGGCATGGAAAGGAGGAAGTCATTGGGTTTGTTTCCTGTATTGTTGTGCACTGTCTTCGCCCCCTCTTGGTGCTGGAGTTTGCCATTGCCTGCCTCTATATGATCCTTGTGATTGTCCTCTGCCCCTTGTGCACCTGTATCTATCTCTTTGGGGCTTGTCGGTGGCTGGAAAGAACCAGTTTTTAGAAGGCCAATTTCTGCTAAAACGTGGTGGTTGAACCTGTAGAAAAGCTTTGACAGTTTGCATAGATTTGGCTTTTTCTTCCATTTTCCGTAGTATCTCCTCAGCATTAGTACCAAATAGCACATCCTTTTGTAAAGGAGCATCTAGTAGTTTAGCTTTCACATGATCAGGCAAGATTTGTTCCCTAAGCCATGCATGTCTATGAATGACTGATCCTGTAACAGCAGCTTTACTTGAGGCCTCTAGGGCATCATAGCCACATTGTAAGGTGTGTTTACCCACCTGTTCTGTACTATGCATCATATCCTGCAACTCCTGTTCTGTACTATGCATCATATCCTGCAACTCCTTCAAATCTGGTTGTTCAGGTTGAGACATTTTATTTCTTAATTGTGATAACAGAAACTGCTGATATTTAAGCATATGAAACTGACAATTTAAGGCCCTCATGGCTAGGGTGGCCGGGGTATATACCTTTTTTCCCCACCTTTCTAAGGATCTTGACTCTCTTTTGGAAGGTAGTGGATTCTTAGCAGTAGAGGCCTTCATTCCCTTGGGGCCTTGAGAAATGGCTTCAGGGTCAGCATTATGGCTTTTGTAAAGAAATTGGTGAGAGTTAGGAACTCTGTAGTACCTATCAGGCTTGACTGGGGCAGGAGGCAGGGAATCCGGATTAAGGCAAGCCTCCGAATAAACATCATCAAGTACGTCCAAGACAAGAGGTATCGCCAGAGGTCTGTGTTGAAGTAACAAAAGAAATTCCCCAAGTCTTTTCTTGGAATCAGAAAAGTCTTGGCCTTCCCAATGGAAGTGTTCCCTCAAGGTGTGCAAGGTTTCCCCAAAAGAAAAATCCTCAGGAGGAGATACAGCAGGAATGGACTACTCTGCATCAGAATCTTCAAAAGGGGAGTAAGAGTGTTCCGCTACATCAGAATGTTCTGAAAAAATGGAGCCCTGATCAGAAGAGGGAGAATCTTCCTCCACTCTGGGTCTCTTGTCTGGAGGGGGTTGGGAACCCCTGATAAGAGTAATTAAATCCTCAGCCATTTTAAGCATCTGCTTTTTAGGCATGGGGCCTGGAGATGGGCCCTGTGCAACAGGCCTCTTGGGATGCCTGGCTGATTTGGACTTAGTAAAGGCCTTAATTGAAAAGGAAGATGAGGGTCTAAAGACACCATGGGTGGAAGTGGACCTGTCCACATTAGGAGGCTCAACGCTCACAGTGGCTTCGGTGGATGTAGTCTGGGTATGGGCTGAGGTACCTGCGGTCTCGGTTACAGAAGACACCGCCAAAGAAGTGTCGTCGGTAGTCGGGGACTGCATAGGCATCTCGCTGAGAACCGGACCACATGTAGCCGGTTTTGGCGTCATGTCGGTCCTTGTCCTTGCGTTTTTTGGACAAAACGGTAGTCGGAGTCTCAGACGACATTTTATAATCAAAGGCTTTACCAAAAAAGTGTTGGGCGAACTCCGCCCGACGCTTAATAGTGCATTTATTGAAAGTAGCGCAAAAGCGACAGCCCGAGATATTGTGGTCTGGGCCTAAACAAGGTATGCAGAGGGAATGGAAATCCTTATGCGGTATTTGCTTCCCACAAGAAATACAATTGTTAACTTTTTCTGACATCGGTCTGAGGCAAGAAAAGTTTCCCCAATGGGGTACTTAGCTTTAATGAAGACTTTGATTTCCAATTTTTCGTAAATTCAGGAGCTGGCCGACTGGCACTTGCGAACTGCTTCTGCTTCGGGCACCGCGCGGCAAAAAAGACTGAAGAAAATGGCGTCGGCTGTGTCATATATCCCTGCCTCACTGACGTCAGGAAAGAAAGCGACAGCAACCTACGCCGGACCTAGACTTTGGAATTCGGCTGACCAAGGACCTGCCTGACGGCAGAAAAAACATCTGATTACTGCAGCTGTATGCACGATGAACATTGGGCTTTGTCACAGCTCTCTGCTGCCCCAAAATCACATTTGGCATAGATTCCCGTGTGCCCTAAAAAAATCCGATAGGGCAACTTACATGTTGCCCAGAGATGTGAAGGTCTTGTCTTCCTCAGTTTTCAAGGTGCCGTTTTAGTTATGAGCCAAAACTGCATGGACCTGGGAAACGTGAATCCATAAAGATTTTGTGTGTGTCATCTGTGAAGTTGGTAAAGCAAAGTTAAGCTTGGAGGTATAGAGTAACAAACTATGCCAGATCTGGTGGTTCCAGCTGTCCCCCCTCAGCATCATTACAAAGAATGATTCTTCATTTGTCTCACCATATTTGATGCAGTCAAGGACTGGGACAGTAACATGGATATAATAAGGCCATCTGATAACCCCAATATAGTGCATTCCATGAGCAATAGCATACTGGAAATCCTCCATGCAGGTGGTATACTTCACTGTCTACATAGCAAAGGTGGTGGACAAACTCACTTTCCTAGCCTATCACTCTTTGAATCTTTAACAGGGGAGATGGATGGATAAGCTCTTCAGAATTGCTGTCTTAAGTCACTGCCAACAAAAAATGTGTCAGCTTTGAAAGAATCTAGGAAGGACCACTTTCTAGGAGGCCAGAGATATGGGTAGCCTTTTTAAGAAAGGGATCCACAGTGTCAGATCTCACTAGCAGCATTACTGGCATTAATATGTCCAAGGGAGGTACCACTCAAAATTGCTGAGTAGACATTCAGGAATGCTCCCCCCTGCTCTATGGGAGGAATGCAGTGCTAAAGGAATTCAGATGCAGTGGAAAATGAAGCAAGTTTCCCCTTGGTTTTAGGATAGGAGGCAGTGCTTGATGTAGTAGACTAAGAGAAGTAGAACCTGAAAGTTAATCAGAATCTTTAGCAGTTATGGATTTCTCAATCAAAAATTACGAGATCTTGCTTATGGCTTTTGAATATTGACCTTGTTAATGTCCTACACTGATGTGCTAAGGGACTCTCCAAAATGATAAAGACGCTCACTGTGCCGGTCAGGAGTAGAACTCAACATCCCCACAGGCACATGTGTAATAACCATATCATTGTAATATTAGGGAAAGACCAATGTCAAAGAACAAAAACATCTAATAAAAAGTTTATGAAATTTAGGTACAGACTCAAGGGAAGATGGCAGAAAAAAACTGAAAGTTACCAAAGATATTAAATTACTTGCACTCAACAGAAATCCCTTAAAACAACGCATAACCCAAGGCCAGTTTTTCACCTAGTTTGAATTGCAGCAATGAAGATATGGAGAAAACGGGCAATGTAGTGCATTATGGGATTTGAGAGGGTGCTTTCTACAATCCTGTCTGACTGTTGAAAGATGGATGACCTGTGTGTGTGTGTGTGTGTGTGTGTGTGTGTGTGTGTGTGTGTGTGTATGCTCATTATTATGTGTATAAAGAACTATTCAATATACTGCTGTTACAACCTTCTTTAGAAAAATTATGAATCTTGAAAGAGCAATACAATAAGTATATCATTAAAAAATCTGGTCTCTAATGTCTGTCAGATTTCACTGTGTATTTACTATAGATGCTGGTTCTTTCATTATGAATGCATTCAAATATCTGTGGAATAAAGCTGTGGCTATTATGGTCCTTCTCTGATTTCAACTGGAAATTAGGATATTGCATTTATGAAGCTGGCAGCATGCAATCCAGTGGCTACCTTATTAGGCATTTCAAATGCTCAGCATAATTCTGAGTTATAACATTTAGTATCCGACAGATAAAAGTATGACCTGGGTCATTCCCCCATTGTTAAAGTGTTTAACATGTTTACCTTTTATCACTTCCAAAGGGAGGGGGCTGAGCTTTACTTTTTCATTGTGTAAAATGGATACATTTCCAATACTGTTTTACATATTCTCATTAAATTTTTAGGGACTAATACTGGGATAATCATTTATAGAAAATCCCTACAGACCGTCCTAGCTACAAAGGCAAAAGAAGCAACCACAGCTTGAATTTTAAAAAGAAGATTTGTACAGAAACATATGTAGATACATATTCTTTTTAGGCTCAATTAAGTTTTATATGCTGTCTTGTCAGCATTTGTAATAAACACCTGCAAAAGAAAACTGAAATTTGGTGTCTGCTCCTCACATAACTAGTCAAAGGACTAGGAACTGTTGTGTAAACCCTCACACAGGCTGCTACTTGGACTAGGAACTGTTGTGTAAACACTCACACAGGCTGCTACTTGACTCAGAGCCTGCTACTTGACTCAGAGCCAAGTGATGCCTCCAGGCATTTCTGCAGTTACACCCTAACATTTCTGTGTCAATTACTTGCTCATGTTTGCATTAAAAATTCCAAACCAAGTTACATACAAAGAAATTATTTCATCTGAAAACTTAGAAAATAAACTGTATTGATATCGGACTTCTGTTTACTGAAGGATTGTTCACATAAGAATAAGTTATGTACTCACCATAACGTTCCATGTTTGTTGTCCATCTCGCAATCATTCATTGCTGGTTGGATTCAGAACAGAGAATCGGTTCCGACTCAGCCTTATTCAAAAGCTCGAGAGCTTCCACCGGCTCATGACTATGAGAATCGGTTCCGACTCAGCCTTATTCAAAAGCTCGAGAGCTTCCACCGGCTCATGACTATACACTATCCCAAGATGATCAGGAAAGATTACCCAGATCTTGTTTGCCGAAAAACATTATCTCTAAACATGCCACCATATCCAAAAGAGACCAAGAAGAGATTCAGAGAAAACCAATTTGCAAGAAGACTGCTTGATCCACCAGGAGCAAATGTGGAGGAAAGAGGGTGGGACGCAAGAATGAAGGTGAGACGGACAAACATGGAATATTATGAATACACTTCTCAATGTTATGTTGTCCTATCTTGCCTCCATTCATAGCTGGATGGGACAGCGTTCCTAGCACCTTCTTTCTTGGGTGACTCAAGGGGAAAATACTCTTCAGAGCACTGGAACCAAAAGAGGCCCTGTTTCTGAAAGCCAAATCGACTTTGTAATGAGTAATAAAGGTAGGAGGCTTTTACCCATGTTACTGCTGCACAAATGAAATCCATAGGTAGCCTCACCTTCAATACAGAGGAGGATGATATAGCCTTTGTGGAATGGCCTTTCACTTTCCCTGGGAGTTCTCTGTTCTGAGATTTGTATGTACAAGTGATACAGTCTGCAAGCCATTTAGAAAGTGTGACCTTTGATACTGGGGCCCCTTTCTTTCCGAATGAAAAAAATGCAAATAGCTGGTCCAACTTTCTGAAATCTTTTGTTCTATGCAGGTAGAAAATTATTTACGTACATCTAACTGGTGGAGTTTACATTCGGTCTTGTTGCAATAGTTTAAGAAAAAGCAGGCAAGTCAATGGATCGATTTAAATTGGCCTCTGAACACAATTTGGCAGGAATGAAATGTTGGCTCATTAGGTAACTACCTTTGTGAAAAGTCATGTACAGGGGCATACAGACAAAGCTTGAAGTTCAAAAACTTTGTCACATGATGATGCAGGTTCAAAAGGAGGAAGAATCAAATAGAGATGGAACAAAATTTAGGTCCCATGATGCTGCAGGTTCTTTCATTGGGGGCCTTAGTAAGAATGCTTTACAAAGTCTGAGGGACATAATTTTTAGTCCCGTTTCCCAGTTATGATAGTTTGGTATAGCAGCTAACTGAACACTAATTGTAGCAACCACAGCACCCTTCATTAAAAAGCTTGGCCAGTAAGTCTAACACTGCTGTTATGGGGGTAGTAAAAGGACCAATATGGTTGTTGAAAGCCCAATGGAAAATCTCTTCCATTTGCTAAATTATAATTTCTTGGTTGATGCCTTATGAGATGAAATCAGTGCAAGTTTCACTGCAGGGGAAACATCCGGGAGCCTGGCTATTTGTGGAACTGGACCAGCCAAGCTGTCAATTGAGGAGGGTTTGTATTGATGGACGGAGCATCCCTGATGGAGTCAGGTTGTCGGGAACTGGGTCCTCCTGGAGATGGGGGCACAGAAAGGGGAACCAAATCTGACGAGGCCAGTATGGTGCGATGAGTATTACACTGCTTCTCAACATGCTGGCTTTCTGAAGGACCTTTGGTATGAAGGGAAAGGGGGGAAAGCATAGAGGAGACACCGGGGCCAGTCATGTACAAGTGCATCCCATGGTGACTCCCCCGGAGTAGGGATCAGGGTAAAGTAGCTGCTGCATTTGGCATTCATGGACGTGGCAAAGAGGTCACAGCAAGGCTGGCCCCACTTGCGGAAAATCTCTTCCGCAACTTCCTGTTTTAGGGACCACTCAGGCATCACAATGGCTCTGCTGAATTTATCGGCTATTACTCTGGAATTCCCCGGGATGTGCGTTGCTATCAGAAAGTGTTGTGAAGGGACTTCCCATTGTCATACTCTGTGCCTCTCGACATAGGGAGTAGGAGGTTCCTCCTTGTTTATGTATTACACTACTGACATGTCTGAATTGCAAATGTTCCTAGTGGAAGGGAGTCTTGGAATGCCTGCAACACCAAAACCACCACTCTCATCTCTAGGACATTGATATACAAGTGGTTTTCATGTTCCTCCCAAACACCTTGGACAGTCTTTCCCAAAAATGATCCCCCTTAACCCTATCTGGGAAGCGTCCTTGGTCACTGGGGCTACTGGTTGCAGAAGACATGGCCTAAAGTCAACAGAGTTGAGTGAAGCCACCAGTGCAGATCTTTCTTGCAGGATTCTGTTAGGATAATCTTGTGAGACAATGGTAGATCCCGCATGGACCACTGGAAAAAGGCAAAAAATTTCAAAACAATCTTCAACTGTACTTTCTTCTTGGGCAAGAGGTTCTTGATTTGATGATGCAAGGTTTGAATCCTCTGAGGAAGTTTGGTCAACATTTTTCTTGTGTCCAAGTCTACCCCTATAAATACGATATGCAGTGATGGCAACAAGGCAGATTTTTTGAAGTTTACTGTGATGCCTACCTGAGAGCACAGAAGAATGGCTGTGTCCCTCGCTCTTTTTAGTAGATGCTTGGTGGTGGCGGTTAGGATCCAGTCGTTTAAGTATGGAAACACCCAGAATCCTACATGCCTCAAGTGAGCCGTAACTACTGCCATCCATCGGTCATGTAGGAAATAAGTCACATGGACGAGTTTACCACAAATTTTAAGGTGGAGAGCTGGAAGGAAATCTTATCCAAAACCCCTGCTACAGTACCTTGAAAGGCATCTCCTAGCTCCTTCAGGAGATCCCTCTGGAGCCTAGTGAAATGAGTCTAGTAGTTCAGTGGTCTAAGAGCCAACACCCCTGAAGAGAACATATGCTTTCCATATCTGTCCATCGTTCGAGACTGTTTGGTGGATGAACAGATGAGGAAGTCTGACAATTCCTTCTTTGTGGCCACTGCCACCACCATAGCATCTACCAGGACACCCTTGCTATGGAACTCCTTTTCCGAAGGCGCCATGATGAATTTGGCCTCCTAGGAACAGGTTCCACTGAATCCTGAGAGCCCCACACCTTTTGACTAATCACATTCATTAACCAGTTGAAAGGTGGAGACACTCAAGAAGTGGAAGGGCGAGACCCGAAAGCCTGCAGGTACACAGACTTGTCCTCAGAAGGGTTGGTGGGCTTCCTGCCAGATTGCTGTTTAAGGATCTCTAGGATGTCCACAAAGCAGACATCTTCAGAGGGTGACCATGGGGACCCTTCTGACTCAAGGTCAGTGTCTACGTTGACAGACTCCTCCAGGGAGTCTAGGTGCTTCCTCTTATACAACCTCTTCAGAGGGACCTCCTCAGAGGGGTAACTCGAGAGGTTTCAGAATAGATAGTTTCGCCTGATGGGGCATCCAGGGGCTTTGGGTCTCTGTTCTTGAGTGGGAGCGATGGAGCAGAGACTGACACTGGGGGCTTTTGGGGGGGAAAGTACTCAGACCAGACAGCGGAGCAGAGTGGTTGGCTCTGAAGTCGATGTAGGAGCAGAGCTCATCCACACTGAAGCCCCTAGAGGTAGAATCAGGTCAGACAGCTGTCCAACCTGACTCGCCTCACCAGATGCGATGGGAGAACACCAGCTCCTAGACTCTTAAAATTCCGATGGAACAGAGGACGTCAGAGCAGTAGTTGGACCCAATGATCCTGGAGCAGGTCTCAGCACAGACTGTTCTGCTGCAATCCAGTTCAAACACGCCAGTTCCGAAACCCCAGAAAGGGTTGGAGGAGGAACACAAGGGGAAGTGGCCTTTGTCTTCTCTGGTTCTCTCTGTGTCAGAGTCGACATAATTTTGGCGAGTGCCAGCATCCATGAGAGTCATCACAAACCACTCCAAATCATCTGATAAGTTTCTGGAGGATCAGGAGGACAGGGTTGGAGACCTCATTGTCTGCAGTACAAGAGATTTCAAATTCAAAGATACTGGTTCCAATACAGGAAGCTACCGAAATTGGAACTTGGTCGGCTCTGAAATCACAATTGGAGACAAAGATTTTTCAGATCGGAGAGGCCTTGGTTCCGAAGAAGATTCTTTAACCATTTTTCTCACTGGCTCAGAGGATGGAGCAGAAGACAAAAGTCCTTTTCCCCCCAAGTTCTCGGATCTCGAAAAAGGGGATTTGTCACTAGATTTAGAGGTGCTCAGAGTCCCTTCTAAAGCCCCTGCAAAGGGGGGTTTTAACAGGCCTCTATCAACCAACTTATTTTTTCATTCCATCAAAACCCTGGAACTAAAGGCGTGACAAAGAACAAGACTCTTGCAAGTTAACAGCACCCAAATGGTACGCACAACTGGTATGCCCCTCAGTCAGTGACATTTTCTGACTGCACTTGTCACATTTCTTGAAACCCGAATGTTTTGACTTTTTTTTTTTTTTTTTTTTTTTAAAAGTCAAAGGACATTAAACACAATAACTAAACTAGACAACCAAAAAAAGAAATTTTCAACACCAAAGATATTAAAGAAAGACGAAGTAGTTCAAGTAAAATGAACTATGCCTACTAATGTGAAGGGTTAAGACACAAGGGAACAGCCCTCCAAGTTAAACAAGGCCGCAGGGAGCCCTCCAACTTAAACAAGCTACCCTGTAAAGGGGGATTCACCAAGCTCTCTAACTTAAACGAGCCTGGAAACCGGGATAGGGAAGGTTCAACAACAGGCCTGGAGAAATAACAATGGCCAACACAAGAAACCAGCAACAGTAGCAAACTAGTCAAACACAACTAAACTCTATTCCTAAAGTTTGAAAAGAAAGATGACACAAAACAGTAAGAAACTATTACATTTTTTATCAATATAGAAATTCAATATAGAAATATATAGGTTTCCACTTAGTCAGAGCCTGCATGGAAGTCACCCAATCTTGTTTAGCAGCAAACAAGATCTGGGTAATCTTCCCTGAGCATCACGGGATAGGGAAGCTCTTGAGCTTTTGAATAAGGCAGAGTTGGAACAGATTCTCTGTTCCGAACCCAACCAGCAATGAATGAAGGCGAAATAGGACAACATAACATCATTTATTTATGCGGTCATAAATGCCACCTTTTTCTAAATATTTTGACAACCAGAAAGCTCTCAGCCAGCTGAACAAAACACTAACAGTGTATGTGTAACTTGATTGCTGAGATGCTCTAAGTTGTTTATAAAAAACATTACAAACTTAACAGCATGTTTACTGTGACTTATAAAATCCAGTTTAAGATCTAGAACCTAAAGACCAGCACCACTACAAATAGTTTGCATTGAAGATTTGGCGATTTGCACTGCTTTAGTAATGCCTATGATTCCAGAGATGTATAAATTTTTTTGAAATTTGGAGACAATTTTATTCTATAATAAAAAAAAAAAAAAAAAACTCAGGCTCTGTTCATTGGAAGTTACAGTGCAAACTTCCAGAGCTCCATTGCAGAGAATGAGTTAATATGTCACACTGACTGATTAGATATAACATCTTAATATGTGAGGGCTATCTGTCCCACACATCCAGATTCAATTTCTCCCTTCTCAGTCAGCTGTAGGAAAACCTTTTCACCCCATCCACACGTCTGAGTTTAAAAGAGGAGGTGAACAAGATAAGCTATGGCTTCCACAGTTGGCTATGTGCCCGTAAGTTTGAACGGGCTGATGCCTGTACAGGATAATTTCTCAATGGCAAGTCTTTCAGGGACAAGTTAGGGTAGTCCATCATAACTCCATTTAAAGAGGCATATCACTGTCAGCCATTACAGGGCCTAGTAAAATAACAAAGGAGGAAGCAGGCCTACACCACTGCTGAAAACACAATCACCTGTTGCCCTTTCTACCTATTCCTCTAAGTAGTGTCAAGCCCCTCTCACCACAAAGCAAGCTCCTCCATAGAATTAAGAACATTTCACAATCTGACCACACCTTCAACATTATAAGCAAAACAGCAAAACTCCAGCTCCACCATCCTGGTTGGTCTTAAGAACCATCACACATGAATAATGGACAACATGTTCATGTTAAGTTGCATCTTACAGCAATTACATGCTCCTGGGGAAAGCGCATACTCTAGTCAATAGGGCTATCTGCTGCCCCTATTTAGACAGGACAGGTAGTCGTCTGGGTGAGAACACGAGTCCATGCACAGGATAATTGTCTGCCAGAATAAATGACACAATAATGGCAGTGCCACCTGCACATCTAATGATGTAGAAAACGAGTTAGTGGCTGCAGAGCCACTATATGCCCACAGAACTTTTGAGGTCAAACCTGTAACGCTAGGTTCCTCCTGTGATGAGCTCACCAATGACCTTTAGATAAACCTGCTGCAGGTTAAAAACAGAAGCTTCACTGGCACTGCAGAAACCACATACTGGCTACTTCATGGTTCAAGGGAAGGGAAACTCTTGGAATGTATCCTAATCCGGTCCAACAAAAATCCTTTATGCAGTGTCTAAAGGATCAAGAAAAGAGGGCATGCAGCTGCATTTCCTCTATAAAGAGATGAAGGGCATTAAATAGCGCTACAGATAGTGGCATTACTGCCTCAGTAGTTCATAACACTCATGCAGTGAATGTGCAGACATATTCCTCAAGCTACTGCTCTAGTTTTCTCCTGGGGCTGCAGATTTAGAAGCCATTCCTGGTTCAATTAGCAACACTCCACAAAATGAACATTTTGTCACATGAACCATCACCATTCTACCCCTCATCTGCTCTGTTCCACTTGTGAGAAAAGTGATTTTTATACCCCTTCCCATTATTCCTTCTCATTCTGTGGCGCATTACAAAACTGAAGGAGAAAATCCAACTCTCCCTCCCAATGGACAAGTAGGGCATGGTTTCAGGTTCCAGAGTTTCTCAAACAAAAAACCTTCCTAATTTCTAACAAAGGAGGATCCCCCAAGGCAGAAATATGACCAACTCTAATTTAAAGCTAGGCACTGGTTGCAAACATTCTGATCTTGCTAGACTTTCACTGGTGTCAAAACTGAATTAATCTGCTAAGATATAGTGTACCACCCAACTTTATTTTATAAATGAAAGAGCTTTGTCCACTTGGGTAGAGATGTATTTAAATGTTTTTTAAATGTTATGGACGCCTCTCAAACACCTCAGTAACGGAGCTTTAGTCATTCTACAGTCAACTTCTAATGGCAGCTACCTCTACTCCTCATGCCCTCACAATGCACAGAATTGTAGCCCAGTATTGGGTAAAATTCCTTAAGGGGGTTCTGCATCTCCACCTAACTTTAAGACCAGTCCTCATCCTAGAACCCGAATTTCATGAATATCGAGCTAGCATGGCCCAATCTCTTAAGGATCTGTGAAATTAGTCTTGAAAAATACTTTCCTGGTGGTCAAAACCACTGGTCACATCTTTTCAGGCCATATGTATGGAGCCATTTCTGTTTTCACTAGAACTGCACATCCATTACAATCAATTTTTTTCCTGAAATGGTGACATAACTGTCCTTAAATACATTAGTTTCTGCCTCCCTAAAAATAGGGAGAATAATGTGGAAACAGTTCATCACATTCTGGCTCCACACCAATAACTGACGTTTCACCTGAAACAAATGCCTTTTAGTAAATAACCATCTGCTATGATAGAAGACAGGAAAGGCTGAGTTTGCCAGTCTTTTGCACCATGTAGTGAAATGCCCATTGGAAAACAAGGCGTTGATGCTTCTAGTGTTTGCTTTACAATGCCCCTACTAGAGGCATCTGCATCATTTCTTTAGCTGTCAGGTCATAACTTCAATCATTACTACATGGGAGGTTATCAATAGAAGTCTGGCCTTCTTTATTAACTTAGTCTTTTAAGCTTTACTTTTTGCCTGTCTTCTGGGTCCATCCACCCTGCTTGAGAATCAGCTCAACATTGTACCATTAAAAGAAATTTCTCATTAGAACTATGCTCTTATCAGTCACTTTAGCAACAATGCCTCACTCAGTGGGTCACAGACACTATCTCCACCATTCCCATATGTGTAGTCATCCCCCATTTATTCCAGTAAAGGTTCCTGATGAATTCCTTACAAGTTGGATAAATGTACATTTATGTTTTACAAGTTGGATAAATGTACATTTATGTTTTACGTTCAGAACAGAAATTTGTCCGCTACAAAGTCTTGCATCTTAAGGTTAATCCTGACCTTTGCTAACATCTGGTCTAACAGAGACTGAAGATAATGCCACCCACATATCTCCTCTACATAAACAACTGCAGTAATAAGTTATGTATTCACCAAAATGTTCACCGTTTGCCGTCTATCTCACCTATATTCTTGCTGTTTGAGTTTGGAATGGAGCATCGGTTCCGACTTGGCCCAATACAAAAGCTCGAGAGCTTCCATTGGCTCGAGGCAAACCCCTACCCCATGATGCACCAGGTAATTTACCTACATCTTGTTTGCAGGCGAAAGCAGTAGAAGTAATACTACCTACTCATAACAGGTTGTGAATACTGTAGGAGGAGGAAAAAGATTCCAAAACCAATATAATATACAAAAGACGGTCAGCCGGGTCCTCCATGAAAAAAGGAGGGGGAAGGTGGGTGGGATGTAAGAATACAGGTGAGATAGACAACAAACATGGAATGTTATGGCGAGTACATAACTTCTTAATGTTATGTTCTCTATCTCGCCTTAATTCTTGCTGGCTGGGACAGCATCCCTAGCACCTTTATCCTATGGTGTCTCAGGAAAACAAGCTGCTCTTCAATACAGTGAAACCAAAGGAAGACCTGCTCCAGGAGGTCACATCTACTTTGTAATGAGTAATAAAGGTATGAGGCCTCACCCATGTGGCAGCTGCACAAATAAGAGTCCATAGGAAGTCTAGCTTAGAAAGCAGGAGACAGAGACCGCCCTTGTAGAATGGCCCTTCACTTTGCCTGGTAATGGTCTACTACTGTATGAGGAAATGCAGTGTGCAAGCCATTGAGACAAGATTACTTAACTGGCAATCCTTTCCTTCTTTTGTGAAAAGGACACAAATCTGGTCAGACTTTCTGAAATCTTTGGTCCTATGCAAATAAAAATGTAGCCGTCAATGTACACCTAGTTGATGCAATCTGTATTCTGCCTTATCGCTATAGTTCGGAAAAAACACTGGTAAATTTAATAGATCGATTCAGATTGTTTTCGGAACAAACTTTCGGTAAGAAAGAGGGGTTAGTTCTTAGGGACACACTGTGAAAAACTATACAAGGAGGGAGTATAGTGTGTGTTTGAGGTTCCGACACTAGTCTCGCAAAGTAACAGCTATTAAGAAAAGTGTCTTCCATGACAAAAATTTTATATCACAAGATGATGCAAGTTCAAAGGGTGGCAGCACTAAGAAAACAACATTTAGGTCCCAAGGGGGTGGGGGTTCCCTGATTGGGGGTCCGAGTAAGAAGGTACCTTTCAAAAAGGCCTTCCATAACCTGTGGGACATGACAGGCATTCCCAAACTCGCCAGTATGAAAACTAGAAATGGCTGCCAATTGTACCCCGATGGTAGCTGCTGCTGCTGCCCTTCATCAAAAAGTTTGGCGAGAAACTCTAGAACTAATAGGACACGTAAAAGGTTCTATATATTGTGCTTAACAGCCCAGTATGAAAATCTTTTCCCATTTACTCGAAAACAGTGTTATTGTAGATGGTTGTGGGAAGAAACCAAGAAATGTTTAACTGCCGGGAAAAAATTTTAACACCTGGCTAAATGTGGAATTGGAGCAGCTATGCTGTCAAACTTCAGGGTCTAGATGAATGGATGGAACTTTCCCCAATTAGTGGGTTAAAAGGTTTGGAACTGGGTCAAGAATCCATGGTTCCTCCAAAATATGGGCCAAGAGAAAGGGGAACCAAATTTGTCGAGGTCAGTAAGGTGCAATGAGTATCAAGGTGATCTTCAACATGCTAGCTTTCTGAAGTACTTTGGGTATTAAGGGAAAGGGGGAGAAAGGCAGAGAAGTCCCAGGGCCAATCGTGAACAAGTCCATCCCTTGGGGACTTCCCGGGGGGGAGAATAACAGCAAAGTAGGTGTTGCATTTGGCATTCATGGAAGTGGCAAAAAGGTCGCAGTAAGGCTGGTCCCATTTTTTGGAAGAGCTTCTGCAATTTCTAGTTTTAGGGACCACTTGAGGCAACAGAATCGCTCTGCTGAGTTTGTCCACTATTACGCCGGATTTGCCCAGGTTATACATTGCCATCAGAAAACGTTAGAAGTGACAGCCCATTGCCAGACCCATTGTGCTTCTCGACATAGGGGATATGATTTGTTTTTTCCCTGCTTGTGTACCACACTACTGACATGTCTGTTTGAATTGCAACTGTTCCGATCGGAAGAGTCCCGAAATTCTGCAATACATACAGCACTGCTCTCATCTTTAGATTGATGTGCAAGTGGCTCTCATGTTCTTGCCATAAGTCTTGGAGAATCTTTCCCAGATAATGCCCCGCCCACCTGATCTGGCAAGCGTCCATGGTCAGTACTGCTATCAGCTCTGGAAATACAAACGGGCAGCCTATGGACAACAGTTCCATTTATAGCCACCAGAGGATCCTTCTTGCATGTGATTATCCAGTGTGTGAGAGGGAGATCCTGCATGGATCATTGGGCAGAGAGTAGCCACTCTAGAACCCTCATGTACAGCCGTGCTAGAGGAACTAGGATGATTGCAGCTGCCATGGTGCCCAGAACCTATAATACATACCTCGCCACCCTGATTCGACGATGGACTAAATTCTCACTGGGGTAAGTTTTGCCACCATTTGTGTTGAATCCAATTCTGCGCCTAAGAAAGTAATATACTGTGAAGGCAACAAGGTAGACTGAGGTTTACTGTAATGCCTAGCCTAGCGCAAAGTAGTATTGTTTCGTCCCTCGCTTGTAGTAGATGATTGGTGGTGGTGGACAGGAGCCAGTCGAATCCCCAACATCAAGTTAGCCGTAACCACTGCCATGCCATTTGGACACTCTAGGGGCTGTAGTGAGACCAAAGGGCAGGGCTTGAAATTGGTAATGACCGGCTCCCAGCCGGAAGTGCAAGTATTTATTTGATCATCTGTCCATTTTTATATGGTAGTACGCATCTTGGAGATCTTTTGAGCACATCCAATCATCTTTCCTGAGAAAAGGGAATATAGACTGCAGTGTCATCATCTGGAACTTTGATTTTTTTCTTTTTTTTTTTTTTTTTGTTCAGTCTGCTGAGATCTAGAATGGGTCTCCAGTCCAGTCTACGGAGATCTAGAATGGGCCTCCAGTCCCCCATCTTTTTTGGAATCAAAAAGAACCTCGAGTAGGTTCTGGATATGATTTGGTCTGTGGGGACCTCTTCTCTAGCAACTTGTAAATTTCTGCAGTTGCTTTGTCTCGCTGACTGGGTGGGGTGTCTGGAATGG